>NC_055976.1:13162123-13399623 GCF_018492685.1 Alosa sapidissima
CGGCATGTTTTAATCTTCCGATATACCTTCTCAAACGAATCATGCAAAACATATTTTAAAAAGCAGGTGCAATGACTACATGGACTACAAAAACAAACCAGACTTATTATACTGTCTCATGTTAAGAAAAACAACATGGTAACATAAACTGTCATCTGAAGCGACCAGACAGAGAATGAGAGCAGGACTGCTATGTGTCAACACTAAAGATTTGGAACCAGCGATCAGTCATATTATTAGACACATAGACAGACAGAGAGTAACTCAATCGCAATAATCAGAGTCTCACGGCACTATGTAGTGGAATACTCTGTGTGAGGTATGCACATGCGCACACACAGAAACACACAGACACACACTTTCCCAGAGGCCACCAGAACTTGTCTGTGAAGTATGCACATGCAAACCAAGGGTCACACACAAATAGACAGCTGGACACATACAAATAACACACACACACACACACACACACACACACACACACACACACACAAATAACACACACACGCAAATAACACACACACACCCTTCCCTTCCCCCGAGGCTATCAGAACTCTGTTCCGGATGTGTTCACTTCCAGAGAACCCCTCCGGCCCTAAAATGCGCACACACACACACACACACACACACACACCCCACCCCCTGGTCTCTCCTCCTCTTACGGGAAGTGAAGCTGGCAGGCGGGCCGTGAGGCTGTCAGGAATGCAGACACTGCTGCACTGAGCGCAAGGAAAAGAACGAGGCATACAAAGAGGAGAAGGAACGACCAGAACAGAGAGAACATGATCAAAAGAGGATAAAAAGGAGAGGAGGAGGGAGAGAAAGAAGGATAGAGAAATACCAGAAAAGAAAAGTGACAACATAAAATCAGTGAGGCCACCCCACTGTAAAAATGATCAAAGTTCAAAGCAAGACAGCAATATATAATGACCCATGCTTTGTGCTCATTTGTTGGTTTTAGCTTTTCATCCATCCATTGTCTTTTATTTTATTTATTCCTGTTTTGTGTCCTATATCATTATTTTATTTACTTTTGATACAAATCTGTTTTTGTAGACCGCTTTGGCAACATTGTAGACTGTACACACACACACATATGTATTGTACTGTATGTACTGCACACACACACACACACACACACACACACACACACACACCCCAGTGGTCCACAATGGGCAGAACCAAGGAACAAGCTGGGGCCACACGCACACACAAATGGCCACACACAGCTGCCTGCTTGTTCACATACTTTCTCAACAGAGAAAAGACAATGTCACAATACACACACACACACACACACACAATTGAACTTCATATCTAGAAATGGGGAATGTGGGAATGTTAGTCATCATGACACACACACACACACTTCAGTGGAAGCTTTCAGTCACGATATATGCTAATAAACCATGAAACATTTCCCCTATATTGACATTTAAAGGTCTTAGTGTGTCAGTCATATGACAGCAGCTCTTCGGCTGCTTGCTCCTGCCCTTTCCCAAGTCTCCCAAACATCTCCAGCACCAGGGCACCAATGTTCTACACATTAAAAGCTAGGCTAACTTCTAACCCAGTATAAAGAGCTTTTAAACTCATCACAAAGGCAGCAACTGACCACAATGCCAACACTAAGAGCAGAGGTGGGTAGCATGGCTTCACTGAGTAAAAGTTCTACCACATATTTATGGTCCAACCATTCAACCAAATCAGCTGATTCCAACTAGCGTGATTTTTCAGCCAGGTAATTAGTAAAATCGACTGTGCACAGGTAGGACCAAAACATGGCAGGACTTTTCACTTTCAGAAGTTGTGGGTTGCCCACCTCTGTCAGAGCTAAAGCTAACCACTAAGCCACCATTGACCACTGTGCAAACGCTGAGAGTTGAGCTAACCACTCAAGTAACATACAGCTTTAGTAACCTAACCACTAAGCCATTCATTAGCACTGTGCAGATGCTAAGCTGACAGCTAAACCCAAAGCATAAATCGCTATAAACAGCATAAAGTTTGCCGCTAAGCTAATTGCTGGGCAAGACTAGATAGATAAGATTGATCCTGAAGGAAATGTAGGAAACCAGCATCTTATATGGTACATACAGAATACAGATTAGAGTACACACATACAGAGCAAGAAAATACTGAGAGACAGTAAACCACAGCAACACATCAGGCAGACAATGCAAAGCTGGCCACCAAATCACCACTTTGCATCAGCAAATCATGAGGCATTATGGGTGATGTAAATGTATTATCATCGGCATGTTCTCCTCACCTGTTGCATGCAGTCCGAACTGAGCATGTGTGGGAAGCCCACCTCAGGAAGCAGGGGCGGCGCCTCCAGAGTCTGGTCCATCATCATCCCTCACATACACCAGCTCCTGAAGGAGAGACAGAGACACAGGCAGAAAGACAGACAGACAGACAGAGAGAGTTTTGAGAGAGAGACTTTTAAAAACCCTTCCATGATGTCAAGTAAAAAAAACATAGGCTACCACCTCAATGAAGCATCCATAACTTGGCTACTTATCTATGACCTTAAACATCTTACCTCCATGTACAAAGAGCACAAAAGGGAGAGAAAGGTGTTGTGCTTCAAAATGACAACATTGTAATACTGATGCTATGACCACGGTTCCCATTTTTTGTACTCCTCTGATTACAGTAATACACAACTAATACATAAATAATAAATGACTAATGTTCTGAATATTACTTAACTGAACTTTCATTAGTAAACAGAAACAGAGTGTCAGACGTTGTGTGTGTTTCAGTGACAGTGAAAGAGTCTGTCGCCTATTTCACATTTGGCATCTGTGTCTGGTGTTGACATCTGTGGTCAGAGTGTCTGGAAGTAGGAGAGCTGGTTCTTGCATGTGTGCACACACAATCTGTGTGAGAGTGTGTGTGTGTGTGTGTGTGTGTGTGTGTGTGTGTGTGTGTGTGTGTGTGTGTGTGTGTGTGCATGTGTGTAAGTGTGTGTGTGTAGATGCTGATTCTTTAGAAGTCATATGGCAGTGTTTCCATTCATCCATCTGGAATTAATAACACACACACCACACAAACACACACACACACACAGCTTGCGCTGTAAACAGGAAGTGTGCAAACAGGGGGAATGCATGCAACACACAAAACACAGCACTGGAAATCAACAAGCGGCACAGATAACCATTCAACAAAACACACACACACACACACACACTCACACACAAAGTTCCGGTCTGAGTCTAAGCTCAGTTGGGTGATAGTGCTTCTTCAGTAACAGCACAGCCTCAACCTCAACCTCCTGGAGTAAATGACCACTCACCCCCACTTTAGTTCTTACCTCAACCTCCTGGAGTAAAGTGTGGGGGGGGGGGGGGTCTAATGGCACCTGCCAACATGCTATCCATAAATGCATAAAAATGTCAGGAAATGACACACACACACACAACACACACACACACACACACACACCACTCACTCACTCACTCACTCAAAGCCAAGGCTCAGTGTCTGAGGTAAGAATGACTGCTTCTGATATCAACAGGCTATTAACCATGGAAACTAGCCCAGATGCTACTGGCACTGGGTCAGTGCGAATGGCAGGGTCAGCTCTGTTGTTAGCAACACTGTGTGTTAGCACAGCTGACTAAGCCTGTGCTTTTCACTTTTGTTCACTGACCGGACTGGCTTGTATTTTCCTTGATTCTTTCTCTTTTTTCACACTTAAGTTTAAGGAGGTAAAATCAGAGAATTGAGGTTGTTTCCTTCAAAAACGACACAAACTGATTCATAATTACCAAAATAGTTGACAATTAATTTAACTGTTGATAACTAATCAGCAAATTGAATAACTGTTGAAGGCCTACTGTGAATCAACACATGAGAATACACATAAAGGATTGATGTTTGTGTATTAATATTGCTATGTGTAGTTTTACTATGACACAGGAAGTATCACTTCTCTAACTGCATTTAATGGTACACCCAGCAATCTGTGTTCTGTCCACTGAAGTGAACTGAAATGTTTTCATCTGTGACACTGGCTTGCAGGAACTTCCTGGGTAGTTTTTTCATTAATGTGGCAAACCTTAATGTCCAACACAAGACAGACCCAGGTGTACAGCGCAACAACAGTGACAGCAACAAATCTGTCTCGAGGTCTGTTTTTCAGTCTCTCTCTTTCTCTCTATCCCCTGCCAGCACTGCCCAAAGGCATTCTGGGAGAATCCTCTGACAGTGCCTGGCACCCCTACTCTCAGCTCCAGCATTCTGTATGGCACAATGCCTCTTTACTTTCTCTTTCTCTCTCTCTGTCTCTCTCTATATGTGTGTGTGTGTGTGTGTGTGTGTGTCATTTTGTCAAACAGCTGCCACACTGAAGCTGCCCTGAGCCACAGTCACCACTGTCTCACACACACACACACACACACACACAGAGATTTTCATAAACACAGTGTTTGCCTAAAAAGCACACATACATACACAGACTAACAAAAAACATAAATATAAAGACCAACTGTCAGACTAAACAAAAACCTTTGAACAGCCCCTATGCTAATGACTGATGGAATGCAACATATCATGCTTGCCCTGATTATTATGACCTTACATTTGAACCCAATAACTGTGGTATCTTGTGGTAGCTTAGGTTACTTACAGACTCCAGGTAGTGTTCAGCAAGATAGAGGTAAGAGATTACAAAATCACCTCGAGCAAGTGAGGACAGATTTACAGCTAACAAGGCTATTTGTAAGTGCTTACTCAGAAGAGGCCTTTAATCATGGGAACTAGAGGGGGTCTACATTTGTCGAGTACTTGCTCTGCTGGCTGCAGGAATCCATGACTTTGTTACAACTTGTACCACACTCACACTTAAAGGCTATTGGCAGGTTAAGTAGGTGGGCTAACACCCAGTGCTGTTGCCCAACATAAAACCTTCAGGGTTGTAAATAACACTTTTTGATGAAAGAGAATCACTCTTAGCTTAATACTGTTGCTGTCCCAAAGTGAATTTTTGCTATCAATGAGTAGGCCATTTTAGGCCTGCAACTAGTGACCATTTTCAGTTATTTTCTTGATTCATCGATATAATGTCAGAAAATAGTCAAAAAACAGTTTCAGTGTTTCCCAAAACCCAAGATTATGTCCTCAAATAATTTGTTTTGTCCACACATAAAAAAATAAAGATATTTAGTTTACTGCCAGGAGATAGGCCTAAGTCAAACTGAAAATAGGCCTAGTAAAGTTTGAAGGAGAATTAGACTGTATAATGTATTTTTAATTTTGATTACAATTAATTGTTGTAGCCCTGCCCCTAATCCGTTTTGTACACATTTTAATTCTAACCGGGCGTAGGCCTAGGCTACATCTGGTGCAAATTAAGTTCTTCTGTCAAAACAGTGTGCGAAAGAGAGGACAGGTGTCTCATCACAGCTCAGCGTGCCCATGGCAACGGAAGCCAGACTGGAAGGAAGAGTCAGGCAGGAGAAGAATAGGTCATTCTGGCGAGAAAAGGCCGGGAGGCTTGCGGACGGAACAGCTCTTTCAGCTATAACGCAGGGCGTGGAAGCCTGCACAAACCAAATCCGTGGCCTCACAAAAGGACAGAACGCCATGCCCAAGGATAAACAAAACCCACGGCAAAAAGGTCCCGCCTTAGGTCAGTGAATCAGCCTAACATCTTCCAGTGTTGGTGCACAGGCTGGTCCTGTTTCAACAGCTAACTGCCTCCTGCCATATTATCAGCATCATTAGGGTGTAGGTAGCAGATCATTTTTGACGAGGACTGTTGAGTAGTAGAATTACCTGGTTTAAATGAAAAACAACTTTTCAAACCTTGTTAACGTAGGCTACAGTATCCATGACCATTTTTATCTTGGGTTTTACTAGATATCACTAGCGCTAAAATGGATGGAACCTGACTTGCAAGGTACGGTTTTCCAAATTACTCCTGGAAAAATAGCTGTCAGGAGAATGGTAGGAGAATGCAAGCTAACGTGTCAGCGTATCTTATATTAGGCTATCATTACATTTTTAGCTATGAACGTTGTCAAACTGCGTTGGCCTACTACACGGCGTCGGGGCAGGGGCAGCTTCCCACAACTGATGAGGCAGAGGGAGTGGGCTACAGATGCATGAAGCTGATTCAAGGCCATTGAGACATTATGTGAATTTGTGTGAATTTATGAATAACGCATTTGTTAGGAACTATTTTAAGGGGTTAATCGAGTGATGGAGTGCATCTTTAAACACCACCTCGATTTCCGTTTCAACAGGCCATAGGCCAATCATGGCTACATAGTAGCCTACGCCATTGGGCTAGACGTCAGCTCGATGCGGCGACAAGGACATGAAAAGTGTGCTTATCTTTTGTCAGCTGAGCATAAACCAAACTAGGCTACTCTGCACACTCGCAAATATTTATATTGAATGCACACCAGGGTTGACTGTCATCATAGGCATTTAGGCGAAGTTAGTCACTCATACAGACAACTTAGCGCTAGTGAACTTTACTCAGTCAAGTATAGCTGTACGATTGTTTGGTTAGAATTCTGCCGGTCAGTAGCACCCAATCTGAGGAAAAGCTTCCATCATTGATGCCTGTTTGAGTGTTTACCAACCTCGGTGCCACGTAGTCTACATCGAGCACATCGGGCCATCCCTAGCACTGGCCCCGGGGATCCGCAGAATAAGCAGACTAAAATTCGTTTGATAATAATCTAACCAACGTTATAATGACATTCAACTAATAACATCCAACAAGCACATGCTACTTGTCGCGAAACATCATGCACATCTAACTGGTTTGCGCCTTACGTCATGAGAAAGCCACAGAGACGAGTTATTAGTGGACGGCATTGCTTAGGGTAGAAAATTACACCACATATGACTATATTACGCAAAAGTAACATGAAAGAGGACATAGCTGCCTACTTTGTGTTGTGCTGCGTTTCATATTATACTACTATCAGACAAGAGTAAATGGAGTGTATTTCCCCTCCTAAAGACAGCGACAAGACATTTCCTATGTGTGAATAAAATACGCAAATGTAGAAAATGTGCTGCTCAATTACCGCAATGCCGGAGTGAAGAAAAGGAGCGGCGAGTTGGCACGGCGGAGCTCTCATGTGATATAGCTCAGGAGGAGCGACAGGAAAACGATTTATCCACTCGCTCTTCTTCGATTCTTCGAATTTCGGTGCCCTTCGTTCAATCTGACGTGTGCTGTGGGGCTGCACGATTCACTAGACTTTAACGGGAGTGCTGCTTTGAGTTGAACCCACGATTCCACCACACCGCCATCAAGGAATCCAGGGAACATGCGCAATGGTTCCAAAATGCCGTAAGATTGGCTGACCCAGCGGGTCATCCCACTGTCAAGACAGGAAAAGTTTGTTGCTCTCACGGACAGCCACCGCGACTATTGCAATGCCATTCAGATCATATTAAAATGTACGCACGCCATTGGATTGCAACCAATATCCATAGGGAGGAGAGTAGAGAGAGGAAATGAGTTATGGCCGGGTCTCCTGCATCAACAGATAAATTAGAGGGCAAGGGTTACATTTAATATAACCCCACACACTACATTAGGGCATTAGCATAGGCCTACTGACACGTTTAATTGAAAGTTTGTTTTGTTTGTTTGTTTTGTTTTGGCGGTGGGCTTGGCTTGTAGCAATTCGCAGTTTCCACTAGGTGGTGGATACAACAAGGCCGACCTGCCTTTCGCCACGACTTCTCCTTCAACCCCCTGGAGCCAAGCATTCCTGCCTTTGATATTGTTTAAGGATGTTAAACAATGGGGCCTATACGCAAGTGGCGTTGCTGAGAGGCAGTAGATTAATAATGGGAACATGTTGCAAATGTTCGAGTCGTTTCTAGAGTGGTCTATTTCTATGCAGCATGTTGTATTTGATTTATAGGTTAGGATGACAGTGCTTTAGATTAAAAAGTATGGCACACACGCTTTCTCCCACTATAATACCTCAATAGTTAGCATGTTGTTACGCATGGCCATGGCGCTGTTGGAGACTTTACGTTGTTTGTAATACATGGGGAAAAACAGGATGTGACTGTGCACATTGGTCAGTAGATGGCCTAATGCTACCGTGCAACTGATCTCAAGATAAAGGATGGCACCTGTTTTCTCATGTCCCTTGCAGATACCTAATGATTTTAATTTGTGATAAGAATGTTATTTAAAACACCCTATATCCCAGTATCTTGAAAGCTCTTTAGTTGAACTTACACTATAAAACCCCTGCTGGATTCACTTTGATTTTATTGTGTACATTGGTTGCACATGAATGAAATGTCTAGAATTAGTCCAGCATTTCTCTTTCGGTTTACAAAATTGATTCAGGCTGTAGTTAGCCAATTTGATCAAGTGACTTCAAAGAAATTGTTAAGTTTTTATGAAATATTAATGTAATTTTAACGGAATTGTGTTATACAGGTGACATGTGACAGAGTAGGCTTTCAGATGTACTTAGTATGTATAACACCAATGTTAAAGGGAGATAACTTTGGTATAAAGACTTTAAGAAGTCTTAAGATCAAACATGCTGAATATGTTGTGCCACAGCATTCAGAAGCATTCATTGAGGTTGGAAATATGTGCCATGGAACCACTGATATTTTGCACATGCTCAATCCCTAACATACTCATCGTGGGAACAAAGCATGGTTCATCTCACAAAACATAAGATACAACTTGGCTCCAAATTATACTGGTCTCTAAGCATAACCTTTATAACTAACCTTTATAACTGGTCTCTAAGCATAACCTGCATAAACTTGAAAACTTTTGGCAACACTGTTAGCTGTATGATTTTAGCAGCACATCCTGTTACACAATAACTGCAGTTTCTTTAGGAATTCCTTGCCGTTATATGCTGGAATGCAGTATTTTGGACGTGGAAAATTGCACTGCAAGTATACATACTGCCCTTTGTTGCAGAAATTAGGGGCAAACTGTATTCTACTGCATTGAACTTCATAACACATGTTTGTCCCTTAAGTGTAGTTGGGTTTTTTTTTGTAAGGGATCATCAGTTGACCACAGAGTGGCTATGATAATGCATTGATTAGCCTAATGGCCTATGCAAAGTCATCAGAAGAGTTACACTAACTGTTAGTGGATTGTCATTTATGGTTCATGGTTTCATGGTTATGGTGCATAAATGAATAAATTCCTACTGCATCCTTCATGCTAGAGTGTAGCTTACATACAGTGGGTTGCATACGTTTACACCCCCATGCTAAAGTTGACTAAAAAGAGGAATAAAAAAATAATCTTTTGGAAATTGATCTTAATGCCTTAATGAAAAAAAATCCAACCTTTAAAGGAACACGCCACCCAATGTCAGTAGTAATACATGTTCTTACCTTAACTTTCACGAGTTGAGTCATACCTCTCCCGTGTCGGTACGTGTGCACTCAAACGCTCTGGTGCGCGGCGCGAATGTGTTAGCATGTTGCTATGCTAGCGGGCTCAGATGTAGACAACCTGCCCTGCGGCGTTAGTTTCAGCTGTCAGCTAGCAGGTAGTGGTAAAGTAGATTGTGAACAATCATTAGAGTGCATGAAAATGCACTCTACTGTTATCCGAATTATTCTTAATATTATTACAGTGCATGAAAATGCACTGTACTGTTCTTCCTAGGCTTCTTATTAGAGTGCATGAAAATGCACTCTATTGTTCCACCTATTTAACTGTTCAGGCATTCCAACTATACATTAAACCTCACCTACCTCGCAAATAATTAACCATTTAAACCAGTGTTTTTCAACCTATTCACTTTTGACACTTAAAATGTCCCACGGCACACTAACATCCTGTGTGAAGAAAAAATAAACATACCATAGCCTAAAATTTAAAATAATACACAGATATGGCGTTATTATGGCTTCTATGCAAGACCTGCTCAATAAAACAAGCGCCCTCTGTTTCATTTGTAGGGGACTATATCTATAATTTAATTGTTGTTATGAACTGGATATGTGATGATTCTGTGAATACTGGATATGGGGGCCCAGTTGTACAATGCCTGCATACCACACATAGTGCAATCATACAATCAATGAGGGCATGTGGTTATAAATTCTTTGATGCAACAGTTGCTTTTCTGGACCAGTGAGTGACATTTGGGTAATTTTCTGCGGCACACCTGATGATCTCTCACGGCACACTAGTGTGCCCCGGCACAGTGGTTGAAAAACACTGATTTAAACTATCCACCTATTTAACTGTTTAGTCATTCCAACTATTAAACCTCATCTACCTAGCAACCAATATAGCAACCACGTCAAATACCCTAGTAACAGCCTAGCAACCACTTCCACAGTTACAACCTAGCAACCAATGAGTTTAACCTAGCAACCAGCATAGCAACCACCACAACTAACCTAGCAACAGCCTAGAAACCACCTCAAGTACCCTAGCAACAGACTAGCAACCATGTCAAATACCCTAGCAACAGCCTAGCAACCACTTATACAGTTACAACCTAGCAACCAACATAGCAACCAATGAGTTTAACCTAGCAACCAGCATAGCAACCACCACAACTGACCTAGCAACAGCCTAGCAACCACCTCAAGTACCCTAGCAACAGCATAGCAACCATGTCAAATACCCTAGCAACAGCCTAGCAACCACTTCCACAGTTACAACCTAGCAACCAATATAGCAACCAGTGAGTTTAACCTAGCAACCAGCATAGCAACCACCACAAGTACCATAGCAACAGCATAACAACCACCATAACTACCCTAGCAACAGCCTAGCAATCATGTCAAATACCCTAGCAACAGCCTAGTAACCATGTCAAATATCCTAGCAACAGCCTAGCAACCATGTCAAATACCCTAGCAACAGCCTAGCAACCACCACAACTTCAACCTAGCAACCACCATAGCAATCAAAAGGATTACCGAAGCAACCAGCATAGCAACCACTTAATTTGGCATAATAACCAACATATGTACCCTAGCAACAGTATTGTAACTATATCTGCATTATTTGTTTTTACTCTGTATGATATTTTACATTATATTTTTTGCATTTTCATGCACTGTATTTCCTTCAGGAAATGCTTTTCTTTTCTTATTACAGTGCATGAAAATGCACTGTACTGTTCTTCCTAAGCTTCTTATTCTTATTCTTCCGCTAACGCATTTAATGCAGCTTCAACCGTTTAACGTAGAAACTTCATTCAAACTATGTTACGTAGGTCTTACTTAGGACATGGGGGCTTTGTATTTTTCAAAATTTCCCCATAGACTTAACATGGGCTGATGACATCATAATAGAGCACTTAAGCAATTAGAATCCTAGGCCAGGTGTTCCGGCCACCTGCATCAACTGTCAGTTTCTCAGGCTTTAAGCATGCAGTCTCATTCTCTTAATAAGACTACACATCTTGTTCAACTGTTTCCTCTTTCCACAACATAATTTAACCATTTAAACTATCCACCTATTTAACTGTTCAGTCATTCCAACTATAATAAACCTCATCTAGGCCTACCTCGCAAATAATTTAACCTTTTAAACTATCCACCTATTTAACTGTTCAGTCATTCCAACTATATTAAACCTCATCTACCTAGTTCAGTCATTCCAACTATATTAAACCTCATCTACCTAGCAAATAATTTAACCTTTTCAACCATCCACCTATTTAACTGTTCAGTCATTCTAATTAAACCTTATCTACCTAGTTCAGTCATTCCAACTATATTAAACATCATCTACCTAGCAAATAATTTAACCTTTTAAACTATCCACCTATTTAACTGTTCAGTCATTCCAACTATATTAAACCTCATCTACCTAGTTCAGTCATTCCAACTGTATTAAACATCATCTACCTAGTTCAGTCATTCCAACTACATTAAACCTCATCTACCTAGCAAATAATTAAACCTTTTAAACTATCCACCTATTTAACTGTTCAGTCATTCCAACTATATTAAACATCATCTACCTGGTCCAGTCATTCCAACTACATTAAACCTCATCATGTTGGTTGCCAATTAGCACATCATCTGTTTTAACAATATATTTCACACCATATGTTTTGCATTTTCATGCACTGGTAATTCCCTGAAATTGCGTTTTCTTGTTCTGCTTATTCTTCTTCTTCTAACGCAGTTAATGCAGCTTCAACCATTTAACGTAGAAACTTCATTCAAACTTTGTTACGTAGGTCTTACTTACGCCATCTGGGCTTTGTATTTTTCATCTTTGTAACTTTTATACTTTTTAAACTATTAATTAAAAACTATCAAAATTTCCCCATTGACTTAACATTGCCCTTTATGACATCACAGCAATTAGAATCTTCTGCCAGGTGGCCAGGCCACCTGGATCAACTGCCAGTCTCAGGCTTAAAGGTCCAGTATGTAGGAAATAATGGAAAATAAACTGTAACCATTCCAAAAATGATCACCATATGTTGTCAGAGAGTGAGGAAACACGATGAATTGAAGTAATGGCTTATTTGACAACATTACTCTAACCCGTGAAACCCCGTAAAACCCATGAAAAAAAATCAGTTTCGGGGCGGAATCTCTTGGAATTTTCGTTTATGTTTTGAACGATTAATTCTAGAATAGCGTATTAATAATGGGCTAGCGCGTCCTCCTATTTGGGTTGCCAAATTAGCAAAGGCCAACTGTCAACAGCTGTCAGTTGTAGTCATGAACGCCTATAAGAGGCAGGCAAATTTCCAAAATTAAAACAAGAAACAAATTAAGTGGACATCGGAGGAGCTTCCTGAGATGGTGACGTCTTCGTCAAACAAAGAATATCAAGTCTGACGCAGAGCTGGCCATATTTCTCCACAACAGGTAGCCTATGCTAAACTTCATCTGCATCGCTAACTTCAGCTACATATGTTACGTTGGTTAGAGAGGTATTTTTTGTTTTCACTGTTTCCGTAATGTGTAGCTGGGTCATGGTTGGAGAAACGTTAAAGCAGCTGCAGGTCAACTAACGTTAGCTAAGTCTTCATTACATCTGGCAACCCAGAAGAGGCTCGCGTCTGGTAGTCTTGAGAACGTTCACCAGTGTTTTGATTTTGGCCAACAGAACGTTCGGTAACAATCCTACAAATCGCACCTTTAAAGCATACAAACTGGCCCTATTAAGACTACACATCCTGTTCAACTGCTTCCTCTGCCAAAAACTGTTTCAAAATAAAAGTCCTCACTACAATATTTCACTGTTAAACAATTTAACCCTTTAAACTACTGAACTTTTAAACTGTTCAGCCATTGTAACTGTTACTTGTCATCAGCTATGACTCCTACCCACTGTAGCTAGTTAGCATGGTTAGCATAGTTAACACGTTAGCATTGCTAACATTGTTAGCATTTTTAACAAAACTGCTAAAAATGATTAGCTTAGTTAGCTAAGTAACATGGTTAGCATAGTTAGCATGCTAGTTAGCATTTTTAGCAAAACTGCTAAAAATGATTAGCTAAGTTAGCTAAGTAACATGGTTAGCATGTTAGCATAGTTAGCATAACTGTTAAAAATGATTAGCTAGGTTAGCTAAGTCACGTGGTTAGCATAGTTAACATGTTAGTTAGCATAGTTAGCATAACTACTAAAAATGATTAGCTAGGTTAGCTAAGTCACATAATTAGCATAGTTAACATGTTAATATTGTTAGCATGCTAATTAGCATAGTTACCATAACTGCTAAAAATGATAAGCTAGGTTAGCTAAGTCACATGGTTAATATAGTTAGCATGTTAACATTGCTAGCATAGTTAGCATGTTTAACAAAACTGCTAGAAAACGTTAGCTAAGTAGCATGGTTAGCATGTTAGCATTGCTTATTAACATAGTTAAAAATATTAGCATAACTGCTAGCAACCATTAGAGCCATTCCAACTTTCAGTTATCGTCAAATATCTACCTATACACAGGCATTAAACTATTTGAATATCAACATTCCTTAAACTGCTAGAAAACGTTAGCTAAGTTAGCTAAGTAGCATGGTTAGCATGTTAGCATTATTAGCACTGCTATAAAACATTAGCTAAGTAGCATGGTTAGCATAGTTAAAAATCTTAGCATAACTGCTAGCAAACATTAGAGCCATTCCAACTTTCAGTTATCGTCAAATATCTACCTATACACAGCCATTAAACTATTTGAATATCAACATTCATTAAACTTCCAGTCTGTCAACAACTTTTAAACTATTTACCTTCAACTTTTAAACGGTCTACTTTTAAACTATCATTAAACTATCTATTAAACTAGCTGTCTATCAACAACTTTTAAACTATCTACTGTCTATCAACAACTTTTAAACTATCTACATTCAGCTTTTAAACAGTTTACTTTTAAACTATCAACTTTTATTAAGCTATGCAACCACCATGTCTATCCTAGCATCACCGTAGTAACCATCTCTGTATTATCTGTTTTAACTATACATGATATTTTACATCACAACTTTAGCATTTTCATGCACTGGTAATTCCTTGGAATTGCATTTCTAGTTATTATTATTCTTCCCACCAAATTTCTGCGTCTAATTCAGCTTTAGCCATTTAACGTAGAAACTTCGTTCAAACTTTGTAATGTAGGTCTTGAAAAGGACACGTGGGGAATGTATTTTTCACTTTTGTAAACTTTATACTCTATTAATAAAAAACAAGCTTATTTTTCCCCATAGACTTTGTATTAGCACTATGACATCACAATGGACTAATTAACTTGATTTGCACCTGTATCAACTTCCAGCTGCTCACTACTAGGACCCATCAAAGGGCCAGTTAAACTGATTGCACCTGTATCAACTGCTTTCTGCTTAACTAGGCCAACTCTCTCTGTGTGTCTCCATTCTACAAGGATATAAGGCACATTCCATCCAACTTTCTATCCATTCATCCTCTTCAAACCATTCACTCATCCACCCATTAAACTATACATCAACATCCATTAAAGTGCCCATATTATGAAAAAATCACTTTTTCTGGGATTTGATGTGTTATTGTGTGTCTCTGGTGCTTCCGCATGCATACAAACTTGGAAAAAAAAACACCCATGCTGTTTTGAGTGAGATAAGGGTTTCTGGATGTATCCTGCCTTCAGCCTCCAGGGTGAGCTGGTCAAAATCGGCAAGGCTTTTGACGTCACAAGCCGAAACATTTAAATATTCCCACCCACCACCTCCTTTTAGGGCAATTACTTTACGTGAATATAATGGAAACCTATGGAACTGCATCAAAGTGGGCAGGGAAAAGGATTTATACTTACTAAATCGTTGAACAAACGTGAATAAAAGGCACAAAATAAGGTTGGTGTAAGAGTTATCTGTTTGTTCATGGCATTCATTCTAATTCCATCACTTACATATTTCCTACAACTAGGTGAGATAGCTAAGCTTATGTTGTAGGCTACTGAAGTTCCACTGTTAGATAGCTAGAGGTAGGTAAGAATCTTTTCCTACAAGCTATTTCCAGCAAACAACTTCAGAAACATGTTTTCTGGAATTCATAGACCTATTTTAACTTGTTGAAAAATAGTCATAATATGGGCACTTTAAACAATCTGCCTATCAACATCCATTCAACTTCCTGTCTATCAACATCCATTACACTATCTACATTCAACTTTTAAACTATATAGTCTGTCTCAGGCTTTAAGCATACAATCTGGCTCTCTTAATACTACTATTTCCTCTGCCCACAACTGTTTCAAAATACAAGTCCTCACTACAATAATTCACTATTAAATAATTTAACTATTTAAACTACTCAACTATTTAACTGTTCAGCCATTTCAACTGTCAGTTGTTATCAATTATGACTCCTGCCAACTGTTTCCAAATAAAGGTTTGTTTGGCATTTTATGTTAATATACAGTATGTTTATATTTTCATGCACTGGTAATTTCCTCGAAACTACATTTTCTAGTTAAAAATCATAAACTCTGCTAAAAATAAATGTTTTAAGACCATGTTTAAAACTGTTCATAGACTGTGGAGTCCTTAAAGTGTCTGGGATGGCATTCCACAGACGAGGGCCAGCGGAGAAGAAGGCTCTATCACCCGTTGTTTTGAATTTGGTCCTGGGGGTGTTGAGGCAGTTTGCATGAGTGGAATGGTGGGATCGTGTTGAGGTCATGATCCCCATGATCAAGGGTGTCATGTTGCTTTTAAACTACAGTTCTACTACAAACTAATCAATTAGCCCACAAAAAGTTACAATCTTGGCATCTCTTGTTGCCAAGCAATGCAGCATAAACTGTAAGCCCGAACAGTCCAACTAACTTGAAATAATGAATTAACACAACTTAATACCAATGTAATTTGGGAAATGTGTTATTAGGTTGTGCTTTGTAACACTCATAGTCAATCAAAACAAAAGGTGTACATTTTACAGTATTGGTTTGCAGTAAAATACTGATGCAATGTTAGACATGGGTTGTGTTTTTGTAGTGAACTTTAGCATGTGCTTGTGGGTAGAGGCAGTTAAATGTTGGATGGTAGGGTAACTATTGAGGAGAAATCCATTGAAAAAAACGGAAGAATCCTTGACCCTGAGCTCTCAATGAGAAACTGATTACTCAGTCAAGTAGCATTAATTAGCACACCTGCAGATGTCACACAGTTTAGGCTTTGTTCCTCAACTGTGTTGTATGTCTTTCTGGCTGATGGCAGTTCAATGTACTGGTATCTACTACTGTCCATTGTGCAGATGTGAGAAATGTTTATGTTCGCAAAATGTTCCATGATTTTATGTAGCCTATAGTGAACTTTATTGAATTTATATTGTTGACTTAATTTAAAAGTCAACTTAAATATAAATAGCTTGAATAATTTTTAAATAATAATAAAAAGAGTAAAAGAGGCTTTATGTACTTAACCACACAATAATGTCTATATGTCGCATGCTAAATTGAACATTCATCCTACTCAGTTTAATCGTAACAGCATCATCCTTCGGTGGTCAAAGTGTACACCTGCTCTCCTTCAATCTTCCAATGGCCTTTTATGTGACCTTGCTGGGCCCATTGCAGGCCTGCTGGTCACCCTGCTTCAGCAGCTGGATGTTGTTGGATGGAGTAGCTGGCTGCTCTGAGTGGCACTTCCGCAGGACACTCGGTGCGGCACTGCGGAAAGTGGAGAGACGGACGCGAAAGTTCTCCCCGGAGAAGAAGTAGAGCAGCGGGTCGAAGCAAGTGTTGGAGGCGGCCAGGCAGAGGGTGACGACCACGGACTTCTGCATGGTGATGACCTCTTCGCAGGTGGTGTCGTTGGGGCTCATGAAGTGCAGGTGCACCGTGCGTTGGATGTGGTACGGCATGAAGCAGACCAGGAACGTGACCATGACGATGATTATCATGCGGATGGCCTTCATGAGCGTGGCACGCTGTTTCCCCCGTGAGGGGTTGATGCGATATAGAAGCACCCTCATCATGGCCACATAGAACAGCATGATCATCAGGAAGGGTATTATGAAACCCACCACCAGGGAGAAGTAGTTGAGACCCAATTTGAGGAGCAGCTTGTCACTGTACTCGGGCGGCTCGTAACACTTCGTCTTGTTGGTTTCCTCATCCACATACTCGCCCTGAATCAGGAATGGTGAGCAGCAGGCGCAGATGAACACCCAAATACAGATGCAGACAGTGCCCGCCTTACGCTCGATTGCCAGATCGAGGCTCCGCACAGGGAAGACGATGGCAAGGAAGCGCGTGAAGCTTATGCCCGTCATGAAGAAGATGCTGCAGTAGAGGTTGACGTAGAGAGAATAGGAGCTGACGCGGCATAGGAAGTCACCCTGATTCCACTGACCTTCGTTGAAGTAGTAGTCGACTCGCAGCGGCAGCATGCTCACACAAAGGAGGTCCGACACGACCAAGTTCAGCATGTAGACGTAAAAGGGAGAGCGCTGCTGGAACGTCCTCAGAAGGACGAGCAGGGCGAAACCGTTCCCCACCAGGCCAAAAACGGTGATGATGGAGTAGGCAGTGGAATATACTTGGTTGCGGAAGTCATCAATGGATGGACATGTAGTTCTCAACAAAGACATGTCATCATTGGCCAGACCCATCTAATGGACAGAAAATGATGATCAGTGTGATGGTTTACAGCTTTACGTTAAAGGCACAGTCCTCAAGCCGCGCTAAAGGTTTGACCTCCACAGACAGTACATATACATATGAAATACATCATTGCTCAGAGCTCCTGAAGCAGCATTGTTGCATATGAAGAGAGCAAAGGGCCACAAGAGGAAATGAACTGAATGTGTTATAGATTATAATCAGTCATCAGCTTTAAGCGGGATTATGTGGGGTATTTGTGTAGGTTGCATGTAAGTTTATTTCAGGATAATGTATCCCATCAAATTGATTTCACTGAAAAAAATAACCATTGGATTTTAATGTGTACATCGGTTGCACATAAAATAAATATCTAGAATTAGTGCAGCATTTCTCTTTCAGTTTATAAAACAGATTCATGCCATGATTAGGGTTAGGACAGGCGCCGATTTATGTTTCTGTTGGTGGGTGCTCAAACATTTAAATGGCCAATACCAACGCCCAATATAAAACTCATGCAAAACAGCACATGAATTGTTGACATAAGATTTTTGAGAAAGTAGTAATTTATGCATTTCAACACTTTAGGAAATCAACAGCAGCCGACACGCAAAACGCCAATAGACTTTGCGGGAGTCAAGGGGCAATTCCACGGAAAATAGACTTTTTATCACATCCATAACGCCAGTGAAATGCCTTGGCATTTGTATGATGTGAATGATAACATTAATTTTTTGTGCATTTTTTCTCATGTACATTCTTCAGCCAAAAATAGAAAATGCTCAAATTTCATGTAATCATTCACATCATACCATACCATCACATTTTATTGGCATTATGGATGTTACAAAAAACATAATTTTCCATGGAATTCAGTCACAGAATAGGACCTACACTATGCCTAAAACATGCATGCATGATCCGTTGTTTGACTCCTGAACGCTCTCCCGTTATCCAGACATGAAAACAGTTTAACTCACAAGGTTAATTGACATGGCCATATGTTAACCCACAAACTAAAAGAAAAACACTTTGCTTTGTTTTTATAAACAGATATTGCATTTCATGTGGACATCAGGCCGTTAAAAAAACGAGATATAGCCTATCCAACCAGACTAAGTGGAGGCAGTGGTTCTCAAACGTTGCCATATTGCCAAAAGGTGTGTATGGTGTTATATTTTGTAAAAGTCTGCCAGGGATATTCTTACTTTCATGAATGGTGTGTCTTCTGGGTTCAACTAGCTAGCTAGGTGTACTGTAGCTTTTTTTCTTCACCATCCTGTGAGCAGCCTATGAAGCAGTCATGTCGTCAGTGGCACTCTCAGGTTCTTTCTCATCTGCTGATAGAGCAACATGAGTCTTCTACTGCTATAGCCTTGCTCCTCATTGCCTTAATCCTTTCCTTTTCAGAATGTCCTTTCTATCTAGCCTGACGAGCCAGACCCACATTAAAATGTAGGGTCTGGGCACTCACCGTTCGCAGTGCCAACTTAAAACAAGCTTAACTCGTGTCACACTGTTAGCCAACAGCAACATCCATCTTCTTTGTTTTCAAGTAGCAGGGAATTCAAACTAAACCGTTGCAACTCTGCCATCAATCATTATGTTAAGCCCGCCTAACGACTCTATACACGATTTGACTAGCCCAGGAAGCAAATGTAATATGCTGCCGCTAGGGTGCGTCTAGATTTCTAGGCTACTTTCTATCCATAATCATAAGTCTTTCTTCAGTGAATTAGCAAGACACCATCATGCAATTAATCATAAAAGACCTGTGCGCGTGCTCACTCTTGTATCAAACCAGTATTTGTCTATGCTGTCAAACTTGGATTAGTTATGTTCCCAGTTTTTATATTGGATGTCATCACTTTATAATATATCAGAATATTCTATTACTGTTAAGCCCACTATGATTATTAAAATACACACAACCATGTTTCCTATATCATACAGCTTTTCTACTGGGAGGTTTACAACTTATTCTGAGTCAATTTACCCAAGTTTGTCACTAAACCACATAGGCCTACTTGGAATACCCCTCAGATGTCTGAATGGCACTAATCTCACTTAAATGTTTATGGAACCTTTCTGTGAACTGTGAATAATGCTGTTGATGGAACTTTTCTGTCAACTGTGAACTAAACTTAACTCATTAAACTTGTATCAAACTAGTTTTGTCTATGCTGTCAAACATGGATTATGTTCCCAGTTTTGATATCGGACGTCAGGTCACTTTATCATATATCAGAATATTCTATTACTGTTAAACCCACTATGAATATTAAAATACGCCGAACCATGTGGCCTGTATCATAGCATGTATGGCCTTTGCAGCAAAAAAAAATGTGTGAAAATCTGTTCAGTATTCAGTGAGGTATGATTAATTAAATGCGCTGACAGCTCATTGCACCAGCCAAACAGATTACACTGAGTGGAGTGGATGACCGATCCAAGATGGCTGCCCCACGTCTCGTCAGCGCTAGTAGGGAGTAGCGATCAATTGAAGCTTTGAAATGGGACAAAAGTGGGAGCTGGAGCGCTACAGGTATCCCTTGTATAATTATAGCATGGGTTTCAGGTGTGCCAATGAGGCACTTGCTATACATTTCTTCAGCCACTAGGGGCAGTCATTTTTGTCAACCAGGTCAATAATCAAAGGCAACAGGGCAGTTGGGAAAATCCAATTGAGAAACTAGCAATGACATCATTCCAAATGATTATTCTTCACAAAGAAAGAACTCCACATCAAAATTGAACAAATATGAACACACCATGTATCACAATTCATAGTCAAGATCACGATAGCAATTCCAAAAACTCTAAACGCATTCCATACATGCATTAAAAGACAGTAAATATGAATAGGTTATACATTACAGTTGATGATCAAGATGTCAACAGTAGTTCTAAAACCTTGGTGCAGGTCTACTCCACACAAAGTCCATAAATCACAAATCACGGTAAAGATTACAACAGTAATTCTAAAATCTGGATGTATTCTTCATGTCAAAACTAAATAAGTCCTAACATGTTCAGTCAAATGTCATAGTTCATGGTTATTCTAAAATGTACTAAAATGTACTCCACACAACAACATATCAAACAGACCCATTGTTCTGAAGACCCACAATAGGCTACAAAAAACTACAGAAAAGGTGAAAGGTCAAGATCTTTGTTGAGACCTGGATGGCTAGTAGCTCTCAGCGAATAGATCCAGTATGTCTCCCTCTGTTTGAGGCGTTTTATTTTGTCCCCACCCCTGGCATCAAGGCGAATAGATTCAATACCAATTACTCTTAATGTTGAATCCCTCCCATGATTAGCTTCTGCATAATGTTTGGCCATTTGGTAATTCATATTTCTAGTTCGAATGGCATACCTATGTTCAGCTACCCTGTCTCTTAGTCTCCTTTTCGTAAGGCCTACATAGAAACAACCACAAGGACATTCTATAATTATGCTCAGACTCTCTGTTCCCAACACCCTGATGAAGGCTGGTAAGCCGACACGCGTTGGTGTTTTTTAATGGATTAGCCCTAAATAATAAATGTTAAAAAATGTGCATCTTACTGAGTGCCTGGACCTGGAATCTTTTTCCAAACTGATTCATGAAGCTTTGAAATGTTGGCCTGGGTCAGACCAGTGTATAAGGAGTTACAGTAATCAAGGTGGGTTGGGTGTTCCCTTTTCTTAGTTCCTGTTAAAAGTCTAGCTGCAACATTTTGGACCAATTGAAGCTTTGAAATGTTGGCCTGGGTCAGACCGGTGTATAAGGAGTTACATTAATCAAGGCGGGATGGGTGTTTCCTTTTCTTAGTTCCTGTACACCAGAGCACATAGGACAGGAGTAGACACATTTACCATCAGAAGCTGCACCTCAAAAGAGGAGTAGGCATTGGTGGGTAAACATCGACATTTGAAAGTGTCATTGAAGATGGTGGCTAAGCTAGCTACCTCCACGACCAGAAGACTTTATGGAGTAAAAATGAGGAGGGCAGATATCACCAGGTGACTACAAGTCACCAGTGCTACTGTAAACCACGTCTCAGTCACAAACAAAAAGTCCAGGAAAGTCCAGTCCAGAAATACTGACCAACTTCTACCGCTGTACCATTGAGAGTATCCTGACTGGCAACATCACAGCTTGGTATGGTAACAGCACCGTCCATGACCGCAAAAAGCTTTGCAAAGGGTGGTTAGGTCATGCAAGGACTGTATTCAGGACCTGCCAGCACTGTATGAGAAAGACCAAGTGGATCCTCGCTGACCCCAGTCATCCCAGCCACAGTCTCTTCACCCTCCTACCATCTGGTAGAACAGGGGTCTTCAACCTTTTTCAGCCCAAGGATCCCTTGGCTGAGAGAGACATTGAGCACCGATCCCCCTGTTCGGGTAGGCCTACATAGGTGTTTTATGAAATATATGCTAATTAAAGCTATAGTCTGGCTAATTAGTTCAAACAACTGTTTATTTATTTTTTATTATATGGATAGGCTTTGTCTCCTTCAATGGGGTATTTTTGTATCCAACCAACTCTGGTGTGCATGTGAGACAGAGGGGAATTTAACTTTAGCCTACCGCACACGCACATGAATATGTTAACCCAGAAGTTGCTAGCCTATCTATCAAATTTTCCCACCCGCGATTTTACCTGGAAGTCTCACCCGAACCTGCTGGACCCGCAGGTCAAAATCTGACTTTTCAGACTTTGCAGCCCAATTTTGCACCCCTGTGCATTTACTCTGGCATATTGATCACACAATGTAATAATAATAAAAAAAAAACAGTTTTTGTTGTTACGTCACAGGGCTCAGCTGTGTAATAGACACTCTGAATAAGGTATGCTGTTTGCATCAATGTATAATTAGAAGTGGATGCTATTCGTACCCTGGTGTATGTAGTAATGTATGCTATTTTCACCTCGGTGCGTGAACTAGCTAATTGTTGCAATCAAAACATCTGTTTCAGAACCGATTTCTTGTTCAAATTGCGTGCCTTCTCTCCAGAGACGTTGGTACACGTTCACGCTCACTCTGCCAAAATACACCATGCAGGAACCGAACCCCGGTCTCCCATGTACTAAACCATGTATGTGACCACTGCACTATCACTTCCACAAATTGAGGAGTGTTTGCAGGTAAACTTATAGTTTATAGGCCTGAGCGTCATATTCACAAATTCATTTCTGTTAACTAACAAACTGACGGTTGTATGTGTTCACTGAACAAAGATTATGAAAATAAAACACAACTTTTCAATCTAAAACTTAATTTGAACAGATATTAGTGCTGAAACCTTTCAGAATTCTTCACTTTCTGCTGACGAAAAAACGGATGTCCGCCATTTTTTTTGTGCATGTGAGCAATGTCACAGGGTGTGAATAGCTCAGCTGTGTGGCCAAGGCTATATTCGTACCGGGGGTGTAAATAGACACTCCGTTTTCTTTTTGCCTTAGGTCATTCCTTTGTTTATTGCGCTTAACCTGTTGAGGAGTACGGTCACAAATATGTGATCAGATGCAGCTGGGCCCCTGGGAGTACGATCACAAATATGTGATTAGAACATTTTCAAAAAAGGTTCTATAACATGACGCAACAATTACCCTCAGGGACTTTTCTGCCATTAAAGGCTGTGGTGCAGGTTAAACAACACTTTCAATTAATGGGTACATTAAACACTCAAGATATGTATATAAAGTTAGATATGTCTCCAAAATGGTGTTAAAGTCCAGTTTTTGTAGTTTTTGGTTAGTAACGGTTATTTTTTATTTATTCGGCGATGACGTCATATGAGGTAGACGTGGTGGAAGCTATTTTTTATGGGTGGAAGCAGAGATAAGAAGGAATCCGACCTGCGGTCATATCCCTGTCCCACCCCATCTCTCTCTCCCACTTACTTACTGTCTCACTATTCACTGTCCTATACAAATAAAGGCAAAAAGCCCAAAAAATAGGCCTATACTTAAAAAAAAAAAAGATCTTTGGTGGAAGTAGCCTCAGCCTTATAGCAGCTACTACTAGCACTGGCGTCTAACTGGGATGAGGAAGATTAGGCAAGACCCACAGTTAACATTTATGATGGCCCATATAATTTGGAACCTGTTAGACGTGAGAGGGCGAATGGGGAAATACCGAGAGCTGATGGCCATCAAAGAGAAATGAATGCATGGTCATAGGAGAATCACAGTTGGTGAAGTGTCCTGGTGAGTTGCTAGCAGCAACGAGCGCTGGAGCTAGTCTATGAATAGCAGTGGGTAGGCCTACAATAAAAAATTTTTTTACTGTCGAGTGAAAGTCAACGTTTTCTTTATATCTAGTGACAGTGATTATGTCGTTGGCTCAGATAAGTACCCTAAACTTAGTCAGAAGATCTAGAAATAGAAGCTATGCTAGATGTAGCTTGACCCACCTGTGAACCCCTAGTGTTTATTTCTAAGCTTTCAGGCTACTCTTTCTCCGGTGAAAATGTTGTTTGCAAACGTGGCCGACGCCGAGTAGGCTGGTCGTGTCTTCAGTGTGATTATAGTGCTAGTTTCCCCCGTGATTGGGTACCGCTTACCAGGAGAGAGTAATAAGCGTGTCTGTGTCGCTGTGTTTAGCAAATTGGTGTCTGTGTGGGCGGTGTCGTCCCATGGAAACTGTGGTGGAGAGCTTGTGTTGTAGGGAGGGCGCGTTTTGGTCGCTGGTCGAGGAGCTCACCCCGCGGCCAGCAAATAACGTGCCTAACATAGCGTCCTGGATTTGAGGCATGCTGCCTGAATCCGTTTGTGCTACACATAGCATACTCACACTTCAGGCAAGATCATGGTCCCCTTCAAGCCAGCACGCACGAGTATGTTCATGGTTTATGTTTACTTTACCAATCTTTTTACACTGAGTTCTTTGAACCAACAGTTTAGGAGAGAGGAGATGTGTTGCATACATAATAAACATGCATAAGACACAGGCTTAAAATGACGTCTTCAACCTACTCACAGAGTTTTAAACTGAACAATCTTTCCTACTTATCCCTATGCAATACCGGTACACTGTGTACAGGCAGGCTATACGCTGGGCTTATGGGGTTTTAGGCAGGAGTATAAGGAAGCCTCTACCCTCTTGTGTGGTTTCAACCATCAGACAACAATTCCAAAGTGGTGACCAGACCTATCAGGGCTTTCAATGGCCTCGTTTAGATGAAAATGAATAAAAAGAATTGTTATGCTTATCCTGTTGTGATCGCTCCATTGCCCTTAAAATGTTATAAAGTACACAGAACACATGAATTTTGATTAAAAAAAAAAAACAGTTTATTGGCATTGCTTGTAATGGTTACTGAACATTTAAACATTTACTGAACAAGGACAAAGACACAGGTTGGAAGTAAACAAATCTCTATAAAAAAAAATGGTTAGGCACAAAACATACAAGGAACACTGATGAAGGGCTAGACACGAAACGTGTGCAATATTGTGGTCTTACCTGAGGGTCAGCTGATGGTTCTCTTTCTCACACACAAACCTATGATATTTCATGCATGCATACATGCAGTGATACATGCAAAAGCACATCAAGCAGACACACAGTGAGCCCAGATAACACCGCACACAGAGGTTGACAAGGCACAGGTAAAATGATTGGTAAATTATTTTGAATTACATACAATAAATTTCATGCAAATAACAACAAAAAAGAAAATCCAAGCACACAGACAGAGGAGCAGACATGCAGCACCCCTTGAATGGGGTACAGCGACAATTATTACCACTTACAAAGACGAGAAAAAGTAATGATTTTGTTCAAAGTATAAAACAAAGCAACAGCACACAAAGACAAAACAAAACATGCAACATGCAGGGAACCACCACCAAATGAGATGAAAGGGACAGAAAGAAAGATACACAGACCTAGATATGTAAAAAAAGAAACTTGAATGAAACACACATGACCAATACAGTATAACACTCAAATATGATGACATCACAAACCAACAGACTAAAGCCAGCCTGGTACACCTGTGTCCCAGCATCAGAAGTGGAGGTGGGCAAGGGCTGATCCCCAGTATCACACTGTCCATGGTCTCCTGCTGTGAGGCGTCTGTCAACATCTTGTGAAAACAAATATAAAAAAGGTCAGCGAAGAGGGTATACAAGAGAAAAAAGATTACAGTACAGTGGACCCTGATATGCGCTACTCGATGTTTTAAAAAATACATGAAAGACATTCAGAACATATTTGATGATGTTGAAGGTTACTGTTAAATGTTTACATCAATACTAGTGGTAATAAATGTCTAGAGTGCATGTGGTGCATAAACTCTATGAGGTAGTGCATTTACTGTATTGGGAGGTAGCTAAACTCTGAAGTGAGAAGTGGATAAACTCTGTTTCTGAAATGTCAGAGGTGGGTAAACTGTGTTTACTTGCGTTAGCCTCCACTACAGCCCTGGTGACACGGTCATGGCCAAATATATGTGAAAGAGAACCGTAGCAGTCTAACACAAAACGCAAAACACACTGTTTAGTTGTGAAAGCTGCTTGATGATCACTGATCCCAACGCTAGCCATGATGTTTTCATGACGATATGGACATTTACTTCCGTGAATCACGAAATATCCTCTAATGTCAGACTGATCATGATTGTAGTGGAGGCTGTGTCAAAGGAAACACGGTATGCAAAATACACACAGCGCTAGCTAACGCGCAGCTTTTGAACATTAGCATGATGCTTACCGTGACAATATCTCGCTTGCGGCAGACGGTGTCTCTGGACCTCGGGACAGGGCAGTCAGAGAGGTTTGCATGCACAGACGGCACAGCGGTAGGAATGAACTTCGCCATCCTCTCACTCTTTAAACCAAGTGAGACCATCTTGACATCCCCTGAGTGGTAATCCTCCTCCTTGAAATGCGCGCTGCATATTCTCGAGAAGGCGGTGACAGAGCTAGCCGCTAGCTGAAAAATCTGCCCACCTAACCTTGACAAATTACACCTAGCTTCGGAAGATCCCTTTGTCCTTGGGGAAGCAATGGAACCTAAGTCCAGTTTTGCTGGAGTTCTTGCACCTGGCACAAACACAGTAGTAAACCATGTTATCTATTTATTTATATATCTACTCTCTCCCTCTCTCCATCAGCTATCTATGTTATGATGCTATGCTATCTCTCACTACTATCTATCTATGCTATCTCTGTCTCTCTCACTATCTATCTATCTATCTATATCTCTATCTACCTCTATATATCTATCTATCTAGGCTATCTCTATCTTTATATTTACTTATATATCTGACACTGTTACTCTCTCACTAGCTGCTACTCTCACTAAGTTAATCGCCGTCTCTCTCAATGGTATCAAGGCGGCCTTTCCTCTGTCGTCCCACAACGAGTACCTCATGTGACGTCATGGAATGCATTGTGGGAGAAATAAGAATGATCGCAAACCTGTTGCTAACCGCTAAAATATCACCTACTTTTCCTTATTATATTTCTTTTTTGTGATACTTTACAACATCAAATACAATGGATAATTGTTTAAATGTTTATTACCAACTAGAAAATTGTCAGGAAAGACAAAAAAAAACCCTGCACCACAGGCTTTAAACAATTTTAAGAACACTGGAACTATAGAACGTTCGCGTAGAATTCTAGAAGGAGCCAGGAAAATAATTCACTCTCTGGGGAACGGCATTGAATTCACTCCTCAACAGGTTAAGCACCTTTTTGTGAAGCACTGTGCGGTTCAGCTGTCTGTAAATGCGCTATAGAAATAAAAATTGACTTGACTTGACTTCCCAGAACCGAACGCACAGATTGCCCCTGGGAGCGTTCTGCATTTTCCTGTAGGCCTACTTGTAATTCATTGGAATTGCATTTCTAGTTTTGAGATTAAAGACCTCATGTCTTGACATGAAATATTCTGAATATGTGTGCCACAGTATTCAAGCATTGAAAATTGAGGTGGGAAATGCAGTCCTGACAACCTTGAAGAATTTTTTTGAGTACCTCCCAGCCAAGAAAAAATTAGACAGGCTACCTGCCAGCCGATAAATCCTGTCATCCAATTTGATCCAATGTGTGCAAACTGAATCTTTATAATATAGACAATCTGTTTTAGAGCCCAATAATCTTGACCTATCAAAAACACTTGTGTTGATAGGGACTGATGTGGATATGTTGTCCATTTTGTTATATGTGGTCTCTATTCAATCATGTAGTCTATTATTAGGCCTACCTCTTTTCAATCCATTATTATTATTATTAGATATTTCTTTTGTAAAGAAATACATCTATCCCTCACGTTATGCCAACATATTTAATTCACCTGAATATAGGCTACAGTAGACAGAGACTTATGGGCATCTGCTTTTGTCAGTGTGCTATCGATCTCTTAACTCACAGTAGCCTACACTCTTAAAACAAATGTGTTAAAAACAACACAGCTTGCATTGTTTTCAACACATCTCTGTGTCTAGATAGGGACAACACAGTTTGTGTTGTTTCCTTTTTTTATTTGTTACACAATATGTGTTGAAAATAACACCACTTTTGTTGAAAACAACACAACTTGCATAATTTTTTAACACATGTCTGTGTCCAGACAGGGATAACACATTCGTTTTAAGAGTGTACATGTTTTGTGTTATTTAAAAAATAAAATACATTCAATGTTCAATTATTTCCTGCTGATTGATGCAAATTACTGATTGCTTTTAAAGAATTTCAGTTGCACTCAGTTTCTTTCAGATGGTGTCTCTGCTGTGAGGCTGCAATGATTATATTATCCCAACTAAAGCGATAGGTGCGACTCTGCGCTTTAGCGCCTGTTATGAAAACTTTAACCATCAGCGACACATGGAAAATATAATGCTATCTGAAATAGCTGATGAACAAGTAATAACTTCCCGAGTGAACACTTGATAAGGTGAGCGATAGATAAAGGTGAGTAGCCTATATAGGCTATATACTGTGAAAAAAGGAAATGAGGGTTTGTAGGTACTACGCTTACCATAACATAAATGTATTGCTTAATTGGAATGACTATTTGAACACAATAAGCAGGGCCCCAGACTAACTTTTTGAATTGGTTGCACTGGTGCGCCTAACTTTATTATTTAGGTGCACCAGCAGTACCAAATGACAGCAGCAGGTTGAAAGCTGCGTGTGTGTGTTAGTAAGGCTACAGGATCTAGAAGCATGCTTGCGCAAACTGACATGAAATATCCTATTGCAAAACAACATTGTCATTCTTAAAAGTAGGCCTGTCGATACTAATACAATTAGGTATTGTGAGGTATTGTGACGTTTCTAATTTCGTCACAATACCTCACAGTATTGCGATACTTTTGTAGTGCAACACTAGTCACACAACAAGATCAACAAAAGTATCGCAATACCCTGAAATTAGAAACGTCACAGTATTGTCAACAAACGCTTAGTTCGTGGAGAGACAGCAGATGCGAGTTAAGTCACCCTTATAAAGGGTGAACCTGTGCAACCAAGGACACATTTTAGTCGCACCCTTGACAATTGTGGGCACACTCTTAACTCTGAACCCTGAAAAGGTTGTGTTTGATTCAAAACAAGACTGTTTTATGTAGACCTGACTTTTCCATTTTTTACAGTGATAAGCGCACAGTCTTTCAGTAGCATCTTAATTACGATATTAGGACTGTCTAAGCCAACCATGTTACATATTTCCCTGACCTTTCCAAAAATACTTCGTTTGCATCGGTGGGTTTCGACATATAGCCTAGAGTAGGCTAGTTGTGTAAAAGTGAAAAAGCCTGCAGCGGATTGCCCCATAATAAATCATGCAAATAGTTAAACTCAGATCACCTGTTCTCTAGCCAGTTGAATTACACATATTATAGGGTCAGTTACAACACTTGCCTTTGTCTATTCAAGTATAAATTGTGCATATGCTATTGTATGTATTCATGTTACAGCAGTGTTGGTGGGTAGCTGACATAAGTGGGTTTAATATATATATATCACACAAGTTTGTTGTGTAACATATATATATATATACATATATATGTCTGTCCAATACAAACAGTCTCTGAGAAACAGAAGGAAATGCAAAACGTGTTGCAATGTCACAAATGCCCCACTCTCTATATCTTAAACATTTCAGTAATGTTTCTGAGATGTTTCAATCCAAAGTAGCCTACACGACATCAATCAACGTCTAAGCGAGGTGAGTTAATTTTAAGGTGGTACCCCTACGCCTATGAAATTCCTGAAGTTCTTACCCCATTGAAAGACATTATGTATCTCACAATTTCCGCAACCATCGGAGTTGACAGTATATTCTCCGAGGGGCGCGATTTGCTGGTTGAGTGTGAAACGGATGTTATGCAGTGTCCATCCGAGCGCAACTGCCTCTCAACGACACTGCGCATTCATTATACAAATCACCCGACCCTTTGACAAGGCTTATTAGGTTTTAGCCGTCCTCGAAAACTGTGCATATCAGATTCAGAAACAGTTAGTTTCGGTTATAACTCAGGAGAGGATGTGGCCGACAACAAATGGCAGGCAGAAGCTGAAAGGAAGTTTATCGGTTATCATCACAGTTTAAGTCAAATAGTTTGCAAATTCACTTATTTTTAGCGCTATAGCCTAGAGCAGGGGTTTTCAATGTTTTTGGTTCCAAGGACCCCTTTTGAGGGAGAACATTTTCCAAGGAACCCCTCATAACTGTAACAATTAGCCTAAGCATGCCACTCTGAAGTTGTGGCCAGGTCCACTATCCCATGTTTTCTTGCAGATGTGTAACTTCGTCTTTTGTCAGTTTTGGATTTTGCATCACTTGGACTGACTCAAACATTTCTACACATTCATCAGCTAGCTGGCTAACAAATAAGCCAAGCTAAGCAGTAGCCTAGTGATGGTCCTTCATGACCCAAGTGAAGTTAAATGTGGGTAGGAGCAAATAGACACAATTTGCTTGTTTTATTTGTTAAAAGGGGCATCATCTATAGATATTAATTTTTAAAATGTTAAACTCAAGTTTATAATTTCAAGCAAATTATTTTGCGGACCCCCTGGCTATCGCGGACCCCAACTTTGAGAACCATGGGCTAGAGTAAAGGGGCATCATTGTGCTTTATGTCGTGTAAAGGACCTGTGTATAGTCTACTCATGACATCAAATATACTGTATTTTTATGTATTTACATTGAAGTTGTATTGGAAGTTATTAACATGGATGCTGTACCCTGAAATAAATGCAATTTAACCTGTCATCAGCAAGAGGTCAATGTGAAACTGCTAAAACAGTGTTTAACTAGATGTACCGCATTGCGGTACAAAATATGACCGCCGCTCAGTCCTGTACATCCGTTCCGCGAAAATGAATCACACTTCAATTTGTCTCCATATTTTACTCCATCCCCCACTCTTGAAACTTTTGTGTATGCTTGTTTGGCATGCCTGAGTGTGTGTGTGCAGCTGCACAGAAAGTAGCCTACTGGTGCTGAAAAGGTGAATAGATTGTAGAATAGCCAAAGAAGATGTAGCATTGTTATTAAACCTTTAAACTCTCTAAACAATCACAAGTAGGGCAGTTCATCACAGTTCATCCATTGCAACTGGATTGATGAAAGGTCACTTACACCTGTAGGCTACATTGTATTTTGGAAAAGCAAAAGGTATCAGCATAATGTTATTTATTTATTTATTTATTTTATTTATAAACAAAAACATCTCTGTCAGTTCCATGCCGTTTTCAACAGCTATCAAAAACAAAGGTCATTTTTGGATGGATGGATTTTTTGTGAATGTTTCTTCTTCTACATAAGATTTTAGTCATCTTTAGTTCATGTAATAGCCTACTTTATTGTCAATGCACAAATTAAGTAACAGTAGTCTGAAACGTTATTGTTAATGCACAAATTAAGTAACAGGCTAGTCTGAAACGAAATGCTGTTTTACATCTAACCAGTGGTGCAAATAACTGACATGTCCAAATGGGCCTTGATGAAATATGCGTCGCTAGACTGTTCATACACATTTTAACGGGCCAAAGTTGAAGAGCTGTTGTCCGTTATTGTTCGTGCAAATATAGGCTGATTCATGTTCCCTTGCATTGTGTAACTGAGGTCCATGGCTAGTCTGGCTTTCACCAGACCAAGCTCAATCTTATATTATAAAAAATAAATAGCGGGCAGATCAGGCTGGGTTCACCCGATATTGTTTCATTTTCCGATTGAGATATCCACGCTCTGGCTATTCTAAATGCAAAAATGCATCAGGGAGTTATGACAAAACTGTAACTAACAAACTAGATCCTAATAGAAAGCTGTTAGCTTCCCTAAGATACAGGTATGCTTATAAGGTAGGCCTATTTACAACATAAATTGTCAATAGGCTATGCTGGCGACACAAATAAAATCTCCTTTGGAAACCAATGGCTTACGCCTTACAGTATCAAGCGGACTTAAACTGCCATATCGTGGCGAAAAGTTGTAATAAAATTCATGCAGCTCCATGAGTCAAGGAAAGCGCGAATGAAGTAGCCACTTCTAAATGGGACCCACTACACAGTAGTGTGTTGCTAAAGCAGCCATAATGAAATTAAGGTGTCATTGTTTGGATACTTCACACACACACATGCTTTTTAATTTCACAGACTACAACTACCAAACTGGAATCAAAGCACATCGATTCCCCTCTCACACCCTGCACGCACTTAAAACAAAATAAACAGGCGTCTCAGTCTCACGCATGTATAGGCAAAACTGTATCAGACCGGTGTAACGTTGGTAAATCTTCCATTGCACAGAATGATTTTTGTAGCACGTGCAACAAATGACAGTCGAAAGATACAATTACAGTGCTGCTATCAATTTGCTTGGTATAACCGCATTTATAGTTTTCTACAAATGCAATCAATCAAACTGGCCTCCATCAACCAACGCTAACGGTAACATTACCTAGGTCCTTATTGATATTATAAGATTAACATACCTGCAGTAAAAACCAAGCATGTCCGATACACATCCTCAGATTTATTTCCGCTTCAATAAGAAATGGGAATTACATTTCATGTGAACATCGTCCTATCCTTATTAGACGTTCTCTGCGGTAAACTAAGTCCTTGTAGGAAGCGTCCATTGTTTTTCCAACCCACTTTTAACTTCCAACAAAATTACGTCTCACTGCAACGATGCGCCATCTAGTGGACAAACGACTACTTATCGCCAATACTGGAAACAGCCATGATGATGATGATTAATATTTATTTTGGCTTTCTTTTAATCCTACTGAATTTGTAATTATGTATCGGCCGTTCTAATACCGATAGTATGTGGGTGCCTGTGTGTGTGTGCATGTGTATATGTGTGCACCGCCATCTACAGGCCAATGAGTGTACAGTCACTAAATGTACACATAACCTAATTGTTTTTAGACCCCCCCATGGATGAAATTCTACGAAACTTGGCATACCCCCAGAGAATGCCAGGTCAATCATACACATAAAATTTGGTGCAGTTCTGAACATCTTAACTGAAGATAGGGGCGATTAAAGCAGAATAATATTGCATTTTCATTTTTTACCGGGGGGGCGGGTGCAAATCACAAATGAGTGATTATGGGCCAGGTTGATGTGGGCCCTTGAGACCAACATACCATAAAAGATTCTTCATCCTCAGTGCCACGGTTCAGGTAGGGGCCCAGGTAGGGGCCCAGCACGGGGGGGGGGGAGTGGCCCCCGGGGACGAAACAAAATTTTTCCGTAAAAGTCTATTGGGGCTACATACCCACCAAATTTCATGTGCCCCGGTGGTTCGGTGTCCCGGGTATCGTTGACCAAAATTCAGGAAGTAGATGACGGGAAAAAAAAAAAAAAATCCCTATATGACCGCTTCGTTAGCTTCGCTAGCGGCGGTCATAATAAAGCAATCAAACTCAAATTTAGATAAAATGTCACATACTACATTAGGTGAACTTTACTTAATTATTATACATAAAAAACTGCTAACTGCTTTGTTGTAACCCTGAATAAATCAGGGTTATAATATTATGGTCAGCACCTTGGGTACCCCCTTTCCACTTCTTACTCTACGTTCAGACTAAAGGCAAAAGTGGCCCAAATCTGATTTATTTGGAGTCAAGTGACCAGGTCAGACTTCTTCAGAAGTAGTGTGAACACTCAAATCTTGCCCAGATCTAAAATTTTTCAAATCAGATTTAGACGACTTCCATATGTGGTTCTGAATCAGTGTGAACAACCAAGACGGATTTGATGCAACTTTTACGTCTATAAAAGTTTAAAAAATATTTAAATAGATTAAGAAAGCCACCACTATGATCAACTCTATGGTTAGATTGGTTTGTTTAGATCCAGTAAAATTACTGCCTTGACAACGCTGCGGTGTCATGGCTACGGTACTCTATGTGCTGGCGGAAGTTGTATCTGTAATCCTTCCAGATACATTGTACACCCCCTGCCGAGTTGGAAAGTGTGAAATATCCCAGCTGTCTTGTCACTGAGTCACATTTCACTGAGACACGCCCCCTTTTGGTCATAATATCAATGGCCTTTTCCTTTTGTAATGTAAATCCTCGAACGCCCACCCGTACGACATGTACGAATGAGTTGCTAGTGCGAATGCTGGGGTTTGTAGTCTTTTTGGGAAGAACATGGATGCCACTGGGGCAGCAGCTGTCTTGTTAGTGCTGCACATTGATCTAGAACATGAACACATCCCTTGTTGGGTATGGTCAATGTGATAGATAGATAGATAGATAGATAGATAGATAGATACTTTATTGACCCCGTGGGAAATTTAAGAAATGTGAATTAATGTAAATTAATAATTTCTGTTCATTTGACCTTGTCTGCCTGTTTGCTCTTTCCTCCTGGCCTCTCCCTGGCCTTCTGCTAATGAGTGGGTGGGGCCAATTATTCAATTAGGCCAACCATGCACTAAGGAACTCTGGGGTCTACCGACCGTCAGGTATGTTGCTGCCCTAATGTTGTAGACTAACCATGTGCTTGGTGTAGCTTAACTCCTTTTCTATCTGTAGCCTTGTAGATGGATGGATATGCTGTCTTCATCTGTTGTCATTGGTATAGAGATTTTGTAAATTGCAAATTGGTATGTATAGCTAGTGATGGGTAAATGAAGCCTCGAGCGCTACTCGACACATTTCCCTAATGTGCCGAGTAATGTGTCAAAGCTTCGAAACATGGAAGACAAGGAAAACACAGCGACATCTGGTGGTTTGCATAAATTATCGCAGCCATGGACTATTGAAAAGAATGCCTACAACGCTTCGAAATGTTCTCATTCATTACATTAAAAGTGTTGCAAGAAATTAGCATTTCTGTTTGTCTCAATTCAATACAATAAAATACGATTAGGCAACATAATGCTGTCACTCGTTATCACGTGAAGATTGGTGTTTCCGTGGAGGCGTGAAATCATGTGTTATCCCAGTCAATAGGCTTGTTCGACTTGGACTGAGTCTGACTTGGTCTGGCTTTCTACGTAAACGTGATCTTCAGAGGCTAGCCGGGAGGAGCTACAACAGAGGGCAGCTCATCCCGGACAGAAAGGCTACAGTCTGCCTGACGTGACTTGCGGGAGATATCGCGGAATTTTGTTTGCAATAAACACAGCAGAACTTTCATTCTTACTCATTAAAATGAGCTTGATGACTGACGAAATACATTCTTATGATGTAGTTTAAATAAACCACTGTTGTCATACAGTTAACAGGCCTGCATTGTAGCACATACATTCAATATCAAGTGTTTCCCCTACAAGTGTGTCTATCTATTTAACCAACAGCAGAAAAAACAGAATATCCAAACGTTTTTAGTAGGCTAGCCTACCATTGTTGCAGAAATCACGTATAAGAAGGTATCCCTTCGATTTCTGTTTATTTTCGCATATTCCAACATAAGGAAGCACCATGATACTCCCGTCAAAATCGTCATGAGGACATTCCTCCCAAATGGCCCTATCACGTCTTTGAACTGACATCATAAGGGCGTGTTTCAGCTCGTGCAGCTCGTGGAAGGCAACTGCAAGATCTGTCTGCAGGCTAAGACTCCCGCGATATTTTAAGGTCATGTGACATGGTGTCACGGTGGTAAGTCCCTCCCCGGCTGACAGAAGTCGAACAGAATTTCTAACCAGCAAGCATTGCGTCCATCCCAGTATGCATTGTGTTCAACCCAGCATGGTTGACACAAACGACACAAGCCTCGAACCGGGGCTTCATCTGGCACGCCCCTTTCTGCTCGACACAAGCTCCGAAGCCTCGCTTCATTCTATCACTATGTATAGCTTTAAAATAAATGTGGATGTCTTGGGAAATGGTATCAGGTTTGATGTATGTTTTGTTTGTCTTCCAGGTAGCACGGCCTTTCCATCCGCGTTGTCCTCAGCGTAGGTTGTGCTGCTGTCTCGTCTTAGTTTTGTTTTGTTTCTGTTTAGCTTTGCTCACACTAGGGAGCTGCCTGCATTGTACTTGTACCCTTTTGTTGTAGCCTACCTTACTTTATTATCTTAGTTATTCAGTGTTTGTCATTCCATAGAGTCTGGGGCAACAACTTTTAAATGTTTAATTTGGCAGGCAGGGTTCTCGCGGGCAGGAGGCTAGTCAGTCACCTGTGGTGGTGCAGTAAAGATGCACATTTTGGTGTGAATTATTAGAATGTTTGCTGTGGTCTGCGGTGTTACTATCATTCTTGCTGTGCGTGTGCAAGTGTGTGGGCTCTAGGGCACATTATCAGTAGTCTGCCTCCCCCAGGTAAGCCCCTGCCTTGCTCATTTTGCTCAATTGTGCCTTCCTTATGGAACCTCTGTTAGTTGTGATCATTTAAAAAAAAAAAAAGTACAACATATTTTTGTACTTTCCTAACCCAGACTAGTCTTTTCATGTCTTTTTCAACTGCTTCATGTCTGCTTCAATTGAATAAACTTGGTCATGTTTTCACTGGAATTCACGTCTCTAGGTTTTAGGTTGCAGTGACTTTAGAAGAACTAGTTTTTTTTTTTTTTTTCGAGCATGACACAAAGCAAAGTCACAAAAATCTTATTTAGCTGCTGTGGAGCATTTGTAACCTATGCCCGCTTGCGTAGACTATGACAAGGCACTTTAAAATGCTTGTTAATTATAGGTTGTCAACATAGGACCACACAAGGTCACAAATGCTCCTGTAGGCTAGCCTACTCCTATTTCCCTTTCGTGTTCTTTCTTACGGAGCCCTCCGGGTGACATGGGGAAAAAAAAACATGGGTTAAAAAAAGAAAAAAAAATGGGAAAAACACGAAGAAGAAAAAAAAAAACGATGTACTTTTGCGGGATCTCGCAAAACCTTTGCGGGATCTCGCAAAAGTTTTGCGAGATCTCGCAAAACTTTTTTTCTACTTTTGGAACTTGCTGGGCTTCCTACTTGACCCCAATAGGCCCACAAACCACTACCGCCAGATGGCAATCGTATCATGATACTATGATTGCTCTATCACTGTTGCGTTTTGTGGGTTTTCTGGACACATTACATAGGCCTATGACACGGGAGGGAGAGGGAGACACCTGCGTGCAGACACGCACACACAGGCGCGTAGCAAGCGTGGGGGATGTGGGTGTTATAACGTACACAATTTTGCTGGAACACGATTCTATCCCCCACACTTTTTGTCAGATTAAATTGAAAGTAAAATATGGAAATAAACGCTCCCGTAAAGAGTTGGAACCATATCTATAACTCACACACAGAGACGCAAATAGGTCTGTTGATTTGATTGAACGGTCATCCAGCCAATCACATCAATTTAGGTGAAGAACCAGAGCCGCTCTGATCAAATTCAAAGTGTGCGTCTTTCAAGGCTATGCTGCTGCTTGGGTCTGCATTGTAACGTCTGCAGTGAGCAGATTTCAGATAGAATTGAAATGATAATTGTTACCGCATTATGCTAATTTAGTAAACCAAAATTCACTGTCTGACTGACAGTTTTTGTCACAATGCAGGGAGTCAAAGTGAAAGCGGGGTGCATGCACCAAGGCACCTGTTTCTGCAGGAAAACCTTTGGCTACTGTTCTCAGAGCATTATGCTTTCTCTGCCTATGATCTGCAGCTTTTCTCAAACTATGGGCCTCCTCAACAATTAACCTACTACTGCTCCACGTAGCCGCGAAATTAAGTTATGCCCGGTGCTTCACACGTCTGCTCATTTGCAGCATACTTATTCATTTGGTGTCATCAACTATATAGACATAGCCCAGTCAGCACACATACAGTACGTCTCCAAGACGCTTGGAAAGGAACAGCTCAATTACATCGCGTTCCGTTTAGAACGTCTTATTTGATCTGATCTTACAAACGGCGGCATCAAGACACATTTGAGTTCTAGGCTACATCGGAGATAGAACGCTTATGATCGCTCATGCAATGTGTGCGTCCCTGCAGCAAGTGAAACTGGAGGTAACGTGGGCTAGAAGCAACAATAGTTTAAACAACAACGTGGCTTCCTGTAACGATCAATGGAAAAATGCATAGAAACTACTAATCATAATCTTTAAATTGACATTAATTAAGCTGGCTATATGCAACACAATTTATTTATATTCCCTTTGCATATGTTTGGGTAGACTTCAAACGTTTTTGAATTTGAGCTTACAGTTCTGTGTCCTTTACATTTATTTAATAGGTATTAGTGATACCTCGAAATTAGGCTGCTGTCTGTTAGGCAATTTATTAGCCTGCTAACCCATATGCACAAAACATAATTTCTGAAATGATTTCTTGATTTATAACATGAGATATGTCTCCATGTAGGGTAGTGTCAAATAGTGAAGTGATAGCAGGTAGCATGTAGGCCTACATGTCACATGAGCCACACATATGACGGGCGCTGCTTCTTCTGTTCCTCCCAAACTGCATTAAAATGGTGTTTTTAGCAATCAGAATTTCCATTTTATTTCGGGGGAGAAACTCCCGGACACCAATATAGTCCGCACCCCTCTTAGAAAATACTTACAACGTCCCTGTAGGGAGTTATTTATAATTTGGCCAGAGTGTTTCATTTTCCTATCCCACAACCCCCACACTTTTAAAAAGCTTGATACGCCTCTGACACACACACACAACATAGGCTACAGGAACATCACAATGCAACTAAGCTCGGCGCTACAATTATGATCAAAGGCCTATGCAATTATTGACAGAATTTAACGGACCTTTGTTCCTCCCGGTTCGCTCGTTCGGCCAAGTTCCAAAAGTAGAACAAAAACTTGTGCGAGATCTCGCAAAACTACATAGTACATCGGTTTTTTTTTCTTCTTCGTGTTTTTTTCCCACATGACTTTTTTTTCCCCCCATGTCACCCGGGGGGCTCCGTACTTTCTAGCACTGGTGGGCAGAGGACTAATTTCTCATGCCGTGGCCATGATCGTAAACTAGGAGGACCCGACTTAAAATCTCGTGCTCCAAAAAAGTGTGTTCATGAGATCAGCTCAGAAAACATATATGGATCCCCAGTAACATCCCAGCAAACAATTTTCGCTTGGCGGAGTCTTTTACTGCCTATGGCGAAAATATTAATGTGATTAAAAACTTTCTTGACGAATATTGGTACTTGTATAACAAGGATTGTGGTTTATACATCACACGAACTTAGTCAGGGCCAATACACTATCAAATAGACCACTGTAAATGTTAGTTTAAACCAGTGGTTCTCAAACTTTTTCTTTCATTCCCCACTTTGATCAGGGGGCATTCTCGAGCCCCACCTTCAATGAAAACATGCTGCATTAAATGGATCCATAATCCAGTCATACTGAGCACTGCTGGTTGGGAAATATTTTTGAAATAAACTTTGCAGGGATGTGATGTAGGCCTACTGTTTAATACATAGGATCACAAGAGTGGCTCCCGAATCAGACGTTTCAGCGATTTTGCTCAGAAATCTCAAAGGCATAATACTGTCGCGATCGAGGCGCCTAGCTGTCCCATTCCTCAAGTTTTTTTGGTGAATGCAGTAATCTTATTTGCTAAGTGAGGTAGGTGCTTGTCTTTGCCTTGTAACTCAGGGCCCACTTCCCCGAAAGCATCTTAAGCCTAAGAGCGTCGTAAAGTCCCTCTTACGAACGTCTTAAGATTTGCCGACTGTTTCCCGAAACCATCGTAGCTTAAGAGCATCGTGAAAACACTCGTAGATCTACGAGTGCTCCAGAGTACTCGTTACCGGCTAAGAGCGTCTTAACAGTACTTCTCACTGAGGTCACCAACAGGACATACAGAGGAATTACAACTTAGAATACATAATCCAATTTACGTTAGCATTCTTTATTGTGTTTACCTGTGATGAATCAGATTTTAGCGTGCAAAATAGCCTACATTTAATGGTCATAATAATGTGATGAAAAGCGGACAAAAATGCAATCAAGTTATGAAACGAGATTTTGCCAGAATAGTTTGACATTATCTTTGCTAAGTGAATATTTTATTAGGCCTATGAGGTAAAAAGCAGAGAAAGCAACATGTGGTTTAGTCTGTATACTGCATCAAAATCTAAGCCTACACATTTCCTCTCTTTCTTACTCGACTTCTTTCTTATCTTCAAACGTGTTCTTAAGTGGCACCGCGAAAAATGATTGCATGGTGCAACAATCTAATCTTAAAATAATTACAATTATTTATGTCTCTGTGTGGTATATAACCTACTTGAGATGCTTACATGCAGATGTCAAAGTGTTTCTATTTTCGTATTGATGTGAATTAATGTGTAGATCCGAAGTTTAAATGGTATGCCTATAGCTGTGACGTGCAGTCACCTGACATCACCGTCAAATCAGAGGATATTTCAGAACTATTAACGTGGACAGCTCCCCTTAAGAGCATCTTAAGAGCAGTGCATGCGCGTTCACGCTACGAGCATGTTCGGGAAACAGTCGGAAAAACCAAACGAACGATCGTAAGATGAATCGTAGAAAACCCTCTTAAGAGCGTGTCTCCGTCGTTATCGGGGAAGTGGGCCCAGGGCCGTAGTTACCATAGACATTGAGGGGGACGTGTCCCCCCCAATATTCAAATATGACCAAAATGCCCCCCCCCCCCCCCCAATATTCGGACATAGAAAAATAAAGAAAGAATAAAGCGCTATACTAGGCCTACAGGAAACCAACACGTATCTGAAATGTAATCAAACGTAAATAACGCACAAATTAGTGACCTATGGTTTCAGAGTAGCCTACACCCCTGAGTGGTTTGTCCTGGTGATTTTCCGTTTTTCGTTAGTGGCGTGCGCTATCAAAAGCTTCCATTTACTGCACCCTACTGCGGTGAGGTAGCTGTCAACAATATCGCAAAAGCTACCGGTACAATTTTCACAAAACTTCTTGGAAAGGTGTAGCAGAGGCTAAGGAAATCCCATACATGTTTGGAGCCGATCTAACTGAAAGGGAACATTTTCCATATTGTAGCCTATTCTCGCAATGATAGCGAAAGTGAAAGGTTTATTTTAAATAATGGATTTGTGAAAGCCTGTGTCATTTCTTTCACGTCTTTCAACATAAATAATGCATTCATATGCTAGTAGTAATGCCAGAAATTACCGTGTGCCTCTTAGAAATGATTGTTGCATCTTGCATAGGCTATTATTTAGATGCGCACTCAATCGCGCATCCATGCAGGCAAAACGTGATTAAATGTGGCGACGTTTACAATACGTGATAACCTACAGTTAATGTGAATCGCGGAAAATAACCAAAGAAAGGAATTTGCACCTCCATTCACCAATTAAAGGCTGTAGTAGGCCTAGTGTTTCTACATGTTGGCACAAAACGTCATTTCTGTCAGAAGCCAGTCTACAATGCATACAGGGGTAACATGTGAGTCAGACAGAAGAGGGGCCTGTCTTAGTAGCCTATTCCTGAATCCTGTCCCTTTCAAACTACGTTAAAATTGTGTGATTAGCCGCCAGCATAATAAAATCTAAATTAAAAGACAAAATCTTATTAGGCTCCAAACCTATGAGTCTAAGCCTTAGTTTAAAATAATCTTCAGGTGTAAGTAATAAGTCAAAGAACCAAGGGGGGGCATCTGTGTCCGTCGAAAGTTTGGAATAACCTAATTGACTGACCTAACTAACGACTGGTTTGTGATTTTTAATAATATTTTTGCATGGTAGGAAATGTATTGAAATTCTGTTTGGGGGTCCCTCAGACCCCACCACAGATTTGGTCCCCCCCCCCCCCCCCCCCCAATGTTGACATCATGACTACGGCCTTGTTGTAACTGGACATTTAACTCAAATGTACCTACCGCTAAGATATATCAAATATATCGCTAAGATAGGCCAGCTTCGTCAAGAAATGTTCATTAGTGAACGTGCTTGCAGATTCAAACATGCGCTCTTCCTCCAAGAAGAGGCGACTCGGAGCTCAAACACGCGCGACAGCACTTTACCTCGGAAAACCTTGCCTCGCTGTGAAACAGTACAGCCTTTTGGTCATCTACCATCTCTTCGCAAAGTGCGGAGAATAGACGCGCGTTTAAGGGCCGGGTTTTGATGAAATTCACCACTCTCACAACAACGTTCAAAATCTCATGTAGGTCGGGACTAACCAAGCTGCCTTGACACGAGCGCTTCCCTATGAATAACACAGTGCATCCATTGCGTATTGGGTGCTACCAGAGCCATATAAAGGTAAAGTTGCGACAACTCCATTGACGCTAATGTTCCATTTTTTTTTTCAACAATGGCGGCTAATGGAAGCCTCAAATAGTTCCCGAAAGTTAACAACTTATAATAGCAGCAGTGCAGTTACAGACTGTTTGTAGCCAACATTTCAGACTCAGATTTACATTATTGGCTCATCCGAATAATAATAATAATAATAACAGTAGTAAAGTAATAGTATTAATAACCTAATTATAATAATAAACTATTTATGTATCGACTATGACAGCTTTTCTGCTGTTCAGTTTTTATCAGTTCCTTATCAAATAAATTAAAAGAGTCTAAAGCCCAATATATGTGCCACACATAATAACCTAATATAAGATAAACCTTGCCTATACCATTTCAATTAGGCAGCACTAGGCAACACCACAAACGAGCCGTCATTAAGTTTTTGCGTTTGTAGCCTACAACTTTTATGACGTGACGTGTCTTGGGCATTTAGCTTTACCATCATGTCAACATAGTTGTAACCATAGACATAATATACATAGACGCCGCATCGACCGCTGCTCCCTACTAGCGCTGACGAGATTTGGAGCCGCCATCTTGGACCGGTCATCCACTCCACTCAGTGTAATCTGTTTGGCCGGTGCAATGAGCTGTCAGCACACTTAATTAATCATATCTCACTGAATACCGAACAGATTTTCACGCGGTTTTTTTTGCTGCAAAGGTCATACATACATGTAGCTATGATACAGGCCACATTGTTCGAAAATACAAAATACAACCAATAGTACGGTAATGTTAAATCTTACTTGTGAAAAGTAAATCCCCCGAGTATGGTCCGCCGATTTGAGCAGGAACATGCTGCACAGTGCTGTCATCTTGTGTTTTCTGCTGCAACGCAATGAGGAGTATGACCGGTCCAAGATGGCGGCCGCATTTCTTGTTTCCAGCAGCCAATGCGGTGTCTATGTATATTATGTCTATGGTTGTAACGTTATGCAATGCTCATCTAGGCTATGGATTTAAGTGGTTTAATTTTAAAAAGGGCAGCAAAAGTGGGATAAAGTGCAACTACTTCCCCAAAACAATTCCTCCATAACTGTGGATTTAATCGTTTGATATGTGGATAACTTTCAGTGGACTAAACACATAAAAGGTAAGATTTTGTTATCACAAAGCTAGCTGGTTCGTTAAATATGGTGAAGCATATTTACAGCCAACTTTGTAGGCCTACTTGCAGCAGTGAAACTGAGTTTGTTGTTAACATTGTTGGTAACGTAAACGTTTCTTCAGTTAGGAGCAGGACTGTTTTTTTTTTATTTTGCATTCATTTTCATTGGCAAAAGCTAGCCTATGCATGAGAGAACCTAGATTTGAGGGAGCTGCAGCTGTTAGCATCTGCAGGTCATATTAACACAGCAGGGCACACTAGCCCAGTGATGGCTAGCCCAGTGATGAAGGATCGTGTAAAATCCCCATCCCCAGAAAGTTTCAAACCAAGCTTGCGCTGATGATGAATGATCACTGATCAAATTGCTATTTTCTGACACAATGCACACCATTTCCAGGTGCTCACCTGTCTGAATCTCAAGCTCTTTAGCCTATCTGCTGTTCACAGCACGGTGAATGACAAACGATGACAAACTGCTGTTCATGTTTATGAGTTCATATCCTGGTTATTTATCGAAGGACTTACATGTCACGTTTTATATTTTATTATGATCACTCGCATTACCATGGGGTTACTAAATAGGTAGGTCTAATGCTACGATTAACTTAGAATGCCCACCATTACACTGGAGATGTTAAAAAACTTTTAAACTTTTTTTATTCTGCCGCGACGATAGGCTAGGCTTGGCTAGGTAATTCGCTCATTAGCTCAGATCAGTGACTACCAGAGGAAACGCGGGGTAGAAAGCTCAAACAAGTAATGTTAGACTAGCTGTGTTACAGTTTCTCGTTGCAATCAAAATTTCACAGGAGCTCCATGCGCTTTTGTAGGCTACACGCAGTCTCAAAAACACTGTTTACAGCTTTTCGAGTCACTGTACGAGGTCATTTATTTTATATAGCGATAATTTAGATACACTTATGGGGTGGGTGCAATAGCGTTTTCTAAAGAATCTCTTCTTTTGTACAGAAATTAATATTAAGTGACACATAGGTAAAAGGGCGGAAAAAAACGTCACCTTATATAGCAGGCTAAGATATAAGGTCTGGAATTTAATTTAATATTGTTGTAATGGTAGGATAACTACATAGTTTACACAATAATTACACTGTGTTATAAATATTGTATATCAATGCATTTATGGACTGTCAATTAACCAAAATCGTGGCTCTGTCTATCATTGAACAGTAGCATATTTAATGCATTCTAATCCATTGTCAATCACTTCCGGGAACTATTTGAAGTTTACATGAACCACGTGACCTTAACTAATTTTGAACACCCATTGTCGCAACTCTACCTTTATATGGCTCTGGGTGCTACCTGGGCCCAGGCTACAGATAAAAAAATAAATGAAAAAAACTCCTGTTTTTCAAGTCAGTTCGCGCCCCACCTGGCATGTCTCCGCGACCCAGTAGTGGGTCTCGACCCACAGTTTGAGAAACGCTGGTTTAAACACTCAAACTTTTCAGGTAGCCGACAGGCTAACCTTTAGCATTTCCGACATTGTATGTCATTACATAGCCTAATGCAGCTCCAAATATAGATAGATAGATAGATAGATAGATACTTTATTGATCCCCAGGGGAAATTCAAGGTCTCAGCAGCAGCATACATACAACACAAACACATTCTTTAACAGCAGAAAGAGTAATTAAAGTATATAATATAAAAACACAACTAAGCAGTAAGGACAGTAGAAGATAAAGAATACGCTAAATATACTAAAATACAAATTATACTAACACTTAATACAATATATAAAAATATACTAAAATACAAATTACAAAAATACAAATTATACTAACACTTAATCTAAATCAATTCTAAAAACAGTATCCACATAGTGGTGATTAATAAATCAGAGGCGCTTGCAATGACTGAGGCAGGGACTGAGCCTGTGATTCTCTGTGCATAGTAAGGTATGGTAAGGTGCTCTAAGGTGCTCTGTGTGAATGAGTGTCATGGTGGTAGTGCAATGGTGATAGTGGTCATGGTGATAGTGCAAATGAGTAAGTCAACAGTGCAACAATGCAGAAATAAAGTCTATATATCTATATATTTAACTATTTAAGAAAATGTATAAGTGTGGCCACAGTTCGGCTGTGGCATGGAGGGGGGGGGGGGGTTATGCATATGTGCTGATGTGCTAATATAGCACGCAAACAGTGAGGCATAAAGACAGTGGTACAAGTGGCTAGTGGACAGACTGTACCAAACATGGAGGGGGTGAGGAGGCAGACAGACTATGCAGAGAAGTCTATCTCTCCTCTTCCCAAGTGAGGCATTGAACAGTTCAATGGCCCTGGGGACAAATTACTTTCTCAGTCTGTCAGTTGTGCAAGGCAGTGAGCGAAGTCTCCAGCTGATCAGGCTCTTCTGCTTAACAATAGTGCTGTGGAGTGGGTGACACTCATTGTCCAAGATGTTGATCAGTTTGTTCAGGGTCCTTTTGTCAGATAGTGAAGTGATGCACTCCAGTTCAGCTCCAACTACAGAGCCAGCTTTCCTTACCAGCCTGTCAATTCGCCCCACATCCTTCTTCCTTGTGCTTCCTCCCCAGCATACTACTGCATAGAAGAGGACGCTGGCAACAACAGACTGGTAGAACATCCTGAGGAGCTTACTGCACACATTGAAGGACCGCAGCCTCCTCAGGAAGTACAGCCTGCTCTGCCCTTTCTTGTAGAGTGCGTCAGTGTTGGCTGACCAGTCCAGTTTATTGTCCAGGTGGAGACCCAGATACTTGTAGGTGCTAACCAACTCCACATTGACCCCATCAATGTGGACTGGTAGCAGAGTGGGCTTAGACCTGCGGAAATCCACCACCATCTCCTTGGTCTTTGAAGTGTTAAGTTGAAGATGATTGAGTTTGCACCATTGCACAAAGTCCTCCACCAGGCTCCTGTACTCCTCCTCCTGCCCGTTCCTGATACACCCCACAATTGCAGTATCATCAGAAAACTTCTGCATGTGGCATGACTAGGTGTTGTAGCAGAAGTCAGATGTGAACAGGACTGGAGAGAGCACAGTTCCCTGTGGCGCTCCAGTGCTGCAGATCACAGTGTCAGAGAGACAGTTCTTCAGTCTGACGAACTGTGGTCGCTCGGTCAGGTAATCTGTAATCCAGGTTACCAGGTGAGCGTCCACACCCATCTGCAAGAGCTTGTCTCCCAATCTGAGGGGCTGGATGGTGTTAAAAGCACTTGAGAAATCAAAGAACATGATTCTCACAGCACTTTTCCCCTTGTCCAGGTGGGAATGTGTCTTGTGTAGAAGATAAGTGATGGCATCGTCCACGCCCACTTTCTCCTGGTAAGCAAACTGTAACGGGTCTAGTGCATGGCATACCTGGGGTCTGAGCATGCCTAAGATCAATCGCTCCATTGTCTTCATCACATGTGATGTAAGAGCGACAGGTCTGTAGTCATTAAGCTCACTAGGGTGTGGCTTCTTAGGGACAGGGGTGAGACATGATGTCTTCCACATTGTTGGAACTTGTCCAAGGCGTAGGCTCAAATTGAAGATGTGCTTCAGTGGCTCCCCCAGTTCAGCAGCACAGGCCTTGAGTAGCCCTATTGCTGCGGTTATGATAGCCCCAAATATATTTACATCTTTCTAAAACCACTTTTCCATGTCTCACCTGCATAAAATGTAGTATAAACACATACTTAGAATACATGGGGTTTACTGCGAGGTCGGGACGAATGAAACAGCTGTTCATAGACATTAATTAGCAATAGGCTGTTTTATCTATTGTGTTTAGTAGCCTAGCATATGAACTTGCGGTGATAGCCAACTAATGTGAATCTATAACCAAAGAAAGTAATGGAGATTATTTGCACCTGCCTTCACCAAATAAAGGACTGGACTGCACCGTTCACAAATCGTAAAAATGAACTTTATTAGTTTTACAATTGAAAACTGAATTGTGCTCAGGAATGCTTTAGCCTACTCGCGTAACGCGACTGCTTCGGAGAATGCTAGACTGTATAAAATAGAGAATTCTATATTCTATAAAATAGTGAATCGTGAAGCATCTGCACCGCCACAGCGACATACTGTATACTTGCCTGGCATATGCACTACAGTGTTTTCGCTCATTTTCACCTCTTGGTGAGGAAGCAACATTTTTGTCACCGGTGTTTTGTCAAGGTGTAAAAAAATTTTGTTGATATACTGTGTCATTTTCATGTAGACGTGGCCTTGGATAGCCTTTAAGCTAACGGCTCTGCGGTTACCATCCTAACCCATAGCAACCAAAGAACTTGAAACATAAATGGATTCATGGAGATAATATTATGAGCTTTAGCATTTTACAAGCTTGGTTGACTACAGTTATGTACTATGGTTATGATATTCCTATGATAGTAATATAGAAATGATTAAGAAAGAGATCTATTAAATTAATTAGTATTCCGTACAATTCAACCACTCCCTGTGTCTACTGTACGCCCTTGGATACTTCTAATTACTTGCTGTGATCTCCTCTCCTGGACCATCCTCATCGCCATTCTACCTTGCAATATTCTGAGAATTAGAAATCCCGCCATCATCCTCTTGCCCCCCAGTGACTGTGGTTGGCAAATACACCCTCACACACAGACTGTGACATTTGAACGGAATTACATCCATCACTATTTCTTTATTTAATTATTTACTTTGAGTGCACTCTTTTTTTAAATTTGGATTTATGTTTATTTTGTTATTTTGATTTTGGGGATCTTAAGTGAATTATTTACTTAATTATTATCTCATTATTTATTAAAAAGTTATCTAAGTGCCGGCACTTCTGGTATACTGATATTGTAATTACAGTGCATGAAAAGGCACTGTACTGTTCTTCCTAGGCAACAACTTCTTCTTATTATTATTCCGCTTACCACTTTTTCCGTACGCTATTTCTCTTGAACAGTTTAACTTAGAAACTTCATTCAAACTTTGTAACGTAGGTATTCAAACGGACGAAGCTGCTATGTCTTTTCAACTTTGAAACTTTTATACTTTTTAAACTATTAAAGAAAAACTTCTTTCCTCTGCTTCCTCTGCCAAAAACTGTTTCAAAATAAAAGTCCTCACTACAACATTTCACTGTTAAACAATTTAACCCTTTAAACTACTGAACTTTTTAACTGTTCAGCCATTGTAACTGTTACTTGTCATCAACTATGACTCCTACCCACTGTAGCTAGTTAGCACAGTTAGCATGTTAGCATTGCTAACATTGTTAGCATGTTTAGCAAAACTGCTAAAAATGATTAGATAAGTTAGCTAAGTAACATGGTTAGCATAGTTAGCATGTTAACATTGCTAGCATGCTAGTTAGCATTTTTAGCAAAACTGCTAAAAATGATTAGCTAAGTAACATGGTTAGCATAGTTAGCATGTTAGTTAGCATAGTTATCATAACTACTAAAAATGATTAGCTAGCTTAGCTAAATCACATAGTTAGCATGTTAGCATTGTTAGCATGCTAGTTAGCATAACTACTAAAATAATTAGTTAGGTTAGCTAAGTCACATGGTTAGTATAGTTAGCATATTAACATGCTAGTTAGCATAGTTAGCATAACTACTAAAAATGATAAGCTAGGTTAGCTAAGTCACATGGTTAACATAGTTAGCATGTTAGCATTGCTAGCATAGTTAGCATGTTTAGCAAAACTGCTAGAAAATTTTAGCTAAGTAGCATGGTTAACATAGTTAGCATTGCTAGCACTGCTATAAAACATTAGCTAAGTAGCATGGTTAGCATAGCTAGCATTGCTAGCACTGCTATAAAACATTAGCTAAGTAGCATGGTTAGCATAGTTAAAAATCTTAGCATAACTGCTAGCAAACATTAGAGCCATTCCAACTTTCAGTTATCGTCAAATATCTACTTATACACAGCCATTAAACTATTTGAATATCAACATTCATTAAACTGCTAGAAAACATTAGCTAAGTTAGCTAAGTAGCATGGTTAGCATGTTAGCATTGCTAGCACTGCTATAAAACATTAGCTAAGTAGCATGGTTAGCATAGTTAAAAATCTTAGCATAACTGCTAGCAAACTATAGAGCCATTCCAACTTTCGTCAAATTATCGTCAAATATCTACCTATACACATTTATTAAACTTCCAGTCTGTCAACTTTTAAACTATTTACCTTCAACTTTTAAACGGTCTACTTTTAAACTATCTATTAAACTAGCTGTCTATCAACAACTTTTAAACTATCTACTGGCTATCAACAACTTTTAAACTATCTACATTCAGCTTTTAAACAGTCTACTTTTAAACTATCAACTTTTATTAAGCTATGCAGCCACCATGTCTATGCTAGCATCACCGTAGTAACCATCTCTATATTATCTATTTTAACTATGATACATGATATTTTACATCACAACTTTAGCATTTTCATGCACTGGTAATTCCTTGGAATTGCATTTCTAGTTATATGTTAAGATTTTGTTTTTATATTGTGTAACAAAAAGTGTTTTTACACCATACATATATAAATCAAATAAGGAATAGTAATTAAATGTAAATATTAAAAATGTAAATAGTATATCAACATATTACGATTAAAATAGATCAATATATAGAATAAGGGGTTTCAAATTAGGTTTAAATAGATTATAAATAGATTTTAAATAGAATATCAATATAGTCAAATGAAACAGTTTAAAATTTCATTTTATTATTATATATCAGAATAGTAATAATATTTTTTATACTTCCACTGATACCTTAAAATAGAATAACATATGATTGCATAGAGTGAACTGAATGATTTTGAATGTTAAAAAATATATATTTTGTATTTATAAGGAATCTATGAGTGGGGCGAGTCATTGAACTGCGGTCTAGCAATAAGCTATATAAGCTTCTCAGAACTTTGAGTCAGACTATAGACTGTTCCCGCACAAGCACAGGCTAGTCCTTCGTCGTGCAGGTTACACTAGTAGTCCGGCAGCCATGGGGGTCAGACCTGGTTTTGTCAGTTAAAGTTTTTTTTTTTTGCAGAATATTGTAGACCAGGGGTATCTCTTTAAGATTTAGGAGGGTGCCCAGTGATATCCCTTGGGCAATTTTGTATATTAACCCGTTCTTGTTCAATGTATTGAATACAAGGTGAGACACTACAGGTGAATAGGGTAAAAAAATTAACTAGCAGATATTACTATGAACCTTTCCGGTGTGATATTCACCTAAAGTGTGTTGAAACATGATACCGATTTTTTTTACCCTACCTGTGGTGCCTCGCCTTATATTCAACACACTGGACAAGAAAGGCTTAATATCAAGAATTGCCCAAGGGATATAATCGAGCACCCTCTCTAATCTTATTGAATTACCCCTTGACAGCAAAAAACAGCAAAAAAAAAACTTTAACTGACAAAACCAGGTTCACCTAAATTATGGCATTTAGCTGCCGGACTATAGGCACATTCTTGTCTCTTTTCATGACTGCCACTACCTTAAAAATCTTGTTACATCTTGTTTTTTGACTGGACTTTGTTTTCCTTCCCTTGAGGGTTCCATGTCAAAATTGATATGTAATTAGTTTCCCTGTCTATCAGCTTGTTGTCAACACTGTCAGTTAAAGGTTTTTGTCTTTTTTTTTTTTTTTACAAATATCTGTTACTTTCTGTGGAATTTATAGTGTAGGCTAAATATAGTCAAACATCATTTTAACTACACATAATGATGTCTTATTTGCATAAGAACACTGATTAGGCTATATATTGGAGATGTATATACACATTGAGGAAACCAACAACCACCACCATCTGAAATGTAATCTACATAAATAACGCACAAATTAGTGACCTAGTGATGGTTCCAGAGTAGCCTACACCCCTGAGTGGTTTGACCTGGTGGTTTTCCGTTTTTCTAGGGTGACCTGATTGTGTCCTCTTTTTAGTTTGTGAGAAAGAGGACATAAGAGAAAACACTGCCTCAAAAGGCTATTTTGAACTTATTTGTGAACAACAGAGAAAAACGCAATGCAATTTCGCTGTAAACACGTTTGAGGCTCTAGAATAACAAAATTCTGGACGATTTGTAAGGTCTCAAAGAGGACATGTCCTGGAAAAAGAGCACATCTGGTCACCCTAGTTTTTCGTTAGTGGCGTGCGCTATCAAAAAGCTTCCATTTACCGCACCCTACCAAAGATCCTTGATTACTGTACTAGCTCCGCTTTAACCCTCTCTGACCATACTGCGGTGAGGTAGGGCTGGCAACAATATCGCAAAAGCTCACAATTCTTACAAAACTTGTTGGAAAGGTGTAGCACAGGCTAAGGAAATCCCATACATTTTTGGAGCCGATCAGACTCAAAGGGAACTTTGAACATTTTCCATATTGTAACCTATTCTCGCAATGATAGCGAAAGTGAAAAGTTTTATTTTAAATGATGAATTTGTGCAAGCCTGTGTCATTCATTTCTTTCACATGTCTTACAACATAAATAATGCATTCATATGCAAGTACTAATGCCAGGAATTACCCTGTTTATAGGCCTCTTAGAAATGGTTGTTGCATCATATTATTTAGATGTGCACTCGATCGTGCATCCATGCAGGCAAAACAATCAAATGTGGCGACGGCACACAAGTTGGAAAAACTACTTGTTTGTGATTTTTAATAATATTTTTTGCATGGCCCTCAGACCCCACCACAGATTTGGTCCCCCCCAATGTTGACATCATGACTACGGCCTTGCCGTTTACTCTGCGTTTACATACACAGTTAAGTTCAGAGCCTATGTTACCATAGTTACTTACATGCCTGATCATATTTGAGCATTCTGGAACTGAAATCCCAGGTTTACCGCTAACTCTGGGTTAACATACCCAGTTAAGCCAGTAAACCTGCTTTCTGGAATACCCCCCAGGTTTTTTTTCTAAAACCAGCTGATTTATGTTGTTCTGTCCGATCATAGTGTCGGTGTCAGTGAATATGATCAAAAAAATGTGGGGGGGTATATGTGCTGTGTTGGGACTGATTATAATCTGAGGACTGATGTTATATGGACTGTTGCAGTTATGGACTCTTAGATGAGCATTGAAAGTGTTGTTTGATGTGTGGTAGGATGCTTGTGCAACTGATCCTTTTTCCCTGCCCAAAGGCCTGAGTGGTGCTCTGGACCAGTGGTTTTCAAAGTGGGGGCCGCGAGGGGGTGCCAGGGGGGCCTCAGCAAGTTGGAGGGGAAAATAAAAGCAAGAAATAAATACATTTGAAACATTTAAAATATACTATGAGGGTTGTTATACAATGCCATTATAATAATGTGACGCATATCTGAACATATTTCCCATGATAATGACTGGGAATAATAGTAGAGTGATGGCTCTCATATAGCAAAAAGCCGCAAATAACATTTTTACATACTGTATGCTCCATCGCGATGTGGTTGTGGCTAAAATAATTATTAGATTAGCTTAATGTATTTTTACATTTGCCGTAGTATTGTCGATGGGTTTAATTAATAAAACATCAAGGGGGTCCTTGGCCAGAACCTAGTGGTATTTGGGGGGCCTTGTCGTGGAAAAGTTTGGGAACCCCTGCTCTGGACGATTGCCTATCAAGGGTGACGGGTTTGGGAAATCCTCTGGCTACCGCGCTGGTTGGCTGGTGCGGTAATTGCAGCTCGATTGGGCTAGAAAAGAAGGAGTGAGCGGCGGGACTGGGGAAGCTCGAGTAGGGGAGAACTATGAAAGCAACAAAGTCAAAAAATGGATTTCTCTCCAAAAAACAAATTCTGCCCACCAAAGTTGTAGAGCTGAGTTTGGCTGCCATCGACTCATTTAGCTCATTTATGGCGGCATACACTGTAGCCAAAGAGAGATTGCCATAGACCAAAATGACGACTATCATGACACTTAATGAAGTTAATGGTGTGACAGTGGGCCCAGCCCATCGCTCTGATCACTCCTGTGCTGCTATTGTGAAACATATAGCAGATGAAATGAAAAAGAGACTTGTCTTGAAACTTGACTCACGTATCAGCATAACACTGGATGAAAGCACTGTGCATGGACGCTCCTATATTATTATCTACATGAGGTGATGTTACAGGAAATGGAGATGTAGAGAACGTTTTTCTGGACATAGTTGAGTTGGAAAAAGAGGATGCATCGTTTCTTTCCGATGCGCTAAAAGACAGTCTTCAAAAGGTGGGAATAGAGACAGAATTTCTTAAAAGGAACTTCACAAGTATAGCCACAGACGGAGCCACTGTCCTTACGTAGGCATAGCGGACTCGTTGAAAAACTTAAACAAGACTTCCCTCAACTGCAGGGTGTGCATTGTCTGTCTCACCGATTAGAATTAGCGGTTACTGACTCTTTAAAGGCTGTGACAGGGTGCAATAATTTTGAAATTTTCATTTCAAAGCTTCATAGTCTGTATCATAGTCATAGTCATAGTCACCAGTAGTCACTTCATAGTCACCAATCCACAAAAAAAACTCTTGAGAAAGCTTGAGAAAGCTGCTGTAGTGCTCAACATGCAAATTCTAAAAATCGGCAGACCACAGTCTTCACCACAAGGTGGGTGGCAAGCAGTTTCCGGACTGTTAAAACAGTGGTGAAGGATTTTCCCGTGTTGGCACAGCACTTTAGAATGGCCAGCGAAGATGGCTCGTTTAACGGTGTGGAGAGGGCGAAGTATGGTGGCCTACTCAACCAGATATCCTCTGGTTTCCTCTCCGATTTGGCAGTAATGAAAGATGTGCTACATGAACTGCAGGGGCTCTCCTTGAGTCTACAGAGAAGGGACATGTCTCTGGTGGATGCCAGCAGACATGTTCATCAAAGCATCGAGGTACTGTCATGAAAGAAGATGCAGGTGAAGCGGAATCAAAGATTAACGCAGGCCTAACAAGTGGTCAGTTCAAAGGTGTTGTGCTCAGGGAAACACCGCCTAAAATCAACGGGGTCATCCCTATGTTCCCCGGGTCCTATGTTTCCCGCTATGTCACTGTCTTGCTGCAACGGCCTGCTGTGTTTAAATCTAGCCGAGTCTGCATGGCTTCAGTCCCAAGCTTGTCATTGTCTTTGCACTTGGCATGTCATTGTTGATTCTTACTGTAGCCTACAAGAGGTGAAGGAGGTGATCTAAAATAGCCTTTGGTTGAGCTGTCGGAAGAATGGGATTAATTTTAATGGAACAAAGAGAAATCAAACTATACTGGGCTGTAGACCCAAAGGGACATTTTTGGATTATTGACGAGTCAGACCAAAGGGGCTTCGGAGCAACGCGCAGTCCCCCCTGCAGCGTGCCAGCGAACGGAAAAATGAACAAAACAAACCAATTAAATATCAACTTAAAAAGGCATGTAGTTGTAGCGCGTTTCTTCTGTCAGAGGTGCAGCTCGTGTGTGTTGCTGTCCTAATTTAGTGCTGAAGCGGACAATGCGAAGTTACCTAGAATGTTAACTTTGAACTCGTTATATTCAGTAAAGAAGCACTACACAAGTAAAACCATTGTAGGCCTATGTTATAAAAAATGTTCTTCATCTATTCTTTTACTCCGCTATACTCAACGTGGAAGTTAGGAAAATCGCCCTTCTGGCTTGTGTCAATATTGCACCGTGCGCATGTACATGTGTAGGTCTACCTGGTGTGCTACGGCAAGCAACATTGACAGAAAAATACACTTTGCTACCGTTTGTGCACGAAATGTGCACTCGCAAGCATATCCCATGCAATTTCCGTGGTCAGATTCAAGGCGGGGAACATACAAATAGCGGGGAACATAGGACCCGGGGAACATAGGTACGCTCCCAAATCAACAAGGCCCAGTTTTATCAATCCATCCTTGATAATCTCAGAACACGTCTTCCTGACAGTTAACTTATTGCCATGCTCAAGCCTTTAGATCAGCACTTCTGGTCTGCATAGAGGTCAGACCTAGTGCTATTTGGAGAGCGCGAAGTGGGGAGGTTCTCAAAACTCATCGGTGAATCCTCTCCCGAGGCTATTGAGGAATTCCGAGATTGGAAGCTTCAAGGCTCTCAGGGGAAGACTCTTAAGAAACTTATCGTTGCCTGCTGCACTGTACTCCCGACCTCAGCGGAGTGTGAGAGGGGTTTCTCTGCTTGCATTGACACAGACGATAAAACTAGAAACGGACTGCGTGCCCCGAGCCTCACTGCTCTGTTATTCAGAGACTTGAATGGACCTCCTATTGAGAAATTTAACCCTGTGCCGTCTGTTCAGTCATGGATTAAGAGTGGACATTGGACATCAGTGTCATGGATTCCTGGACGCAGGCCCCAGCCAGCTGATAGCAGGGCAGTTTGGTCTCTTTTGTCTCCGTAAAGCCCCGCACAGACGTCAAATTTCAAAATTGTTTGTATATTTCCACAGTTCAAAACACCAGACGACTGAGCGTTGTTGTTATCACGTATACATTATTAGACTAGAACATAGTTTGGCTGTGCATGGCTTTATTAATTTCTGCCAGTTTTTCGTGAAAAGACTAGGCTACATCATTAATTGTGTTTGACACTGAGGATATCTGAGACGGTGGTCTGGTTAAAAAGAGTTACACTTTATTTCATTGTGAAATTGAGAATGACACTGAAATGAAATATTGACTATTACAAACAATAATATGTTGAAATTAATTCAAAGGAATCCATTTCTTTTCTTTCATGTCTGTTGTGTTCGTGGGTCAAGTCATAGCCTAGGCCTATCGTGCGCATATATGGTGCAAAAGCGCCACTTGCGCCCAGGCTATTTAATATGCAGGGTGTGGCAATTTTTTTATGAGATCGTGAGATCCCCTTAAAGACAAACAATTCGAGCCCTGGCTTTATGCGTCTTACATACTCAACATTCCCAACCGGTAGCACAACAATGTGACATCAAAATGACGTAGAATTCGCTGGCGCCATAGATATTAGAAAGCTAGATACCACATTTGGCTCCAAAACGTACGTAAATAGCGACGCCATCTTGGTGGGGGCAACAATCACTGGAGGCCAATGGAAGCGCATGTGTCTCTGACTGGAAATCAGACAGGTGTCTCTGATTGCCGGCAAGTGTTGCCCATAGACAGTAAATATGGCGGCCACGTTTACGATGCCACCTAATAGAACTCGCAGACAATGCAGTATCTAGCTTTTTAATATCAATGGCTGGCACGCCAGGATTTTGGCCAGGTCGTGCACCACTCTATTTTTTTCAGCTGAGCGCGCCAAAGCAGAAACCGGAAGATGAACTAGTTCGAGGGCAAGCAAGAGTTGCAGTTCATAGGACTGTTTTGTTAGTCGAGAATTTTTAATGGTTTTCTGCATAAGTTTACAAAGTTACCAGCGAGAGTCGCAACACGTGGAATTAAGAGGAAAGAATAGAAAATATTTATTTTCAACCACAGGATATCTGCTAAGACCTGAACAAAATCTCTTTACATTTTAGGAATTTACAAATTCAGCCAGCTGCTAGTTAGCTAGCCAGCTAGCTAAAATGTTTAAATTATTAAAATATCCCTCGGGATGAATAAAGTATCTATCTACAGCATCTGTCTGTCTATCTATCTGCATACACCTTGGCAACTAGATAGTAGTGATGGTAGTTGTGAGTTGCAGCAACCAAAGTCTGAAGTAATGATGTTACGGTTGATACCGAGGCTCCGAATCATGTGTCGAGAATGTCAAGCCCAGTAAAGCCCCATATCGAGGCTTGAGTTGTATTGGTGAATTGAAGTCAGACGTGACTTTCAAAGCCTCCTTTGACTCCACTGCTTCGAGTTGTGGTTCATTTTAGGCGGGACGTTTTGACTATATGTCCCATACTCGGATACGTAGCCTACTCGTGGGTTGTTGTCAGTCGTTGGTTGGTTTCACTGTCCCTCATCAAAAATACTACCCAGTTACCAAAGCATTTTACTGTCCTCTGTTAATCAAAAACACTCCATTACAAAAGCACTTTGCTCTCTTCTGTCATTTTTACCCAACGTTTTAATGCAGCTTTTTCTCAACTAGTAGTGCTTGTAGGATGGGACACTGGGTAAGGTGTTGGACTAGAAATCATGCGACCTGGGATCGATCCTTACCTCAAGATAATGCATTTTCGCAGATCACCTTCTACTTCATTTGTTACAAAGAGAGGAAATATTTATGGGAATCGCTTGTATTCCCTACTTATGAACTTACGAATGTATCAAGCATTTGCGGACCAAATGGCTTTTTGTGTTGTTTTTGTATTCAGAATTTTTCTTGGGTTGTATTTTTATTGACCAGTAGGGGTCCTAGGGTGCATTCGAAGCCTCGAGAAATGAACCACTTTTCAACACATCTGGCTGGAAAGCTTCAAGATTTCAAGAAGCTTCATCTCGCCATCACTAGTCTGAAATATCATGACAGAGGCTAGCTTTTATCTTTTACTGTCTCTATGGCTTTTACTGCCATTGACGCCAATGCTACTGACAGCTTCTTCTACTGTGTTAAAGTAGGTAGCGATAACCTTTTCACAACAGCAACATCTCTGTTCAGGAGAATATTGCAACTAATGGCGTGACCACCACGCGCGAGTATAAATGGTTACGGTGCTCCCGTGACGTCACATTGTCGCACTACATGGTTCTACAACACTTTTTGGGTCGTTTGGTGGGTGCTTCGTCTCCCCCTAGTGCTTCTCCGCGGAAAAAACGAATATGCAACTTTCTGGTCCCGGAACGAAGAAATCCGGATGTGACTCGGCGGAAAACCTCGAAAATGTAGTCAGATTGTAGTTTCTAAGAAGACTGCAAAACGGACTCCGACTTGGCTTTGTTGCTGCTGAAATTGTAAGTAGCCTACCCTTGGGAGAACTTTGTTTTTGTAATGTGGTTTGATAGTCTCTTGAACAATGTGTTTGCTCGACCGTTTTATTGTGAGCCCTGTATGTGTTTAGCTTGGTTTCTTGATGGCTAGCTCGCTAGCTAGTGGGGGTTTAGCGTAGCAGTCACTTGCTATCGAAGCTGCAGGGGGAGCTATGTTGTGAAAAATGCGAGCCCAAATCAGGCGAAAACCCAGAAACAGCGAAGGAATAAGGGCTTCTTCAAAGGTGTCATCTCATCGTTTTTTCATTAATTTTGCAGTGGTCTGTAGTATTGATGAATGCCCTGTGAGCCGGTTTTGGTGAAAAAAATGCTGTCCTGCGTCTGTTTCATGCTGTTCTAGTTTGGTGGGGAAGGTGGGCGGGGAGGAACGACTGGATTTCGCCTCTAGTCATGAATATTAATGACATGCTAATAAATTCACCTCTGATTGGCTAACAGTACTGTGACGCTTCCTCCAGTGCGTCCCCATCCGATTCTGCCTGTGCTATGCTCCATATTCAACTTTACAGTGCTAAAACCTGGCTAAAACTCGAGTCAAAACTGTTGCACAAAATGTCTTCGGAGATACAACTCGTGTTTGATCCTAGTATCCGAGTAGGAAGAAGAACCGCTTCCTGATCGTTGGTCGGTGAACGTTGGTTTAATAGAATGGTAACAATTGCCTGTCAGCTTAAAAATTCTCCTAAATAGGTGTAAACGTTCCCAGAGGAAACTTTTGCTTCTCATTTGTATCCCTTCTGTTGCTAAGGAGGCAAAATGGTGATTCTCTTTTAAGGATCATTTAAGTATTACTTTTGTCACAATTATTTCTCCTAATTTTGTCTTAGGAGAAATAAAACAAGCAAAAGATGAGACACATAGCAATAAGACAAGTAGGAGTCACATAAGAGATATTAGTTTGAGAAGCAGGAGAAATACGGGAGATCTCTTATATGTTTGAGTGTAGTCTCATTTACAACTTGTTTCTCCTTAGGAGAAATAATAGAGCAAATGAGGAGACATTGCAATGAGAAACTGTTGAGAAGTAGGAGTTACAATTGAGATATCAGTTTGAGGGTCAAAAAATAGGGCACTCCATAGCATTTCAAACTTTTATTTTATAAAACAAAGCAAAACAGTTGTACTTTAAAAATGGACTTTAAGCAATGGGAGCTTGCACAGTTGCACTTTAAAATGGACTTCAAGCAATGGAAGCATGTTAATGCCTTTTTATAATGTGTATTCTTATTTTTTATTTTTTTGTGTGTGTGAGTGTGTATGTGAGTATTATTTTTAAAAGCTGCACAAGCAAATTGCATTGTACAGACCAACTGCACAATGACAATTTAAGTCTATCTATAAATCATACAACATGGAGAAATGAACTAATAAACAATAACATAAACAAACTGAACTTGTGCCAAAGCGTGCCATACTGTGTACAATGGTGGATGAAAGCGTCTTTTATCCTGGTGGTGGAACCAACCAAAGGGAGGAGGGAGAGAAGAGCAGAAAATAGAACATTGTTAGTTTGTGAGCCACTCAAAAATACAAAGTAAGACATTTGTTTGACCGTCTGCTTTCATAACTGTGGGAATTTTGATACAGCACAAAGATCAGACACACCTTATTAATCACTTAAACACAGAATGGGGGATGTGATAGCTACCACTCACATTTGCTATATGTTGCCCAATTGAAAAACAGATTGTATTGATATATTTGTCAAGCTTAAACAAGTTTGTTGAATTCCCTCACCTCATCTAGTGAGTAAACTGTATTGTCAGGCTAGGATTAACCCCTATCCAGCTTACCACTAGGCAAAACCTTGTTTTGGTTGGACTAAGCCTATTCAGTGTAAAAAAAAAATGGGCATCTGAAAATAGTTTAGTTCAGAGTCCTGATGTCAAAAAAGTAATTTGGGCAATTTTTTTTGTCATCTGGGAGCTGGCTCCATAGTCAGAACCCATAACAACTAAATGCAGCGTTGCCTTGTTTAGTTCTGATAGTGGGTTTCAACAGGAACATTTCTCCTGTGATCAGTGAGGTTTAAGTGATGAGTATTGCTGGAACATGTCACACGGTCTCATTGAAGGGCAAATATGGTGTAACCTGATTCAAAGCCTTGTTGTTCGAGCTCACCAGGCACTGTCCAAAGGACAAAGAACAATAAAATGTGTCATAACCTATACAAGTTATGGACAAGAAAGTAAAGCTGACTCAATATGGCAAAAAAAGCCTTCGGTATCTTCTTTCCATTACAGGGTTTCCCCAGGTTTGACCACCCCAAATAAGACTTTTTTTAAGACCTTTTTAAGACCACTTACATGAAAATTAAGACCTACATCACACCCATTATGTGGTTGTAAAACACCAGATCAAATCCATAATGACAATTAAAACAACACTTCCCCATGATGTGCTGTCCTCTCCTTTCGACTGATTATGTTGATTCATTGCTGGCGGTGCGAAAACCCAAAGTATTGTTTTTTGCGCATATCCTAAGAAATTAGACTAGTGTAGTTGCCATGATACCAAAATTATTGTTTCGATACCGATACCACATCAAGAATTGCGATTTCGATACTTCTTCGATAATTCTTAAAAAAAAAATTGATTTGGGGGCCCAGACCACCTTGACATCATCAGTAATATTGAATATAGTGTTATCATTCACACCAGTGGGCCTCCTAGATTCTGCTTGACTCTTTCCACACACACGGAAAATTATGGCTTATTTCATATGTTTCTATTTCATATACCTTCGAATTCATATAAAGTGTACAGTTAATGTATAGTATTTTTTAATCTGCATAATTACTATTAATCTGCTTAATTGCTAAACATATTTAGTCATTTGAATACTTAATATTTATTTTTAAACTAATACACTTAGGCAAATTTTAATGTGGTGTGTAGGCCTAGGTATAATTGAGTGTTTGTCACTTTAAGAAATACGTGAGTAATTACTGTAGCCTTCAGTCTCACGGTTTTAGGCTAGTGAATAATAGTTGCACATAATGCATAAGGATATGTGGATGCAATTCATTGTTGTCTGTCATTAGATAAAATAAATGTAAATAAAAAACTATCAAGTTCATAGAAGGGATCATGTTCAATAATGATTTTAGCACTAATTACGAATGACATACATGACCTGAGCTAGCAGAATTAGTTAGCAAGGTGCTCTCTCCAGATGTAAAAGTTTGCAAAGGTTGCGCTGCCTATTTCTAAATGACATTAAACCCAATAGTAGACCTACGTACATCTCATAGCCTAGGTAGGTTAGCAACACAAAGTTGAGAGGTGCAAGTGAGCAAATCAACTTGATATTAGCCTATTATTATGTGTTACCACAGAATCACTTAAGCTAAACTAGCAGCCATGTCTCGCTGTTTATGGCACGACAGCTGCACATATGTGTGTGAGGAGAAAAGACACACAGCCACAGGCTTGGGGAGGAGGCACTAGAAGCATGCCTTGTGCACACAAACAAGAACACGGTCATTCTTAAAAGTATTGATACTAATAAAATTAGGTATTGTGACAACTGCTAATAGCTATTGCGACACTTTTGTAGTATCGGTGCACCGTGCAACACTAAATTAGACGATCTCTGACGTTAATCAACCCCCTGTTGAATTTTCACATTGTTGTTGTTTTTTCCTAGCCTAGAAATCTAGACGCATCCTAGCAGCGGCAAATTAATTTGCTCAGCCTGTACGTCTAGTATCAAACCATAGGGATTTCTATTGGCTGACGCCGTGGACGTCATCCAATCACAGCGCTCTATTTTGTTAGAGAGTCTTAAGGCAGGCTTAACAGGATGGCGACAGTCCTGCGACAGTGAACAACAAGGAAGGTGGCTATGGCAAACGAAGAGCGGTTGTTTGAATCGGCGTTGGCGTCAACTTTGGAGGAGTTGGACTTGTGCTTTTCTTTGAAAGTTGAGCAACACAATGCACTTAAGTCATTCCTTTCGAAGAAGGATGTATTTGCCGTTTTGCCGACCGGATACGGATATGGTCGTAGCGCTGGCCTATTGCATGCCTAGGCAGTTTGAAAGACAATTCTCTGCCCGCCCCTTGGATTAAGCGAGGTGAATGGCTCGATTCCAGACTATACATTTCAATGATATAGGATGGCCCGCCAGGCTAGTTTTTTCCCCCCATTTCACCTTGCTTGCAGGCTAGTATAATTAAAATTGAAGACCTTCGTTTAAAAAATTAAGACTTTGGCAATGGAATTTAAGACTTTTTCAGACCTTAATTAAGGAACATGACATTTAAGACCGTTTAAAGACTTTTAAGACCCCGCGGCTACCCTGCATTATGTCAGGAATACCAAAAGTACTTCTATACGGCTCTGGGCTATACTTCCCTGTCCATAACTCAGAATTGGCTGTGCCACATTTTCTTTTTCCTATGAACAGCACACAGTGATTTCCAACAAGAGCTATGGATCAATTCATACCGGATTTGTCCTTTAAGTGATTTGTAAACAAGGAGTGCTTTAGGGTCAATCCGGTAAATCAAAGACAATGACTCAATATTACATCTAAATTAGCCCAAAACATTTAGCTCTGATCACTCAAGAGACACTGACAATTGTCAAGAACAAAAACAAAATACAGAAAATACAGTATACACCAGGGGTATTCAATTAATCTTCAGCGAGGTCGTTACGGAAAATTTCCTCAAGCAAAGGTCCGGAGCATCATAATGTTTAGGCTATGTATATGTATGTATGTATAATATATATACAGGGGCGGAGCCAGAGGGGTGGCTCCGGGTGGCACAGGCCACCCTTGAGATTCGATTGACCACCCCAGGTGCCACCCCAAATCCTAGTCTACGATTGGCCATTAACATGGTGTAAGGCGGGACCTTTCTTGATGCACTTGCAGCAGTGTGAAGTGTCAGACGTCAGAAATGTAAGTGGCAAACACACTTGCCTTTATTGGCCTGCGGCACAATTGAACTGCGGAACGAAAGGTTTCTCCGATCAGGAAATACTCCTTAATACGCAACTTTGTGTAGGCTTAACAGAGGTAGCCTAAATATCGTGCCTATGACGATGACAGCTTTAAAAAAAAAAAAACATTTATTTCACTTGTCTCGCTGGATTGAAGGCAGAATGTGGGCTGTTGCGCAAATAGATGAATGAGGGTCGTGAGATTCAGTTAACAAAAACCTAAAGTTTTGCTAACATTTTCTCCATTATTATCGTAAAATATGTCTCCATGCAGGGCAGGGCTGGTTCTAACCTAGGCTAGGCTACTATATTTGGGTGGGCTGGTAGAAATTTTGGGTGGGCAACATAGCAAAGCTGTCAAATTGGATCAAAACTAACATAAACACAAAACAAACACAAAACAATCAGTACTACCTAGCTTGAGTTGCTGCAGCCAACAGCCAGGGATAGGCAGTATGTCTGATACATGTATGTAAAATACAAAATAGTATGTTGTCATTTTTATTTTATTTAGTTGGAAAAAAATGGCATCATATTTTGTATCAAAATACTTTATAGGTTTGTAGTTTAAAAATAGTGCCAAATTATTTTGGTAAAACCAATAACCTACTTTAAGTGATGTGATTATAAAAGTGCAAAACAATGAATCCAGCACTGGTGCTGACTTGTAATTTGCCCAGAGTTGTTGTGATCAGAATATTGAGATTCAGGGAGATACGTTTCTTGAGTAGCCTGGTAAACCAGACCCTGGAATCTTTCAGATTAAGGGTCTGGCCACGAGTAATGAAAACGGCCCAATTCGAGGGGCGGCACCAAGCATGCATTTGAAACTCTCACTGCACACAGTTGGATAACGCTACGACCAATCACAACAATTCCTCAGTGTCAGTCATCAGTGTAGCTCGCCTTTGTCCCGCCTACACCGATTTGATTGGTCCCTCTCGCTCGAGAGATAGAAGAAATTTGGATCATTGCTCGTGGCCAGAGTCTCAATTCACAATTCAAATTGTGCTCTCGCGAGAACTCTGGATTTCCAGGGTATTTCTTGAGAACTTTAGTCATCCAATTCAAACACATGGAAGTCATCCGATTCAAACACATGGAACCGGTTATGTGGTTGCCCTGCAAGAAGTTGCACCATGTGCAACGTGCACAATGTTTGCATACACTCCTTCATACCAACCTCAAGTTTCTTGAGAACTTTAAAGTTCTCAAGAAACTGATGATTAATCATCTAATCGGAAGACATGGAACCGGTTATGGTTGCCCTGCAACAAGTTACCCCACGTGTATGTGGGGTAACTTAATGTAATTAAATGTAATTAATAATTTGCCCAGACTTGTTGTGATCATAATATTGAGATTCAGGAAGATGAAATTGCTCACATACACAATACACTCCTTCATACCAACCTCAAGTTTCTTGAGAAAATAAACAAATAGACAAAAAAGCAGGTCAAATGATTGTAACAGCTACAAACATAGATGGCCATAGAGTGGGGGAAATGTCTTGGATGAGTATATTTTGTATATCTTCATTTACAGTAATATAATAAAATTGATTATATTTTAATGTCCCCATGATGGAATTTGTTTTAGAACAGCATAGCCCAGTGACAGACAACTTAGATAATTAACTTTAATATGTTTGTACTAAATTTTATTCAAATACAAAGACATTTTATGTGAGAGTAAGGTATTTGTGTTTTTTTGTCCTTCAATTTATGAGTATGGTGTTTGCATCTGGTTTCCCTAATGTATTTGTGCTAATTTCACATCTTGAGCCTGTTTCTGTTTATCTGGATGTTTTGCCTCATGCCACCCTTGAATCAGTGCCTCACTAGTGCCACCCTTGTTAAAAATGTCTAGAATCGCCACTGTGTATATAATATTAGGATGGATGGATGGAGCCTAGTTGTTTGTAGGTAGGTAGGTAGGTAGATAGGTAGATAGATAGATAGATAGATACTTTATTGATCCCCAAGGGGAAATTCAAGAAGATTGTAGGCCTAGGCCTAATGTTTAATGTGAAATAAAATAAGTAGCCTAAAAGGCAACATTCGAAATGAGGAGAAATAAGGCAAGATAAGAGTGATTGGGGAGAAAAACTGAGTAGCCTTGGCTATTTTAAAGATCTTAACGTGAACTTAAAATAAAATTTGAGCTGAGACAAGGCTGGTTCCTTGAACCCATTAATCAGCAAGTTTAATTTAATTTTTTTAGTTTTTTTTATGTTGACCCGAAATCCTGGAAACCCAGGAACATCACGTTGTTGGGCAGTGAATGCATGTCGGCTTAACTAGATTGTGGTGGATCAATCATATTGCCTTCTTAAATCGTAAAATATTCTGTGGTCTCAGTTCACTGTTGAATGGGCCTAGCCTACCCTATGCTTGCTCAATATGCTTTGTCTAGTAGAGGTGCTTCAAATTGGCGCTTTTAAAAATCGCCTGTCTCAGAATAGAAGAGGTCCAGGGCAATTCTGCGCAAAACTGTCACATCCATATTTAGCCTAGTTGGCGTTACGGACGTGACAGTTTTGCGTGGTATTGCCCCCGTATCGTTATATAAAGCTCTGTTCTCGCTGTCTAGCTTCCTCCTCTTTGAGCAATCGATGATTTGAAAATAACTTACTTATCCATAGATATCTTAGATATCCATCTGATTGTTTCTCGTCCCGTCTCCTCTCCTCGCTCGTTTCAGGCTATCAGTCTCTTCCCCATAGTAGGCTACTTTACTCACTGACTCGACTTTATCAGAATTCACAGATTTCACTGGCTGAGTAGCAGCAAGCGAAATGATGGTTCCTGAAGCTCCTGAAGTAAATGCTGTTATCCTAACCAACGAAACATTTAGCGCAGCTTTGAAATCTTACGTGAAAATCTAAATTAGACTATTATGGTCTGGGTCCGGATAGGATCACGTCACGGTCCGGACTCGGATCGCGGTCCGCCATTTGGTGATCCCTGGTATACACCATACAACAAATATTGTTGGTGAGTTAATCATTTTGGCCATGTCATTTTTTTTACTTTTGATGTATGTTCAGCCCATCTGTAAAATATCTTCAAAAAAACTAGTGGAAATTTCGCCTCTATCATTTCTATGACAATGTGATTTTGTAGCTTTCGTAGCTACACAGTTTGATGTTAACTGTATAAAGGTTGAATAATTTTAGTGCAATAGAGGCCTACCCTTTATAAAAAGCCCACCAATAACGCTCACCAAAATTGGAAATAATTTAAAATAAGAGAAAATTACCCCAGCTTCATGGATGTTTTGGAACCTCCAGCCCTCGTAACAAAAGCCTTCTTGACCTTTGCGGATTCCACAGCTGTCCATCCGCAGAGCGTTCCACAGTGCATAACGTAGGCTGCAAATAAAAAGCAAAATCAATCTATCAGTGTGGTAATAATAGCTCTGAAACTGACAGTTCCAGTCATTGATTTTGATTAGCTGAAACGTGTTCCTTTCTGTTGTAATTCCCAAGTTACACAAAGTTACACAAGGTTACACATCCTTGTGTACACATCCCTACGCAAAGAATGGTAAAAAATGAAGTTGGTAAGCTGTGGCCAATGTTCCACTTACCATTGTGTGACAGTCTACATGATCTATTTATTGGTGTAGGGGTGTCTTTATAAAACCATCAACTGTGCATAAGTTAAGACAACCAGAGGAATACAATAAATCATATGTTGGAAATTGATCTTAATGCCTCAATTAAAAAATGAGGAAAAAATCCAACCTTTAAACACACCAATATTCTTTGTGAATGAACCAGGTATCATAAATTAATAAATGTTATTCCTTAAAATACAGGGGGCATAAGTAAGGAATCCCCTATGTTAAAATCCCATAGAGGCAGGCAGATTTTTATTTTTAAAGGCCAGTTATTGAATGGACTATGCATCCTGATAAAGTTCCCTTGGCCTTTGTAATTAAAAGATAGATAGATAGCCCCACATCACATACCCTTCACCATACCTAGATATATCATGGTTTTATTTCAGTTAGGCTAATAGCTGGTTTGATTTGCATGCTACAGATTCTATTAATTGCAAAAGAAATGTTGCAAAAGTTGACTGGTAAGTTATTCATGACTGCAGATGCTGACTTGCCTATTTCTCGATCCCTCGACCGCAGCAACGCTACTTCCTAGTTTACCTGGGTTACAAGAATGCCATTTCACTCCTGTTACAATATGCTGTAATTTATGTAAGGGATAATGTATAGAACGCCGGTCATTGTTGGGAGATAGATCCCGACAGGGTGAACCGGACCCCGACGCGCAGCGGGGTCTTGTTCCGCCCTGAAGGGACCTATCTCCCGACAATGACCGGCGTTCTATACGTTATCCCGCTTATTACTAGCCTGGTAAACCAGACCCTGGAATCTTTCAGATTAAGCCCAATTCGAGGGGCGGCACCAAGCATGCATTTGAAACTCTCACTGCACGCAGTTGGATAACGCTACGACCAATCACAACAATTCATCAGTGTCAGTCATCAGTGTAGCTCGCCTTTGTCCCGCCTACACCGATTTGATTGGTCCCTCTCGCTCGAGATAGAAGAAATTTGGATCATTGCTCGTGGCCAGAATATCTTGCGGGCACAATTCAAATTGTGCTCTCGCGAGAACTCTGGATTTCCAGGGTAGCTTATTACACGGCTACTTACCAAAACGACACAATAAACTCCCCACGATATGACTCTTTAGCCTACATAGCCTAGGCTGGCTATAGCCTATTTGTTACCGTTTAATCATGGCTTTTGCTGAGAAACATAGTTCGCAACAACACACGCTGAACTTGAATCAAACATTCTTTAGAACACAGCTGATCAACCGTCTGCTTTTACTTTTGAATGAAGTTCCAATCCTTGCGTAGTGATATGAAAGAATTGACTTGAAGCACAAAGCCCATTTTCCTTGACAGCGGTCTGTTATACTTAGCAACGGTCTGTTATTCAGAATTAGCAGACCGCCGAACGTTGGGAAGGCCCATTCAAGTGAATGGAGCATTCTGCAGCACTATGAAGAGCCGTGTAATAAAGCAGGTTATTCCACTGCTTGGTTGAATTTCCCATTGTCCTACGTAATTTAGAACGACCATTAACCGTATGTTATCTGCACAACTATAAAGTAGATCCATTTTTTTGGCCGTATCACACTTGTATATTAATTCGCCGACCTGTTGTGAAGTTTAAATGAACTGTCACGTTGCATTCGAGCTGTAAAATGCAGACGTTCAGAACATTGCAACATTGTAGCATATGCCGGAGGTGGCTTTTAGCTAGATGGATGACAGCAGGCTAAGTAAAAGCGATGTTTCAAAGCTAAAGTTCATCAGAATCTTGGGATACGCCCACTTGACAACGGGAGAGATAGAACTAACGACTGGCCTTTGGCCGTAGCAACCATCCATTTAGAACTAGTAACGGCAGTTTGTCCTGCAAGTTGAGAAATTAGTTGATATGTGTCGGAAGAAAGTAGTTCTACAAACAAGACAGTTTAAACGTTTAAATTGTAACAGGAAATGAACACAACGCAAGTGGCAACAGTGAAATAAGCGGGATAATGGACTCCACGGTGGTCTGTTCACAGAAGTTAACTCCGCTTCGCGTCGGGGCCGTTTTACAACCTCGACCGTGCATTAACTTCTGTGAACAGACCACCGTGTCGTCCATTATCCCTTACTTAAACAAAAGTGAGAACATATTGTGGGGAAAAATATACTTACCATTTTGGTACGCTGTTTGTTCAGCAATTTGATCTGATGGTCTAGCGTAGTCTTCCAATTTTTTAAGAAGCTGCCGGCCTCTTTTCAGTGGAATTGAGCTGGAACCAGTTTAAACCAGTGGCAATAACGTTAACTTCGTCATCTTGACTGACATCCCAAAGACATTTTAAAATTCCGTGCATTTTGGCTACACCATGGCTTAACACCATTCAAAACATACAGACTAAAGCTGTATAAGGCTAAGTAAGCTAGCAACGTTAAATTGTCTAACGTTAGCTTTATATACAAGCGGCACAGCCAGTCTTACAAGTAGCTAACATTAACTAGCTAGCTAGCTAACTTTATGTGCTGCTTCTTCAGGTTGTTCAATGATATATTGAGTCTAAAAATATGCAAGAACGTTAGCAAATTACCAAAATGTTAATGTACCTTCTCTGAGTTTTCGTGGTGGCAAGTTCTGCACAATCCTTCATACCCACACACCGTTTCACTTGGTTTCACTGGGCGCCAAATCTAGACTGGTTGCCGCAAGACTCGCACCACCCCCTACCACCCCCAGGGGAATGGGGGGTGCGAGCGATTCAACCAGACCTTACTGGATTTGCTGGGGACACTGGAGGCCCAACAACAGACTAGGTGGGTAGACTATTTGCCTTCCCTGATCCACGCCTACAATAATAGTGTGCACAGTAGTACGGGCTATGCCCCCTCATATGTGATGTTTGGGCGACATGTACGCCTACCTCTAGACCTAGTGTTAGGAACCACCCAACCCAGGGGCGCACAAACTGTTACCGAGTGGGTGAGCCATCACCATGAGCGGCTCCAGTATGCCTACCAGAAGGTCTCGGAAAACCTAGGAGCAGCTGCGGCCAGAAATAAACACCATAAATGGTTGCCGAGAGTAATCCCAGCCTACGAATTCAATAACAAAATAAATCATGCATAATTAAACATTACCTCGATTTAGGCTACTTGGGTATGGCTTAAGGCTTGACTACACGAAAATCGAAATCGAAATTTGCTGTCTACATTATTGTCAGGGTTAAAGCAACTACGCAAATCAAAACAGTGGTGTGATAATTGAGCCAGTAGAGAAATAACTGTTCAGAATTAATCTGTAGCCTTGGGTAGGCTTCTGCAGAAAACAATGTTGTTGCCGATTTAATACTATCTGGCGACGTTTTTAACAGGCTACGCAATAGAGGCTTAGACAACTATGACCCACGTTTTGGCTTCGTAAATTAATTTGCCCTACTTCTTGACTGCAATGTAGTCAATTGACTGCTTGACATGTCATTTTTATTTTTCTGTACAATAAACAATTACATCTGCTTTATGCCGCAGAATTACATTCATATTTGGCTGACTGCAGACGCGCCACTTCCCTCCCCATATTCCAAGATTAAGATAGTATGAAGTGCTTTTTGTATAGGCTACTATCATAAAAAAATCGTTAAAACGAATAGCTATTTGCAATTTGACAAAACTCTGGTCCTCATTTTGCGAATGCGAGGACGATATGAGCCTGTTGCAGTTAGTTAGATGTCCGAGTCACGCATAATGTTTGAAAACCACTGGCTCGTAATCACAATAATTTAACACACGACAGTTGGATAACCTACTTCATCATGTCCCCATGCCTACATTTTTGTGAGTAGCATAGAGATCGTTAAAAACAATAAAGTATGGCTCTCCGTTTGGGACATCGAAAACTTATATTTTTAAAATAGACTACCGTCGAAGATGCTGACTTGCAAAAGCCTCGGGATAACACGTTATCTCCACTATCATCAGTCATGCCCCTTGATCAAAGTGGGGAATGAAATAAAAGTTTGAGAACCACTGGCTTAACAAGTTACCTACAGTCCAGAACACAGAATCTGTTGCAATATTCTGATGATCGGCGATGATATCGGCAAATGTTTGTTTTCCAAAGTAAGAATTTCACTTCACCATGCACCTTCGACAATACCTGGCCTACCTGGTATCATTACAAACATTATTCTGTGTCCTAAAACTGGCATATTTTATGGCATTGTGTCATGTAAGTTCGTTGCAAAATCTAGAGAAATGTGTGAGGTGGTCAGCGGGGGACAATTGAGACACACATTGGATTGTGTTATTACTTGAACATTCCACACTATCCACAGCTGTGGTAGGCCTATCAGGGGCAGGAGGATTACTGTCAGCGCAGGCTTTATATAAAATTCTTCAACAGAAGGCCTCGAATGTTGTCTTGTTTGTGGAGCGCTTTGCTTCGCTTCTGTAATTTCGGCTTCATTGAAAATGAGGGCTTCCCTCAATGACCCTCCGAGAATAAATATAGGTTGAATGAATGAATGAATGCAGGCTTGCCCAAAATAAAGGCATGTGGTTTGCGCAGCCTACAGTAAATAACAGACCCGCCAGAATGTGCGTTATGATGCTTTTTTACGAGCAAGATGTTTTTGGTACCCTACGCACACTGCATGTTCTTAAATAACAATGATCATCAGTAATATTCGACCATTAATTTGGGTAAATGGGCAAGCGTGACCACCTTGTTTGGCTGATTGGCTGATGATTGTAACGCGGGCATGATTCCAAACACCTCCCTTACGATGATGAGTGACAGGTCTCAGAATGCGTGCGCTAAGGACGGAAGATGATGAATAACTGGGGCCGTAGGCTATTCACAAAGGCTTTTATCTTACTACTAGGAGTAGGCTACTCCTAAATCGCACTTAAAGATTTTAGATTGGAGTTTTCTCTTAAAAGTTATTCACAAAGCCTTTCAGACAACTCCTAAACTAGGAGTGAGTCTTCGTGGCTATGGATGACGTCATTACTCATGCACGAGCTTGACTGAAGTGACCACCTTGATTGGCTGACGATTGTAACGCGGGAATTCCAAACACCTCTCTTCCGATGATGACTGACAGGTGACAGGTCGGAGAATGCGTGCGCTAAGTAGTGCGAAGGACGGAAGATGATTAATAACTGAATAAAAAGGCCTAGCCTAAATGAATATTAGTAGCCTAATGAAACATAGGCCTATGGATTGACAGTAGGCAGTAGCCTACCTTTGCAACATTATTAAATGAATCTGTCACCATATCCCTAGGCTACGTTTGCAAAGAGGAGAACATTTTAATTTGATTCACAATGAAACGTTACATTTCATTTACATGTTAACAATGAGTAGTTTTGGTTGTTGTTGGTGGCGTTATTGCATCCCTTTTATGAATGCAAAATTGTTCCCTTGCGATTGGAAGCTCCTGTTGTGCATAGGCTATTTCAAAACATCGCAACGTAAAATGCCACAAAAAAGCTGTTTATGAATAGGTCTTAGTGAGTTAGGAGTCCTCTCGACTTAAGTTGTCCCAGACTTAGGTGCTACTTTTAGGTCTAAAATGCTTCATGAATTACTTTTTGTGAAAAAATTAGGAGTCCTAAAGTTAGGAGTGACACGCCCATTATTTTTAGGAGTTGCTCCTAAATTCGCCAGTTAGGAGCTACTTTTAGCCTTAAAATTCTTTGTGAATAAGGCCCCTGAATAAAAAGGCCTAGCCTAAATGAATCAAGGCAAAACAAATAGCCTAGTAGCCCAATGAAACATACGGATTGATGTAGTATCTTTGTAACATTATTAAATTATTCTGTTACTATGCCTACGTTTGCAAAAGAGAACATTTTAATTTGATTCACACTAATGTTACATTTAATTTACATGTTGACAATGATTAGCCTAGTTTTGGTTGTTGTTGGCGGCGTTATTGCATGTTAGTTATGCCTACAATGCAAAATTGTAGCTTGGAATTGGAAGCTCCTGTAGCTGCATAGAATTTCAAAACCGCAGGTTTGTGAATAGGTCTGTGAGTAAGGAGTCCTCTTGACTTCTTTTAAGCTGTCAGAGGTGGGAAGGTGTGATTTTTTGGGGGAAGGGCCGGATTAACTGGGCACAATTGTCTGATGGCCCCCCTTCCCCCCAGCCAACGTGAATCGGGTGGTTAGTTAATAGGCCTATTGCGAAGATTTTTCCTGCCATCTAAGGCACGAGCGCATCTGTGAGGCCAAGCCTCACCAAGTAGCTCGTTTGTTTACAACTAACATTCCATTTAATTAAACTGCTTTATAGGCTATGCCGAAATAGTTTTCAACATTTTGAATATTAGTGTCGGGTGAATTGAAATGTTCTCAAAGTAGCCTTATGGCTGAAAGCTGCTTGGGACCCCCCGTCAAGCAATATAACCATACAAACGCGCTTCCTGCACTCATTGTTTCAAAAGGAGTAATTTTGGCTTTGTCAGAACTGAAGAGCTGTGGACGGCACGGCACGGTATGCCCAATGCTTCTCTCACGGCAGTCACTGACAGTAACCTAGAATAAATGCATGGGGAAAAACACTTCCCCATGACAAAAACATCGTAAAACACTGAAAGTTAATATTTTGTCACTAGCAACATTCATCTGTCCTTTGTCAAATGTATTATGTTCCAAGTACCCTATGCGTAATTCTGCTTCATAAAGTTGAACAAATACATTTGCTTATTTCACAGAAAAATATAAATAGCCAGTCTACAGTGCAGAGTTGGTAAGTTATGGTAGGCCAACCTGCAGTGAACATACAAACAGGGGAAATTATTTCTCTTGCAGCTGAGTAGCCTCAGGTGCGCACGTAGACATAAGGCCGAACATGCAAGCGCCAATGAATCGTGCTCTCACGACAATCGCGCCATTAAACTTAAATAGGTTAACATCACTCTAAGTTCGCCTTCAATCAAGGAAAACGATGATTTGAAGACATCTGTTTCGTTGGAAGGGCAAGGGGTAGCAACAGGGCAACACAGAGACAGGCCCGATGGCAGGGCTGTTTTGAGAGTATTAAAATATGGGATATTCTACGGGAAAACATTAAAACGGCAAGACAGCGGGTAAAGTTAAAATACGTGATAAACACGGAAAAAGTTGGCATGCATTGTTTCGGTCCCCGTGCACAGGAATTATTTGTCATACTATTAATCACATATGATTATTTGTGAAATTGTGCAAACAGGCGCAACACATTTGAAAAGGAAGGACTGGTAGCATGCAAGCTCACGGGAAAGATTGATTTAAGAACGTTATCACAAAGTGTGTGGCTGTGGCGCGGGCGGAAGACAATTGGCAGGGGAGGGTCATGTATTTTTTAACAATTCCGTCGGAGGGTCATTGAACAATTTCTAGCAGGCAAGAGAGGGTCATGCAACTTCCAACTGAAGCACTCAAAATTCCTCCGGTGGCCCCTTCAATAAATAACGATCAGTCCCTAGATTGCTGCTGGGCTATATGTCTTGGTTCTGTTAACAACTCATTGCCAAACGCATAGCCTATCTCGCAGTTGCATCCATTACAAACAAACATGCAATGTGAACGTCTGGGATTGGGGAGAGCACTAAATGCTCTACTGAATAAGCACGAAGTCAAACCTTTAAATGAAAAACACTCTTTAATAATCCAAAACCGCTAATGAAGTAAACTTGTGACCATCAAAAATCGTTTATTGCTTGTAAGTCCGTGATACCAGGACGTAACAGGAAGGCATTTGGCTGAGCAACGGAGGTTAATATGCTCCATGTTTTGTCCAAATGATGACTGTCTATCATCGTTGCACTCGGAGAAAACCGGAATGTTTCATTCGTCCCCGTTTCAATCGTCCCGGTTGTACCTACTCAAAACGCAGATAGAACCTTATTATTCTAAGGTAGCGAAATAGCGTTCAGCATGATTCATGCCCAATTAATTCCCCCTGTTAAAGTGTTCGCCTTTGTAGTTTGGTTTCGTGATAGCCTATGATAAACGGCTTATGGTCAAATATGTGAAAACGTTAAAATACAGTAGGCGATAAACCCGGAAAAAGTTGACAGTGATTTTTTCATAATCACTTTGGAGGGTCATAGAAAAATGTATTGCTGGCGAGGGAGGGTCACGTCTTTTTGGACTAATGCTCCCAAAACTCCTCCGGTAGCTCCTTAAATAAATAACGAACAGTCCCTAATGAAGTAAACTTGTGACCATCAAAAATCGTTTATCGCCTGTAACTCCGTGATAACAGGACGTAACAGGAAGGCATTTGGCTGAGCAACGGAGGTTAATACTCTATATTTTGTCCAAATGATGTCTGTCTATCATCGTTGCACTCGGAGAAAACCAGAATGTTTAATTTGTCCTGCGTCTCTAGGGCTGCAAACGGGATTCACTCACAGTTAACCAAATATTTCTTTATTAGGGCAGGGCAGGCATATTTCTGGCTATTACATTATTTCTAAACCAGTCTGCTAAAGTCTGTAGTGAAGTCTGTGTAGGGTTTTCCAGGCTCCATTTCTTTTTACGAGACACCCTGCTCACTTGAGCCATCTACCGGTTGTTTGGGTTGTTGCAGCGTCTCACTGGAAAAATACAAATTAAAGTCGCGTGATCCCACGCGCGGACCGCGAGTGAAGCTGGCCAAGTCGAAGCACTGCCCACTGTAACTGCGAGTGGTGCCCGACGTCTTAGGCTTTGGCCATTTGCATTCCTCCCTCTTCCAGAGGCCCTAGCTTCTACGTGGATGCGGACGAGATACCCGGGAGGTTTCCGGTAGCCTATACACTGCTCTGTGGACCAGGAGAGGGGTGAGGACGCTCACCCCTCACTAAGTTAAGTGACTTCTCTATAGCCTATTCCGGCTAACTGGCTCCGAAGCATTCTCTCGCTCTCCCTGCTGATCCCTGAAGTGACCTGAAGTGTATTGAAACATGATACAGAGTGTGAACGTATGTCTCATAGCCCATCTCGGCTTGTCCCCTGCACTCCTAAATCTGGCGCTAGTTAGCCGATGCTACCAACAGCTTTTTCAATAGTGGTGCTTCGGCATCGGGCTAGCCATGCAAATAAATCAATATAAAAATAATTCAGTAGAAATGCATGGATTCCAGTTTCTTCCAGTAGCAGCAACTGGAATCCATGCATTTCCACTGAATTAATTTTGGAATCTGATCCCTTATCATACCTGTTCATTCTTACTCGTCGCTCGACTTATCGTGACTAAATTCAAGATGGCTGCAAACGCTAAACTTTGTGAAGATACTGTCTGTATAAATCGTCTTGTAAGTAAACTACCAGTGCTTTTTCAAAGTTCTCAATGTCTCGTTTTAAATGTCAGGGCCCTCGGAAGTCTACTAATGAAGTGTAGAGATACATTGAGCCTCGTAAATGGGTGTAAAACAGTGATTTATTTGCATGGCTAGCCCGATGCCGAAGCACCACTATTGAAAAAGCTGTTGGTAGCATCGGCTAACTAGCGCCAGATTTTGGAGTGCAGGGGACAAGCCGAGATGGGCTATGAGACATACGTTCACACTCGGTATCATGTTTCAATACACTTTAGGTCAATATCACACCGGAATTCTCCTTTAAGTATAAGTATATTTAACCAACATTCCAGACCCCTCGTTACGGGTCTTTGTGGTTTACATGTCTTCTTGAAAGAAATGTGGAAATCACATTCATATCTAGGTTTGCTGCATGCATGTTACAAGGACACTGGGCCATGTCATGTAAGGGACATGGTACTGCAAAAAAACGGAAACATAGTCTACATTGCAGAACCACTCAACTTTATTAATGTATAGTGAATAAATGTTACACAACTGTGCACAGCCTGACGTGACGGTGCTAGCACGTTAGCAGCGGTTAGCTAATTATGCTAACGTTAGTTATCTACAAGTCTCCTCCAAGTGACAATCATATTATACACAATGCTGGCAATGCTGAGAACAATTAGCATCCTCGTTTATCTTACTTACATTGAGTTGACTGTGTGGCTTAATCCACAGATGTGGTGAAGCACTGCTTCGTTATGGTTTGCTAAGGAGTAACCCATTGCTTGAAATAGTGGAGAGCTGGGTGTCCAATCTTTGCATTGTATCGCGGAGTGATTTATTATTAGCTGTGCTGAGTCTGAGTTGAAATGTCCAGGGATATTCCAACTCATGGAACGTCACTCGGCCAATCAGAAACAAATAAATAGTTCCACAGAACCCAATTGTTGTATAAAAGTATATAATACACTCTTTTGATTCCGTGAGGGAAATTTAGTCTCTGCATTTATCCCAATCTGCGAATTAGTGAAACACACTCAGCACACAGTGAATACACAGTGAGGTGAAGCACACACTAATCCCGGCGCAGTGAGCTGCCTGCTACAACAGCGGCGCAGTGAGGGGTTAGGTGCCTTGCTCAAGGGCACTTCAGCCGTTCCTACTTGTCGGGGTTCGAACCGGCAACCATAGTTAGCAACTTTGTTGGTTGCAATGCAATTTCCCATTGCCAGCCAACTGGGAAACACACCCCTGGTTAGATAACTTTAGCTATGTTATTCCTTTTTTGCAAACACCGCACTCTCCCGTTTGTTTTCTTGTAGGTGCGTGATCCAGGAAACGTACAGAAAATCAAAGATTGGTCACACTGGCATAGAACATGGTTACATGCACTGGTATAGAACACGTAGGGGAGGAGATATAGACAGGAAGCTTCTTCAGAGGGAGGCGTACTGGATGTATCATCTACGTTCTATGTCACCAGATGGAATGAATGAAGTCTTTGACTTGTCATTTCTGTGAAAATGTATTATTCTGAGTGTAGCCTACATGTTTTGTTTTCTGCTAGGCCTTTATTATTGTCTGGATATGTACGATATGTTGTGTTGTGTACTTTGGAGACACCAAGCGCTCCGACTGATGAATGGCCGGTGAGGCCTGATGTGTCGGAGTGCTTGTTGACTCCATTCCAAGCTAGAGAGAACACAGGTGTTACTAATTGAGGCAACTTGCCTATTTAAGATTAGGAAGTAGCTAGGGATGAAACACACTGACGAAGGCCATAAGGCCGAAATGTTTGTTTACTTACCCCTTGCTGCTAGTAAAATAAATCAAAGCGAGAGAAAAAAATCTTAGAGGGTGTTCAATTAGAAATAGCCTACTATATTAAAACAGACAGGCTGGTAATCTGTCATTTTCTGTCATAGCCTACTGTGTGCAGTGTAAACAGGAAGTTGATTGCCCAGTAGGAAGCAAATCCAAAATGGAGTCCTGCATAGAGTCCATTATACTGGCACCAGATGTCTAGGGTCTTGAGTGGCTTCAACTACGCACTTCATTATTCCTAAACAGTGAATCTGCAGTAGTAAATCTTGCCATTACCAAACAAAGTGCTCATCTCTTTTATAACATCAAGAAGAGCATCCAGAGATTGCCCAGGAAATGGTACCATCCAGGCCTACTGTCATTCACCAAAGTCAGAGTTGGTTGGTATTTAGCAGACGCTTTCATCCTTTCATCCAATCTCTCAGATTAGAGAGACTAACAAGGGTGTTCCACAGGACAGGATGGTGTAGGATGCCTGTCATGTTGAGCACAAGAGTTCATGGTGCTGATTTCGGCTGGCTGTGGGTATGTTGTAAAAGAGGTTGTGCCTTTGGAAAGAGTCATGTGTCTGTTCATAGGTACAGAATAAACTAGATGTACCGCAAAGCAGCACAAAATATGACCGCCGCTCAGTACCTGTGTGTGAGTGTGTGCGTACCTATGTGTGTGTGTGTGTGTGTGTGTGTGTAGTGTACGGTCACTAAGACATATAGTGATATTTGAATGTAGACATATATTCATTTATTGTATGGTCCCCCATGAACGGAATTCCATAAAACGTGGAATTCATTCAGAGGGTCTCATAATGATCCTACACTTTAAATTGTGTGCAGCTTTGAATATGCAAGCCAAAGATACCTTCGATTACAAAGCCTCGTTTTTGCTTTTTCATTTTTAACTAGATGGCGCTATCCATCAAATGAGTGGATATGTGATGGGTTGACATGGCCCCTGGAGGCCAACATAAAAACAAATTGGTCACCCTAGGCCCTAGGGTTCTCGAGATATTCACAGAAAACTGTGTCTGGCCATCTACAGGCCGTTTGGTATACAGTCACTAGAAAAGAAGAAATTGTCAAAACTCTATAGTTTCCCTTTAAGTCAGGGGTCTCAAACACCCGGCGTATGACAAAATAATAATGTAATCCGGCCCTTGAGGCTATTAATTGCGACAAACAACGATACTGATTAAAATAGACGATAGATCCAGGTACGGTGACAAATCTCATTTATAGGCCTACTCTGCTCCACTATGTGCAAGACATCCATAGCTTGATTCAAACCCAAAATCGCTGCGCAAAGTTTTCAGGAAATACGTGTATTACACGCGAGAAACACAAAGACGTGCATATGTAATGACGCGGAAGCGATGCAGGCCATAGTGTTGCAGAAATTAAAGCAGAAATTAAGCAGAAATAGGCCTACACCAAATGTTGAAAAACGTTCACGTGCGATGAAGTCTTAAGTAAGCTATGTTATTCACCTATTCTAATTCTGAAGGAGAATATCCTTTTGGAGATTATGATCGATCGTCTATGACAGTGATAGTCACGGTGCGTCTGTGAATGGAGGTGCGTGTATACAACGGTGTCCACTAAGCATACCATGCTTGTTTCGACCCTCTGCCCAACATAGCTTGGAGGTTGCAGTGGTAATCGTGATGATAGTGTCCGTAATGGATGTGGTACAGACAGCAGGGCTAGTAGAAATAGGGCTCTAAAGAACTACAAAGTCAACCGCAATATGATGCGAACTTCTGGGTACTGCAGATTACCCACGATAGGAACTGTTTGACCAGAATACTTTATTGTAGGCCTATATTGTAGTAATCTATTACTAAACCACAACATATTAGGTGTTGGTATACATCTTAGGTGTTTTCCTGTTAATTTGTTATGTGGGTAATATGAAAAAAGGAAAGTAAACCTGCTTAAATATCTTCATCCAGTATTTTCTGAAAGGTGCATAATTTGAGGTGCTTGCCATCCAGTGACAAATTACATGGGTAAATTTACCCCCTTCATAAACTTTTGTTTTACTCAAAGATTTTTACATTTACAGTAGGACTTCATCTCTGACCACTTTCAAGCCATGGCCTTTTGAAATTTTGATATAAAAATCCAATGGTGTTGCTTTTCTTAACCCTGATGCCTATTTTGCCAGGTTTAAAAAAGTTATGAGAGGAAATATTTGTATTTGGTGTGAAACACACACACCTGTTTTTATGTTTTTCATTTATTTTATAATTTGTATTAATATTTATTTTATCATTATTTTATTTATAAGCTAAGGTTGCTAGCACAGGTGTCTAAAACTAGATAAAAACACTTGCACTTTCTGTTTGCAGTTTTGTGTGGTATTTGAAAAAAAGAACATTGCATTTTCAGAAATAGCCGGCCCTCCAATCAGATGACGTTGGCAGAATTGGCCCCCAGCTCATTTGAGTTTGAGACCCCTGCTTTAAGTGGACAGTGTTAGAGAGCATCTGTACTCTGCCTATGAGTCATGCAACAAATCTGCAGTGAACAGGTAAACTATGCTGACTTGCCTGTCACATCTTATAATACTGTATCAGAGATGTACTCAAAAAATCCCAACTGAACTTGTACTCAAGTAGTACAAACTAACCACAAATGTGGGCTTAAAGCAAACCCGTGCATCAGGGATTAAAGTTATCCCTTGCTTCGACAAATATCCGTCAGCTTATTGTTCGTAGAGGACATGGTATCATTATATATTCCCAAGGGGAAAATGCACCTTGTTGTACAAAAAACGAACCATCACAGTTCTCCTGCCTCTGTCATTCACACATTCTCTTAGAAAGCGAAAGCCTCTGCTATGCCAGAGCGCAGATAGGTGGTGCGTCCTAAATGTCAGCTGGAATAGTGATGTGAGTTGACGAGCAGAGATGTCTAGGGATATGACAGGTGGGCTAGATGAAACTTTGAGAATTCAAAATTCTAATTGTATTAGAAAAAAACCCTGACAAGCCCCTATTAGTGCACCTATGTAGCCTAATAGAAGCTTCTTCCAATATTGTTAACATGAGCGATATTAGACTAAACCACTTGCATTTTTGCATGTGAAAAATTAGACATGTAGCCTAGGCTATATCGAGTCTATTTGATGGAGAATATGTGAAGTTTGAACCATTCAGATGGGCAAAAGGTGAAGCAAATAGGCAGACATTATTATAGTAGGCCTAAGGCTAATGAATAACTTGAGACAACGGGTGCTCCTAAACTGACAGCATGATGCTGCTGCTGTCTTAACAATAAAAAATAAAAACTTTCTAAATAGCCTCATCTGGAGTATCCCTTCAGAGCACAGTTTAACATGTAAGCTAATAATAATAATAATAATAATAATAATATGTATATATCACTTTTCAAGCATTAAGCACAAAGTGCTTACAGACAAACATGAAGAGCATTTTTTTCAAGTGCTTCACACACAAGACACAAACAAACAAATGACAAAAATGCCTAACGGAGCGGCGTAATCACCAGCGTACCCGTGAACACGTGCAACGTCACGTGAAACATACAACACGTGCAACGTCATGTGAACACTGTTCCGACATCATTAGCTTAATGGTTTAGACAAACCAGAATCTGCATAGCCTAGGGTGCAGATTAAACATTTTAAATCAACTTTGCACATGCAAACGTAGGCCTATCTATATTGAATTAAATAAATCTGAATCTGAAATATTTGTCTCAAACATGTTTATTTATGGTTTGGTCCAACAAAGACAATCTTAACATGGGCTCTAAAAGGCTCCTGGGCTGGTCTGTATAAAGTGTCAAAGACTGCTGTTACTAGCAGTGCATATGAATATGTAAACCATTATCTGGGTAGGCTATTACGATAGCCTAAATTTGTTGTCAGCTTTTAAGAGGAAGCTATCAATGCACACAAAATAAGTAGGCTAATGTATCAAGGCTAAGGCATAGGCCGGACTGTTTAAGTTCTGAAAATGGGCTGGATATAGGCCAGCCATCTTCAAAAATGACTGATACAGATTTTGTCATTTCACAATGACTGGTACAGATTTTGTCCTTGCTTTGCTTTGAACAATGTACAAAACAAAATGTCAAAAAGAAAGAAAAGTAAAAAATATAGCAAACTCAAAAAGATAGCTAAAACCCAAATGATCTTACTGTAATGAAAATACCCCCCCCCCCCCCCTTTTTTTTTCAGGAAAGAGCAATGGCCCCTCAAAATGTCATGCTTGTTCTGTCGTGTTGACAGAGATGTGTTTCCCTTTTCACACATATGCACATGGATGCACTCTCTCTCTCTGAAGTCAATTCAGTTTAATATTTATAAATTACTACAATTATAGGTTATGAAATAGTTTTCTAAAACATATCAGAAAATGGTGAAACAGTGCCGCCCAAGATGACTTCCTTTTCTTTTGGCTACAAAGAGACATTCACATTCAGAGGAACAAATTCACCAGATCACTGCAGAAATCCTCAAACTAGACTGCAGAAAGACAACAGCAAATCTTTAGCAATTAGTTTAATATTGATTTGTCAATGAATCAATCAATCGTTCCAGCTTTAGATGACGGTGAGTTCGATTAGGAAACAATTTGTTTGAAGGCTCACAAGCTCTCTATAGTTAACATGCTGTTATGCATGGCCAGGGCACAGGGCACAGATGTTATGTAGTCGGTATAAAAACATAAAAAAACAGGATGTGACTTCTGACAGTGGCCAGTACAGAGCTTAACCCATGCAGGAAGCCATTATTTATCACAATCTATTTTCAAATTTTAAACGGCACAGCCCACACATGAAGTCCAGCATTAAATGCTGGAAAACTTTAGGCTACGTCAGCAGATGGCGTAAGGCTACCATGTGCATGATGTGAAGATTGGCTTCAGGTTGCCTGTGTAAGTCCTTCTGTGTATTGACCCTGGAGAATGACTACATCCTAAACACTCCGCACTCAAACAAGCACTTAATATGATTTAGCTGCACATTACTCACAAATGGACCACAGCATGGCTAGACAATGGATTGCACTGGTTACAGTATATACACTGGAGTGGTTATTAGAAAAAGAGTCACGTGATACATTTAATGGATCGCCTTTTTTATCTCCCATATCAGTTTATTTTATGTACATATATTAATAAAAGGTTACTATATACTTTATGCAAGGGTGTAGCCATCATATACAGTAATGCATAAACAAAATCTTGTTCAATTACACAACCAGACAGTATTGGAGAAACATACATTCACAGACTACACAATTATGTGATGTTTAAATATGACAGATTACAGCACACTTGTTGAACAGACCTTTATAATAAACTCAGTTGCTGATATGATGCGTAAAAGCAATCAGCAGTTTGCTCTGACCATTGAATTTATTTCTTACAGGCAAGAATATGGCTTATTTAAGAGAAGCCTCAATAAAAGGGGAGGGGATCCCCTTCCTCCCTCTTCCTCTTTTTATAATGACTTGCATGACCCCATCCCTACTTCATCTTTTTAAATAACTTCTTCACCCAAGTGGTTACAGTGCAACAGACAGATATCCTTCAGTGGTCTGAGAAGCCTTTTCTTAAGCTTCTCCTTCTGTTTTCTTTCAGAGGTTTTCCCTGGAGCTGTCGCCTTTCAGTAGTTACACTGACCTGTCATAATGACCCTTTCTCACGCTTCATATTTTCTGAGACAGATAATACTTAGTTAGTTTGATATCATTCTCATCCACTCTTCCTCTCTCTCTCTCTAGCGCTCTCTCTCTTTCTCAATCATTCTCTTCTCACTGTCTCGCTTTCTATGCTGCCGCTGTGGCATCTTACAGTTTTACGCAACTTTGCTGGGCCCATTGCAAGCCTACTGGTCGCCCTCCTCCAATGGCTGGAGGACATTGGACGGAGTAGCCTTTCGCGTGCCACTGCTGATGCCGGATGGCCTGCGGAAGGTGGAGAGGCGGCGGCGGAAGTTCTCCCCGGAGAAGAAGTAGAGCAGCGGGTCGAAGCAAGAGTTGGAGGCGGCCAGGCAGAGGGTGACGACCACGGACTTCTGCATGGTGATGACCTCTTCGCAGGTGGTGTCGTTGCGGCTCATGAAGTGCAGGTGCACCGTGCGTTGGATGTGGTACGGCATGAAGCTGACCAGGAACGTCACCGTGACGATGATTATCATGCGGATGGCCTTGATGCGCGTGGCGCGCTGCTTCTGCTGCGAGCCGTTGGTGCGGGCCAGCAGTGCCCGCGTGATCCCTGCATAACACAGCATGATCACCAGGAAGGGTATTATGAAGCCCACCACCAGGGAGAAGTAGTTGAGACCCATCAGCTTGCCCAGGCCCTTGCTGCTCTTGCCCTGGGGCGGTTCAAAGCACTTGGTCTTGTTGGTCTTCATGTCCAAATACGCGCCCTGCATGAGGAATGGCGAGCTGGTGGCGCAGATGAACACCCAGATGCAGATGCAGACGACACGCGCCTTGCGCTCCGTCACCAGTTTGAGGTTCTGCACGGGGAAGACGATGGCCAGGAAACGCGTGAAGCTCATGGCTGTCATGAGGAAGATGCTGCAGTAGAGGTTGACATAGAGCGTGTAGGAACTGATGCGGCACAGGAAGTCGCCATAGTTCCACTGGCCCTTGTTGACATAGTAGGCAACGCGCAGTGGCAGCACGCTCACGCACAGTATGTCCGACACGGCCAGGTTCAGCATATAGATGTGGAAGGCCGAGCGTTGGCGGAACGTCCGCAGGAGGACGAGTAGGGCAAAGCCGTTCCCCACCAGGCCAAAAACAGTGATGATTGAGTAGGCAGTGGAATACACTTGGTTGCGGAAGTCATCAATGGATGGACATGATGTTTTGTTCAAGGACGTGTCATTTTCCAGGGCCATCTTATGGACAGAGAATGATGATCAGTGATGATTATGGACACTATCATAACAACACAAATTGCATTAAAGGTACAGTGCTCAATCCTCACAAAAGGTTTGATCTGAAATAGAAATAGACCAGATTCCTCTGGAATAGATTTTGTCTCAGTCTGAGCCTTTCTGTTTTCCATTGAGAGAGCCAAGACTGTTCAGGTACATCAGAGCACAGTAAGGGGACCACTAGCAGAAATTCACTCAATTTGACTAAATAGGTCATAGATGATAATCCGTGTCTTATAAGCATAAATTTAGCATTTAGCTGCACACATTTTTCTAAGACAGGCATGTCCAAAGTCCGTCCCGGGGGCCAATCACGGCCTGCCGTCAGATTTCATACGGCTCGCAGCTTCGGTTTTATAATGTATTATATAGGCTATAGCCCCGTGACCGTTGCCTTGTTTAAGGAATTCAATGTAAAGAGACACTACCAGACAAAACATGCTACCGCATACAACAAGTTTACAGGGAATCAGTGATTTTTTATCAACTTCATGGAAGTTCAAGGTATTACATACCGTTTCACGTATTAGAAGGGTTGGTTTGACTTTTTAAACTTCTGAGCATGAGCTGATGAAGACATTTTGTTACAATGCGTAATTTAAGTTTAAATTAAAGGATTTTTAACTATATAAAGCAAGTGTGCCTTTGAAGTTTTTTGGTTAGACTTACACCAGGGGTCTCAAACTCAAATGAGCTGGGGGCCAATTCTGCCAACGTCATCTGATTGGAGGGCCGGCTATTTCTGAAAATGCAATGTCCTTTTTTTCAAATACCACACAAAACTGCAAACAGAAAGTGCAAGTGTTTTTATCTAGTTTTAGACACCTGTGCTAGCAACCTTAGCTTATAAATAAAATAATGATAAAATAAATATTAATACAAATTATAAAATAAATGAAAAACATAAAAAACAGGTATGTGTGTGTGTTTCACACCAAATAAAAATATTTCCTCTCATAACTTTTTTAAACCTGGCAAACTAGGCATCAGGGTTAAGAAAGCAACACCATTGGATTTTTATATCAAAATTTAAAAGGCCATGGCTTGAAAGTGGTCAGAGATAAAGTTATACTGTAAATGTAAAAATCTTTGAGTAAAACAAAAGTTTATGAAGGGGGTAAATTTACCCATCTAATTTGTCACTGGATGGCAAGCACCTCAAATTATGCACCTTTCAGTAAATACTGGATGAACATATGTAAGCAGGTTTACTTTCCTTTTTTCATATTACCCACATAACAAATTAACAGAAAAACACCTAAGATGTATACCAACACCTAAGATGTTGTGGTTTAGTAATAGATTACTACAATATAGGCCTACAATAAAGTATTCTGGTCAAACAGTTCCTATCGCGGGTAATCTGCAGTACCCAGAAGTTCGCATCATATTGCGGGTGACTTTGTAGTTCTTTAGAGCCCTATTTCTACTAGCCCTGCTGTCTGTACCACATCCATTACGGACACCATCATCACGATTACCACTGCAACCTCCAAGCTATGTTGGGCAGAGGGTCGAAACAAGCATGGTATGCTTAGTGGACACCGTTGTATACACGCACCTCCATTCACAGACGCACCGTGACTATCACTGTCATAGACGATCGATCATAATCTCCAAAAGGATATTCTCCTTCAAAATTAGAATAGGTGAATAAGCTTACCTAAGACTTCATCACACGTGAACGTTTTTCAACATTTGGTGTAGGCCTGGCTATTTCTGCTTAATTTCTGCTTCAATTTCTGCAACACTATGGCCTGCATCGCTTCCGCGTCATTACAAAGGCACGTCTTTGTGTTTCTCGCGTGTAATACAAGTATTTCCTGAAAACTTTGCGCAGCGATTTTGGGTTTGAATCAAGCTCTGGATGTCTTGCACATAGTGGAGCAGATAGGCCTACAAATGAGATTTGTCCCCGTACCTGGATCTATCGTCTATTTTAATCAGTATCGTTGTTTGTCGCAATTAATAGCCTCAAGGGCCGGATTACATTATTATTTTGTCATACGTCGCGGGCCGGATTTGGCCCGCGGGCCGGGTGTATGAGACCCCTGACTTACACCCTTGTGGCTACAAAGTTTATTAACCCTTAAAGGAGTACTGTCACACCGGTGTGACGGGAATGTTGAGAAATGAACATTCTAAAGAATATCTGGGTTCATTGAATTCAACATAGAATTTTAGAACCTTCAATTGTTGCGGAACTTAGAATGTTCAAAAACCTACACCTTTAAGGGTTAAGTCAAACCAACCTTTCTAATACGTGAAGCATCCCCTTGGGAGACATCAGTGACGAAGCACTGGCCGCCTTTTTTGGTATTTGAGTTTTTCTTCCATACAGTTTGTTCTATGTTATCTGACTCCAGATGTGGAAAAAAAAGGTAGAATTTTTTTTTTTTTTTAATTGAACAGTTGCATTTGTATGTAGCTTTAATTGTAAAAAAAGAGGACCCAGGCATCTTCTCATTATCAAATCTGACCCTCGTTAAAAAAAGGACACCCCTGTTCTAAGATAACAGATGATATGAAAAATATCTTAGCAGAATATCTGTTCATGGCTAAATTTGCTGTTGGGACTACCACATGCACTCACTCTCAGGCAGCCCCTTATGGAAAAAGCAGAAAACAGAACACACATTTCCCTGACCTTTTTTGGACATAGATAGATACTTTATTGATCCCCAAGGGAAAAATGTTTTATCATGGGTAGGCTAATTAAATTAAGCAACTTAGGCTATAGAGTTATTAGGAACACCCTAGATTTTTACACTGTCCATTAGACTACACTTGTTAGGTCTCCTTTGATGTAGGTGCGTATAGCATGAACTAAAACAAAACGTACTACAATTACTTTCATCATAGAAACAAATTGCAAATGTACAGTTGATCACTGCAAATATGCAAAGTTAAACAGCTGACAGCATACAAGGTAAAGTAGAAGTTGTCAATGTAAAGCAGTTCAAAGTGATGATGAGTATCTCTCTTTATCTGTCTTAAACTAATTTGGAAATTCATAGTTTCAGTTGTTGGCGTCTATCTAGAAGTGTGAAATTGCAAGCCTAACGTATGGTGGTCTAAGCCGAATTATGTGTAATTATGCAGATTTCCGATGAAATTCTCAGAACTGGTTGAGGTTGCCATACTTCCCGAATAAATATTTAAGCATAATATAATACAAATATTACAGCATAATATACGCGATTAATTTAATTTAGACCAACGTTTAAGATCACGCATCCAAACTGTGCAGCAACTTTCCAAATCGCAATTTACAAACGTTTCTGCAGGGTGGCACTAACGCGTTTAATTTTGATCTGGTTCCCTGGAGTTCTTACCCCGGTAGAGAAGATGGTGTATCCAAAGCTTGTTTCGGGCATCATCGGCGCGTACGGTAAATTCTCCAAGAGATTCGTTTTGCTAAGGGTGTGAAGCTTTGACTGTGTTCATCTAAGCATAGCGTTCTCTAGCAAACACAGCGTTATTGTGACGCCCACATCCTTAACAGGCTATCGAGGTTTCTCTACGCATGACCAAATGAATGCAAATTGACATGCACTTTATGAGACAGTAAACTTATTATGTTTTTTTTTTTTTTATGTTGAAGCAGTTTGCTAGGAACTTGTGCATATCAAAAAAGCACTTACCCTCAATTAGTCTGTGACATCTTTCTGTAATCATAGCAGGCATCAATAGGATCCCCCCCCCAATACACAGCACATTGTCTCATGAGGAAGCTTCTCCAACACACATATTGCACACTGCCCTCTCCCCACATACACAGCACACTATCCCATCTCCCCTGTCATCCCCCCAACACACACACCAAGACCCCTGGCAGTTGGGTTAGCCCCTTGAGCCGTGGATCTGCCCAAGGTTTCTTCCTTGGTAAGGGAGTTTTTCCTTGCCCCTGTTGCTCTTGGGTGCTCCTTGTTGGTGCCCCCCACCCAATCCCAATCCTCCCCCACCTTTTTTTATGCAGCCCTTGCCACTTAATCTACTAAACCCCTCTTCTACTGCCCCCCCCCCCCCCCCATTAATGCACAAATAGGCTGACACCAGACATAATTTCACTGCATTTCTTACTTCCAGTAACTATATGCATGTGACAATAAACTTCCTTGTATCCTTGTATCCTTGTAGGAAGAAAGCCACCGGAGGGATTTTGAGTGCTTCAGTCAAAAGTTGCATGACTCTCCATTGCCTGCAAGAAATTTCTCAATGACCCCCTAACAGAGTTTCCAAAGAAGACATGACCCTCTCCAGCCAATTGTCATGTCTTCCGTCCGCGCTCCTTTGCGCTATGACAACTCACTGACATTAGCTGACATTCTTAAATCAACCTCTGCTTTCTGATCTTACACATCACACTCCACCAAGATGGTGGCCATTTCAGATTTAGGCCTACTCACTAACATTGTTGTGGAAACACAATAAGCATGGAAACTAAATGCACACTTCCTGCATAATTGCATTAGCCTACTTGAAATAAGTTACTCTAATAAATAGTATTCACATGAAATAAAACAATAAAACATTGAGACCATTCAACAAAGCACACTAGGTAATAACAAATTGAACACATTAACTGGTTGCTATATATGGACTCGTCTCTGTAGGCTTCCTCAGTCATTGTAAAGCCGAAGATGAACATTATCCAAAACTCCATTTCTCAAACCAGCGTCAATTTGAGAGCTTGCATGCTACCACTCCTTCCTTCTCAAATGACTTGAAAAGGCTGTTTGCACAATTTCACAAATAATCACAGGGACCGAAACATACCTAACATGCCCACTTTTTCCGGGTTTATCACGTATTTTAACATTTCCCCGCTGTCTTGCCGTTTTAATATTTTCCCGTAGAATATCCCATATTAATACTCTCATAACATTCGTCCTGCCATCTAGGCTGTCTCTGTGTTGTCCTGTTGTTACCCCCCTTGCCCTTCCAGCAAAACAGATGTCTTCAAATCATCGTTTTGCATGCTTGAATGCGAACTTGTCTTGGTTGTCTTGAGAGCCTGATTCATTGGCGCTTGCAGTGTTCGGACGTACAGTATGTCAGCTACGAGTAGACAAAGAATTTCCCCTGTTTATATATTCACTCCAAGTTGGCCTACCATAACTTATTAACTCTACACTGTAGACCATAAACTGGCTATTTATATGAAATAACCAAATGTATTTGTTCAACTTTATGAAGCAGAATTACGCACTGCTAGGAATGTAACACATTTTTGTTTGCACAGAGAGAATGACAGTGATTAACACCTTGCACTTGTTGCTGGTTACCAATAAATATTTATATATTTTTTGCAAACAACAAAAACAGAAAGGATGGAGACAGCAAAGCTAGAGATGGGCAGGAACAAGGTCAATTGGTAGAAATGCTTGTCAAAACGTTAGGAGCTGGATGTGTGGATGAACACACAAGTGCTTTATGTTAAGCATGCACACTGTTTAAAGTTAGGCAGGCTACACAGTAAACTAAAAGTAAACCAAAGGTAAATTTAGCCTTTTTAGGGCTGTATAAAGTTAGGCGTGAATAAAGTAGGCTAGGCTACTTTGTTGCTCCAACCCTTCCAACGTTAATGGAGACAAATGTTGACATTTTCCCGTATTTTGAGTGAGAAACCCGAGAAATCTCCCTTTATTTTCAATGTTCAATGCTATGGAACGAAAGAGAACATTATATGGCGACAGAAATCAACAATCAAACAAGCCACTTTGATTTTTTGCTGTGGTGACCCCCCCCCCTCCTAGACAAAAAAAAAGTTGGGTGACCCTGCCCTCAACAAAGAATAAAAATACATGACCCCCCCCCCCCCCTTATTTTCCTCCGGCGGCCCCTTCAATAAATAACGAACAGTCCCTTAGGTGTGGGCAACAGAAGAAGTAACACCAGGCGGGTACTGTAAGTGAAGAACCTTTTGGTACAGATTAAAGACAATATATTATGTTTGGCTACAGGTGTCATGTGTCAGGAACTTATTCCAGTTTTCTGTTTCATCTATCCAAAGTGACTTACATCAGATATATTACAAGGGCCATTCTTCCCATGAAGAACTCGTGGTTAAAGGAGAAATCCAGCCAATTTTTACATGGATCTTATCGTTAGATGTCGTCGATAGGGGTAAAAAAACGACCAAAATCGGTACTACTGAACTGGAGTAGCTGCAACTAATGGCCAGTACTCCCAGTCAGCTACAATGCTTGGTGTGGGGGCATCACTGTTTGAATTCAAAGTTTGTACTGTCACATACAGTTCAGTTTCCATCAGTTGCTTCCAGGAAAGCCCAAGCAAGTCTGTTGTCGAGCTCATGCCGTCATTACAATGGAAATTTGAAGTTTATCTCCTCTCAAAAATAGGTAATTGAGCACTGTAATGGTTATGACCATATAATGACTATGACTATAGCCTTCTCGTGATAGCCTACTTTAAGTATTTTTAATATATATATATATTTAATTAATTTCAACTGACCCGCCCGCAAATGACCCGAATATCATTAAAATACATGATATTCTACATATCTCTCTCTCTCTCTATCTCTCTCTCTCTCTCTCTCAATTGTCTTAATATGTATTAATAACATTAACTACAGACCTATGGTACTTAATACTGTACATAATCTGAATCCATACACCAATGAAATTGTGCCTTTTCAAATCTTGATTTCCTAGTTCAATCCATGCACACCAAAAGTCTTGGGATTTTAGAGAATGTCTGCACTATTACCTTGTTATTGTTCTGCTTTGAGTAGGCACTCAGTTGCTCTGAACGAGAAAGGAATTCACAGTAGTTAATTATTTCCTTCCAGTCTGCCCTCCCTCCTCTTTGTAAATGATTCCATGGGCATCCGGAGATTGCCCTGGAAATTATAAAAAAAATAGAAACTTTTCTTTGCCTGTCACTTGTACAAGTTGGACAGCCCTGCCCCTGAAGTGCTAATGGAGTTTAAACTCGATAAAGAGAATCTTGTGTAGGATGGGCCGAGAGATGGATGAGGGTACCACCTTGGCCTTCTGCTACTCAGCCTCTACAGAAAGGCCAACAGCCCCGGAGGGAACAGAGTGGATAAATTTAATTGCCCTGCGAGGGTGGGGAAGTAATGAGGGTGCTTTTCTCTAGATAGTGACTAATTCTTGCTAGAGTGCTATTAGATTACTGTGATTGTGATTGCAATGGGAAGATGGTCATAGCGCAGGGCCAATTTGTGCGTGTTCAACCAACTCCACTGCGGGGCAGAGGGTCGCGTCCTTGTTTGGGCATTGGGCACAGTTCTTCACAAAACTTTCTGGGAATGGAACATTGAGCATGATAGAGGGGCTTATAGTATATAGCAGTCATAGCAGTCAGATACTTCCATCTGTGTGTGTTTTTATATGTGTGTGACTGTTCACTGAACTTCAAACGCACTGGTAAAAAGAGATTTACTACATCTTGGTCTTCTTATCCACATGTGGAATAGGACCTGGATTTTACCCCCACCTTCTTTACTGAAGTTTGCTGTGGTCGCCTGACTGCTTTTGCTTGTTTGTGAACAGGGCTCTGTGTTTGATGGGCGGGGCTACACAAGCTAACGCCACACATGCCTTTTCTCATGCAAACTTTTCGTCTTTGCTTCCCATTGTAGTCTAATGTTATGTGATTATTAAATAATAGTTTAACTGATGTATAGATCACAGCCTGTATAAACCAGAGACTGACTGAAGCAAGATAGAACTGGGACGAAGGAGATCAGAGCTAGTGAGCGGAGCTGAGCGGTGCGAATATTCCGCTCCTCGCTCAGGTGGCTGTTCACTTGGCCGCTCCTCCTCGCTCCTAGTTGTTTTGTAGGAATAGTAGGCTTGTAAGCCCTATGACTTTCAGTTTCCTTTCTAAAATATTTAGTGACTTCATCCCCAACGAACTTACTGTAACGTCGGCATGCTGGACTATGTGCTACGGACTCAATGCACAATGGCACAATGCATTCTGGGATACTGGGGAGAACTCTGGGGGTTGTTTGTGCGTGTTAATGCATTTATTTACTGTTTTTATGTCCGTGTTTTAGTGTAGCGTGTTAATCTTTTACGTCTTCCTCGTGTGTGATCCTTTTTGTGTGGGGGGCTGCGTCCACCCCTGTATGTGTAAGTGTGTGTGTGTGTGTGTGTTTGAGGTGCCTAATGTGTGCTGTTATCGGGATCTATGACCCTGCTCCTGTTTCTGAATTCTAGCCAGTGCAAATGGCTACTGAATTAAACTCTGACTAAGTCCAATCCGTGACAGTACTATGGGTAACATTTTTGTTTAGAAATGCAACGATCGTGGATTCATTAAGAAGACGTGAATCCTGGCTGGATTCGGGCATGCCTCAGACTCGTCGTGTGAGCGGTATCGGAGCAAAATTGGAGCGGAACAGAGCGGCCGTTCCGGCCTATCAATTAAAATAGGCCTACGCTCCACGCTCCAACAAAATTTCATCCGCTCCGCTCCGCTCCTCGCTCGCTCGCGCTCCGCTCACTAGCTCTGAAGGGGATAATAACCTACATTTAAATTGGCTTTTGTCCATTGCTTGTACAGTTTTTGCAAAACTTCAGCTCAGTGTGTCAAAACTTTACACACAAGCACACAAGACACAACACTGGGAAATAAACCATTCACATCTATGATCGAATTAAAAATCTGCTATCAAAATCTAACAATCCTTTGTCAAAATGTCACTCTGATGACAAAATGATACACATTTGCATCATATGAATACACTTTCAGATTAGCAGCAACACCCTAGTGTACTTTATATAAAACACTGGAGTCTTTAATTTTCACTACTTTTATTCAGTTCATCAGTTAGCATCCAGTGAAGCTCAATGCAAAACTTACAGTTTTTGTTATGTTTTTTTTCCAACAAAGGTTTTCACAACAACCAAAAATGAAAGTACTGAAAGGTTACAAATGACATCAACTCAATACTGTGCATAATAGTACTATACTTTACAGTATAGTGCAGTAAATGCAGTAACGCAAAACAAAAATACTATAAAGCCAAAAATACACTTCTGTAAATACAGAAAAACAGGCATAGATGTGGTGGACTCCCTCAAATATTGTTCTGTGCATTGCCTCTTTGACCACCTCCTACTCCTCTCTCTCTTTGTCTTCCTCTAACTCTTGGTCTTCATGCCTCCATGCTTGCAATGTTCTCAAAATGGCTCATCTGAGGCCTATATGTGGCTGGCGATGTTCTGTTTTTATTTTTTAGTATTTTCAGATGTGTGTCTAAATGTTTTCAATCACCCAGTGTGTTTTGTATTTTGAATAGACGTGTTGTCCCAATGGTACCATGAGATTTAATTTATGAACAAAATGTCTTATGTATGAAATAGTGTGCAGGAGCAGGTATGTTGCAGAAAGGTGCAAGGGTGTTGCAGAATTGCAACTAAAGTGCAAAGCAGCACTTTTGTTTAAGGTATGGATACACTGTGTTTAAGGTATGGATACACTGTGTTTAAGGTATGGTTACACTGTGTTTGGTATGGATACACTGTGTTTAAGGTATAGTAACAAAAGCTTCAAGTTTTGCTACTTTGGTCTAAGCATGTGTCTATAGTGTTCAAGCAATGGGCAAAAACTGTAAATGAGAATACCATTTCATCTGTGAAAACTCACAGGGGACTTTTTCACAGTCAGTGCACTGTGCAACATCCTGTGTTGTGTTGCAAGGAGTCGTCATTTTGAATGTCACCACCTCCGGGTCTGTGGTAGCGGCATATGGCATATGGTGGCTGATTGATCTAATATTAGCATAAGAATGGTTCAGTATTCCATGTTCAAGGTTCATAAAGGAATAATAGGGGGTTTTCCTGCAACAGGATGGTGTGTGCCAAGTCCCTTTCATCCTGTTGGGCACAACAAGAGCTCACATGGTGGTAAATGAGGTTGTTCCTTTGTGAGGATGATAATGAAGTTGTTTTTTTAAAAACACACAGACAGACACACACAGACACACATACACACAGAAGAACACACCCACACACTGATGCATAGCATGCGCACATACACACACACACCCCGACCAGTAGGCATGGCTGAAGTGCCCTTGAGCAAGGCACCTAACCCACTGCTCCCCGAGCGCCGCTGTTGTTGCAGGCAGCTCACTGCGCCGGGATTAGTGTGTGCTTCACCTCACTGTGTGTTCACTGTGTGCGGAGTGTGTTTCCCTCGCGGGATCAAAAGAGTATATATACTTATATACTTACTTACAGTATACACACACACACACACACGCACACAGATAAAGAACTCAAACATAGACAACCACTCCAAAACACACATACGCATTACGCACACACACTTGCAACTGTAGAAGAAGACTACAAGTGCAAGGGTGTTGCAGTTTACACTAAGGATTGAACAATTGATAAATACAATGGCTGGGGCTGAACTCTCACTCTACCCGGGACCTCATCTTCCTCTCACGCAAAGACGGGGGGCTGGGTGTCCCAAACGTGGAATGGGTATACACTGCCACCAGGTTGACACACCTCATCTGCATGCTCAACAATGACGATGCCACTGTCAGAGAGCTAGCCAGAGCTTCCCTCCTGCTGGACCTCAGGAAGAGGAAGGAACCCCCCACCCCCCTTAACAACAACGCAGAAATAAACACACATTGTACCATATCAGATGTATGCTTCTATTACTGTTAGTGTTCCACCATCAACAAGGCAAGAGCTTGTGTGCTTAGAAGCAGGTACCCCAATAACCACAGAGAGCCGACAACAGGAAGTGTTGTGAACATCACCCTATACACAGTCTTCTACAGCAAAACAGTTATAGGCTTTACAACCTTTATCAGCTGGAAAAAATCATACAGACTTGCAAAAAGCTATGTCACAAGCACACACTGCCAGGAAGACCTGAGGCCAAAGATATAGGTCAAGATATGCATTTTGTTCATGTTTTCTGTCAAGGGTGTGTCTTAAAAGACACTGATGACCGTAACATTGTTCACATTGTTTCACACCGTCACGTTTCCCTCACTTCACATTAACCCTTAAAATGAATCACAAACCACAAACAAAATGCATACTTGCACAATTCCTTGTTCTCTGTTGCAGATGTCTCTGTGTGTGTCTGTGTGTGTGTGTGTGTATGTACCTTAAAACTGGAGTGGATGATTTTAAACACGAATCATGTAAACTTTATACTGTATTCCTGGATTTTAGAGATGCCTTTGAAACAGTATCACACAAAATGATGCTGAGGGCCAGATGTACGCTTTTGCGCCCATTTCAGGCGTATTTGTTTCGCAATGTGCGTGTAAAATCATTGCGAGGTATGTACAAACATGCCACAATGATGTAAAAGCGCAAACTGCCTGTCGCGGGAGCTGAAAGTGGCAGATTGCGATTGTCATGTCATGCATATGCATTCATGGGGGAAAGTGGGAGTTTAGCGTAAAAAGATGGGAGGGGAAAAGTAAAAAGCGCCTAGTTATGTATTCCGCGGTATGTACAAATACTGCTCCTGAAAGCGCACGTCTATTCTGCGCCTAAATACTTCCGCCTTGTAAAAGCAGGTGTTAATCCAAATTGCAGTTCAATGCGTCAATAAGAGAACCTTTCAAAGACAACAGAATCGCTATTTAGAGCACCAGTTTTTGTGGTGAAAGTATTTGTACTACCAAAAGCAACCTTAACTTTCGTTGGCTTTTCGAATGTCTTACTTTCACTTTCAAGTCATTCACTTAAACTTTCCTACTTGCTAGATTTGACTAATCTTCCATAGCCTACGTGCACAAGTAGTTTGAGTAGAACTACTGATCTTCATTATCTTCCTGCTTGTTTACATCTTATCATGTATGGTATTATCTTATGATCGCTAAACGTTTGATTCTTTTTAATGTTGTCATCAGTTAACATTCAACTGCGCTTGTATGTAGGCGCTGCCATTCAGTTGTGGACATTCGTAAATTGTGTTTATGGGCGGAGAAAGGCAGAGAAAGGCGCAGTTTACACTAAGGATTGAACAATTGATAAATACAACGGAAACTTGGGTCTGACAGCGTTCGCAATCTGCGGTGTTACCATGACGCTGATAACGCTACGTTCGCAAATGTACGTACATCTGGCCCTGAGTGCACTGGAGGAGATCCATCTACCCCAGCCCTTTGTAGACATCATAACGGATGTGTATAGGGGATCCTTTCTGCAGGTGATCTGTGGACACCAACTCACAGAGCCCATTCCTCTCCAGGTTGGGATTAAAACAGGCTGCCCCTGGAGTGCGGTGAACTTCATCCTTGCCATTAACCAGTGGCTCAAGTGGCTCTGTCAGTGTGCACCACCTCATACCAGATCCCCAAACCCTGTTCAGGGGTATGCAGACGACGTGGAGATTTCCTCCAGAGATGAGGGCGTCATACATAATATGCTGGCAGAACAGAACAAATTTCTTCGCTGGTCAAAACTGGAGGTAAAACACACCAAGTGCGCAACACTATACGAGCAACGCAGCGGTGGCAACCGCTGGTATAAAGCCAAATCGGACAAACCCCCCTTCTTCACAATCATGGGGCAACCCATCAGAGTCATACACCTATCTTGGCTATAACATCAACCCCCCTCCCTGTAGTCAAGAAACTGGACTCTATCAGAGAGGTGGCCCTGGCAAAGGTACAACACCTCTTTGCAAACGTCCACATCCCGCAAAATATCCTACGCGACATGAACAATAAAACAGTCCAGGCCGTCAGAAAATGACGATGCCACTGTCAGAGAGCTAGCCAGAGCTTCCCTCCTGCTGGACCTCAGGAAGAGGAAGGTCCCTCTGGCCAAACCAGGCCAGGACAGCTTCCTTTAGGAGGAAAAGCAGCGGGAAACTGGACACACAAGCTGTAGACTTTGGAGTCCGATCAGACTGGCCGGACCTAAATGATGTGCAACAGAATGTCAGTCAAACTGGAATGGACACAACACAACTCACACACAGCACCACAGGCATCTGATACAGTTGTCACAGACCCATCTGTAACAGCAGAGACTACTGTATATCACAACGAGGCACAACACACATTACAGAATACAACAGCAAGGAGATTCCTTCTTAACATAGAACAAACAGACACCAAACAACACTGGACTGGACTCAGAATGCAGGGAAAGTTGGCAGTGTGGATGGTGGACTGCATGGCACTATGGTACCCTGCAATCCACCATCCACACTGTATAATGCACTCAGACTTTGACCATCACCTCGAATCAGTTGCCCATATTGTTAATGGCTGTACTATGTACAAAGGACTTTATACTGCACGCCACGACCGAATTGTTGACCTTATTGCTAGCACTGTTAAGGATGTAATTCCAGATAATGTGACCATGTACAAAAATTTGCGTATTACGCCAGAATGGTTTAACAGCTACACTAATGTGTTTGGTAACATCCCTAACACCCCTGATGTGTTTTTAGACCGAGACAGAAGGGAAGTACTTATACTTGAAATATGATGTGTGTACGATCTCTACATGGACATGGCTTTTAATTATAAAATCATGAAGTACCAACCCATACGGACAAAACTATGTGACCTAGGCTATCAATGCAAGCTAGTGGTGTTGATCTTTGGCAGCTTGGGGCATGTCCACAATCTTGTTTTCAGTGGGTTAAGGCTGGCAGGGCTCTCCAGCAGAAAAACAAAACACCTAGCAAAGTTTTGCTCCATATCTGCAGTTTTAGGCAGCCTTGCAGTATGGCGCAGGAGATGTTTTTTGTACCCCTGAATACCATTGAGTGACAAAGCCCTATCTTATCTCTTGAAATATTTGAATCCTGTCTGTCTGTTTGATTTGTGGATTTATATAAAGAATTAAAATGTGTGTGTGTGTGTAGGAAAGGGAAGAATGAGACAAAGTATCAGAGATATTGAATTGGGGTGAAAATAAGTATTTTATATTAGTTATTTTGGTAACACTTTAATAACTACACACAATTCATCATTTATTAAGCCTTTGTTACTTATTAGTTAATGGTTTGTTCATCATTAGTAATTTCTAATTTATCATCAGTAAAGCATTTGTTCACACAGTTATAAATAGTTTGTTCATAGTAAATAAGCCTATATGTTAAATATGTTTATACATTATTGTTAATACTTAACTCATTGAATGCCAAGCTGTTTTTCGGGAGCTTTGTCCTAGAGTGCCAGCAATCTAGACCATTGTTGATGATTTTTGTACAGCCAGAGCATATTCTGTGTTATAGCTATGAACACATACAATGGCTCGATTAAAAGGTGAGACTTTAAGCTCTTGGTGGGTGCAAACCGTGTATTTCTACACACCTCTGTTCCTGAGAAATCCCAAGCTAAACAGTGGCTAGTTTTCATCAAAATCGCTGTTTTTTTTCTAGAAATGGAGATATAACGTCTTTCATGAAATATGAAGTGTTGCCTGTTACTTACTTGTGTATACTTTCTGGGAAGTGATCAGCGAGACCTGGCGAGACTGCCACCTAGTGATAGACCCACGAAAATGGCCTGGTTTTGACCTGACGTGCATGTGTCATATGGCGAGATTATGGTCTATTTTATTTCATTTCATGTGTGTGTTTGGCACTGTTTTCCCTTTTTCTTAATTTGATTTGTTGTTGTTTTGTGATTTATTTTATCATGCATGCATTACTTTAGTGGTTGTTTGACCGTGATTTAGAATGTGGGGCAACGCCCCCGTTTTCTCTTAAGTACCCGACCACAGGTGATTACGAGATGAACAGCTGTTGGTAATTGCCACGCCAAATCACAGACTGTTTAAAAAAGCGAAGGAACTGGAACAGTGGAGATAGCCTGTGAACTCTGCCTGTTCCCCACGTTTGTTGCTGGGTAGTAGCCTGGGTGTTCCCATGCTGCCTTGCGCGCGATTTGATTCACGCTGCTAAGGCAGCCTGGAGACCATGGAGCAAATTTTCGGCTGAGATAGGGAACCAATCACAGAACAGGGGGGAAAGGAAGCCGATGATGAGCTATGCACAGACACATTTGATAGACATCCGTGGCACCCAATAAACGGATCTGGGCATTTTTTTCAAATACGAGAAAATGAACGTTTGGTTCCCAGACCACGTCTCATTGAGAAGTGGTGGCACTAGCCAGGCTAGGCAATGACAATACCAGCATTAATCACTCGGTTTAGATTAGAAACATGCCGACATAGGCCGTGACAGAACATTTCTAGGGGGTGGGGTATTACACGTTGCCACTGTTTCCACCAATGATATGTATCGCTGCATCATCAACAACGTTGTTGGAACTATGGTGTTCGAACGTCGGAGGTAGCGACCCCCTGGACGGAGTGTAGTTCAGCGTGTGTTCCGAACTATTTGTTTTGCAGCAAAAGCCACGACGAAATGTACAACAACTAAATGTAAAGAGTCATATCATGTGGAGTTCATTTTTTAGTTTTGGCAAGTAGCTGTGTAATAAACGGGAGAACGCCGGTCATTATCGGAAACGCCGGTCATTATCAGTCCTGGGGGTCGTTTCTAGAAAAGTTAGCAACGACGTTGCTTAACCACCATGGTACGACGCAACTTGCGACCAAACAATGACACTGTTACACCTGTTTCCAGAAAGCATTGTACCTGTGTCGCAATTCGCTACCTCCGACGTTCGAACACCATAGTTCCAACAACGTTGTTGATGATGCAGCGATACATATCATTGGTGGAAACAGTGGAAACGTGTAATACCCCACCCCCTAGAAATGTTCTGTTACGGCCTATGTCGACATGTTTCTAATCTAAACCGAGTGATTAATGCTGGTATTGTCATTGCCATCAGCCAAAACCTAAACCTATTGCAAGCATATAAAACAGTTAACTTAAGCAGACCAATATGAGTCATTATTTGTGTTAAATATCTGTGTTGGAAAAAATATATAGCCTGGACAAATATCTGGGTATCCCATAGGTTATCAACTGTCTCGTGGCTTAACGGCAGCGCGTTGGTGCACTGCGCACTTGGCCGGAGTTCGCATCCTAGCTCTTCTTTTTATCTCTGAGTAGGCCTACGAGACACAACATATTTATGTATATAGTTACTCTACATCGAGAGTACAATAGGTATACATCAGTCAAAAACAATTGAATCTACGTGTCACACTAGTTCACCTGCAGGTAGCGAGAAGCAAGAGGACAATCTCACATCATAAGAAAATCGAACCTACAACGTTGGGATAATAAGTCATCTGCTTTAGCCACTACACCATTTAACACTGCTGTTGTTAGGGACTGTGAAGATTATAATACTAAAAGCAAGGCAATACTTTAATTAACATAAATAGCAAGAATGAGCCAAGTAGGGGAGCAGTGTCTTCATCAAAATTAAGCTACAGGATAGATTAATCATTGAGTCACGAAATAAACATCCACTTCGCAAATTTTGGTTAGGCGGTTGTGATTTTTGGTTAGGCGCTCCGGACACCAACAGGAACTACCAAGGAACGACACAAGTGCGACTGCCTAGGGGCAGTAGTTCAAACGACCAAACTTTGCGTCCTTGTTTGCGATTGAGAGTTCGAACTACCCTTTCTAGAAACACCAAATCCAAGAACGATGCAGAGAACTACCAAGGTTGCGACGCAAGTTAGCAAACGATGCTTTCTAGAAACGACCCCCAGACAGGGAGAACAGGACCTCGACGGACTAGGGACTTATGTAAGGGATAATGTATAGAACGCCAGTCATTATTGGGAAAATAAGTCCCGACAGGACGAACCGGACCCCGACGCACGACATTATCCCGCTTATTACACGGCTACTTGCCAAAACGAAATAATAAACTCCCCACGATATGACTTTAACCTACATAGCCTAGCCTATTTGTTACCGTTCATCGTGGCATTTGCTGAGAAACATAGCCGTGGGAAGTGGGGGTGCCTCCTGCAGGAAAGCACGCTTATTTATGTGTCATACCACTCACGATCAGAAAAAAAAAGCTCTCCGTCCCCCTGTCTATTATTCTATTATGCACTAAAAAACATTACATTGTTACATTAGACCTGGGAGATCTAAACAAAAACTAAACAAATTAACAAAACAAACCTGAGGGAGATATCCTATGACGCTAGCTTTATGGTACGACAATATGCCATGTTAAGTAGCTGAATATTACCGTTAGTTTCTCAAGGAGCTGAACACGGGCCGCCTAAATCTTCAGCTTAAAATGATGCATAGTGTTATCGGGGAGTCTCGGTGCACCACGGTGAAAGGTGGGATGGATATTGAGTAAGCTCCATCCACAAACAAGAACTTTCTTCAGTGAGGTAGATGAACTTATTCATCTGTGTCTTTGTGTGCCTGTTTCAGTGGCCTCCTCAGAGCATTCTTTCTCTTCTTTTTGAAAGTGTAGGTTAAAGGCTACACTGTGCGTTTATGATGTTAGCATTTGTTGTAGGCTATATTTGTGATATGTGGATCAATTTAATGTAGGCTAGCCTATGAATATTGCGTTGTGTAGGCCTATGTTGCATATGTTTTGAGTTATGTGTTCTGTCTAATATGCTGTGCGATAGGGTCTTTAGCCTGTTTTGACACCCATGTCAGAAGTGTCAACAATTATTACGTTTTATTAATGTTGGTGTTCAACAGTTTTATCACAGTCACCGTCGATTTCGGTGCAAGGCTACAGCAACTTTGTTACCTTACTAGTGTAGTGTCAGATAGCAGACGGTTACTTTGTTTGCGTTAGTATCAATCTGTGGTTTGCGACATTTTGTCACATTTTTCCTGTAGTGTAGCCATAATGTTCTTGACAGTGATGTAGGCCTATGCCTGTAGCCTAGAAATCTAGACGCGCCCCTAGCGGCAGGGCTAGTATGCCTGTGCTGTGTGTCATGCAATGCCAGTATGCTGTTGTCCATTAACAGAGAAAGGCGTTTAAATAAAATACAATAACTTTTTTACCATTTCAATAAAGCCTATTTTTCCTGGCAAACTAGCCCCCCCCCCCCCAGCACCCCCAACCAAAACTCCCTGCTTCCCACGGCCCTGCTGAGAAACAAATAGTTCGCAACAACACACGCTGAACTTGAATCAAACATTTTTAGAACACAGCTGATCAACCGTCTGCTTTCAGTTTTGAAATACCTGAATTAGAAGCACAAACTCCGTTGCCATTGACAGCGGTCATTATTTTTTTCAGAGGTCCTTTCCTTGAAAATAATGACCGCTAGAACTTTGGGAAATCCCATTCAAGTCAATGGAGTGTTCTACTTGCCTTGTGAAGAGCCGTGTAATAATTTCCGATAATGACCGGCATTCTATAGCCTACATTATCCCTGACAGGCCATTTTTACACCTAGACTCTTCCTCTGTGGAGAAATATTGTTTAAAGGTGCTATAAGCGATGTAACACAGGTTCTAAGCTAAAACATTTTTGTCACATACAGCTAACATCACCTCAGCATCTGCTAGCTGCCTGTGCCCCAAATACACTGTAAAAATATACGGTCTCCGCGGACAGTCTTCAAAAACGGGCACAAAAAAACTTTGCCCACAAATCACCGACGAGATGCGCGTTTGGGAGTTTCAATTGCACGGGAGGGAGGGGGAGGGAGTAGCGAGCTAGCTCTCTGTTTTGTTTGAACCCCAACAGAAGTGACGTTACCCTGCATCTCTTAAAGCACCTTTAAATATGAGAAGAATTAATTTTGGCATTGTTTTCCTGAAATATTCATGGTTGACCTGGACGGCAGTGTACAGTATGTTGCTCAAAACCTTTATATCGATCAGAATTGATTGTGCTTTGCCAGATGTACAATATGCCCATGCTCTAGGCACTAATGCACCTCCACACCGTCATAGATGTTGAGTTTCGAACCATGATTTCCAAAAAGAATGACACATTTTGATTGGTCTAACCACAGGACCTATTTCCATGTTACCTCAGTCCATTTTAAACAAGCTCAGGCCCAAAAGACTACGGCCATCCCATTTGTTTTTCAGCTCTTTCCCTTGTTTACAAAGATTTATCTGGATTCTCTGAATATTTTGATAATATTATGTCTTGTAGATGATGAAATCCCCAAATACTTCACAATTTCATTTTAACACATTAGCATGGGCGGACTGGCCATCTGGCATACCGGGCATATTCCCGGTGGGCTGACGCACCTTTTGGGCAGATAGAATAGGCTATATATATATAATTTAATTATTTTGGCCAACGATCGGCCCAAAGGAAGGACAATCAGCGGCCCATTGGTTACATTTCAATATTGACACTGGACTGATCCAATAACAGCTCACGTCAGGCCCCACCCCTCCCATTTTGGCTCAGAGCCAGGATTCTGTGAGTGCATCAAAAGTTAATCGAAGTTGCCTACAGGAGATTGCGGCGGGTGCCGGTAGTGACAATTGTGCAAAATTAACACCAATGTAGAAGCTTCAAAAATACAATATTGAAAGTAGGCTAGCATATTTCAGCAACATGTTGAAGTTCGTTGAGTTTGAATGAGGATGTAAGCAAGCATACAGAGCAAGGGACAGTGAGCAGGTGGAGAGTGCGAGCCTAGAGGCTACATGATAACTCAGTGGTGGAGCAGGTAGGCTGTGACATGCCAAGCTGACTATGATGATTATGATGACTTATTAATTGCGATAATGTAATGATATGGTAGCCTAATGATAACATGGCCGTGCTGTGATTATAATAACAAATAGCGCAACTTAAATTTTCTAAATGAATGATTTGCAAGCCCGGACAGCAAAATAGTGTCAAATCGACGTTAATTGTTGGTCAGATTGATCAGTTTCCGTCAGACGCCCAAAATTCAACATCGATGGCACGAGCGGTGGATCAGTTGGTCTTTCAAAGTAGAGAAGGGTTCTATCTTGGAAGGGTTATCATGGTAAAGAAGTGCTAAAAGACTGTAGACTGACGGAAATGTAGGTTACAAAACGTCGTCATGCACAAGCCAACTAAGCTACAGTATATATAACCTATACGATAGGCTACTGGAAGACACTACAGATAGTTCATGTAGCTGTAGGCCTACTGTTCCAAAATGTGTCAGCAATGTAGGTATAGGTAGTATAGCCTACAGGAATAAAATATTTCCAGCAACAGCCGTTTATTTTGTGTTGTTTCAGTTGTCCTACAGTGATAACTGGTATAAATTACATTAATGTCTAAGACAATCTGGGTAATTTAACTCTTTACACATAGGCTTCAGTCGTTTTTGGTGCTGCTGTCAATTGTAGCCCATTGAATAATTTGAAATGATACTTTGAATTCAAGCAGAAACTCTTCTTTAATAATTGCTTGTTAGCCTACTTGAATATGGAGATCATATGCTCCATGCCTACCTCTGATCAGTCAGAGAGATAACCAATGAGGCCTACATCACTTTCAGTGCTCCATGACAGTTGAAAATATATGCATATTTAAAGGTAATGCAAAGATTTTGTATTTAATTAGGTGTGCACGACCGATTTGAGGGCCGCTTGGGCCAAATATGCCAGGGCCGATTTTTGGTCCCAGTCCGCCCCTGCACATTAGCATTAGCATTAAAACGACATTGTTGCATCATTTGTGCACACAAGTTTACACAGAGTGATGAATACCCCTTCATCTTTACTTCTAAGGGACCCTGCCTCTCTGGGATGCCCTTTTTCATACCCAATCATGTTGCCAGTTACCCTAATTAGTTGTGAAACATTCCTCCTTTTTTTTTTTTTATCATTAGGCCTACACGTTTCCAGCATTTTGTTACCCCCGTCCCAACTTTTTTTGAAACATGTTGCTGGTATCAAATTCAAAATTAACATATATTTTCCATGAAATAGTAAAATTTGTCATTTTCAACATTTGATAGAAAACCACTGTGTCCTTTTTGCAACTAAATATGAGTTTAAGAGATGTGCAGTTTATTACATTCTGTTTTTATTCATATTTTACAACATCCCAACTTTTTTCTGTTTTGGGGTTGTGTAAGTAGTTATTATGTAGGCCTATATGTCCAATGTCAGCATGTCTTTCTATGAAGAGACTTTGAGACATTATTTCTGCACAGATTCGATCCAGTGTTGGATAAATAAATTAAAATGGGGCCTCAAGTTAAGTATTTTTAATGGTTTCATCTAATTTATTTATGGGCATCAAACCTTAATGGGATCAACCAATTACAACTCTTTTCCTTAACAATGTGGTCAGATGTTAGGGCATCAACAGGAAGCTCTCAGCCTGTCTGTAACATCCGCACTGCATCAAAGGAACATGGCGACTTTTTAGGACATTTGCTTATTCACCGAATTCCCCAGAGTTACGGCTCCTCACAGTTGCGTGTGGTGCAGTGCTGGAGACCCATCCCATCCACTTTACATAGATAGATAGATAGATAGATAGATAGATAGATAGATAGATACCCAGGGGAAATTCAAGGTCTCAGCAGCAGCATACATACAACACAAACACATTCTTTAACAGCAGAAAGAGTAATTAAAGTATATAATATAAAAACACAACTAAGCAGTAAGGACAGTAGAAGATAAAGAATATGCTAAATATACTAAAATACAAATGACAAAATACAAATTATACTAACACTTAATCTAAATCAATTCTAAAAACAGTATCCACATAGTGGTGATTAATAAAACATGGGCTTACGTCATCCGTTGCCGAACTGAATTGTGGGTCCGTTGCGTCACGTTGCTCCCATCGCTTGCGTTGAAAAGTTTTAACTTTTGCTGCACCAGTGAACAACAACAGAAGGCACCAGCCAATCAAATTACGGTTATACTTCATTTAAGTCATTTGCATAGCTACCGTCGGGAACACCCACTGGCATGCGTTGACGGAACGCAACTGTGTGTAGGAGCCGTTAGCTAAGTTGATATACATGGTGCATTCATGGCACCTGGGAATGACAAGGACCGCCCCTGTGATTACTTTGTTTTTCCCACAGCGAGTGTTCATGTGCTTTGCCGTCAGCATGTGTGACAAACATGGATGCCACAACAAAGGTTAAAACATACGCTCACTAATCCTAAATAAACAACTGTATTTGCTTAAAATATAGTATAAGACGCTTGTGAAAGAAAGAGCTTTCAAGTGACAAAGACGGCAAATTCCCAAGTTCACATTAAAACTGTTGGACATGAAAGGCCACATTGACTACAAACGAACTACAATGTCACGTCAAAAGTGATGACGAGCCCCTAACTGGGCAACTCTGTTAGCTAAATCTAGCCCCAGTTTCCGACCTATGACTCACACATGACGTGACGTGAATGATGCGGAATGATGACGTTTTCACTGGGAAAAAACATTTTATAAGCATATACATACTTGGTACTATGTTTACATTCAGGCGAAGCACTGTTACTTGGGCGGAGTGATTTGCAGGCAGCACCTGAAAAGCTCCGGTGTTTCTTCTTCAAACCCCAAGAAGCAGTGCTTCATAAACTGAACAAAAACACACGCATGAACATGCGCACATACCCAGGAGCGAACACACACACACACACACACATAGAATCATACACTCTCGCTGTAGCGCACGCACACACACGTGCACACACACACACCATTACAGCCCCCCCCCCCCCCCCCATACACACACAGCATTTCATCTGTCTGTCTGATTGTATTGCAATGTCATCTGATCTTCACTCTTAAAAATGCTGGGTTGGAAACAACCCAAATTGGGTTATTCCTAGCCCAGGTACCTGGGTCACTATTGGACCGACCTCATGTTGGGTTAAAATAACATAATCCATTGGGTTGGTGACTTTAACTCTAAATTGGGTTACTTTTATCAAACCAACTATGGGTCATTCTTACTAACATGATGGGTCAAAATAACCCAGAAAAATGGATATGACCTACCAGTCCATTACTGGTTCATATTTACCTCTCTGTTGGGTTATATATTTGACCCACTATTGGGTGTTCTGTTTTTTTGCTTATGGATTTCCAAAAACATATTTCTTTACTTTATTTTACTTATGTACATCAAGGTGAAATAGGGCTGAAAAAATCAGCTGAAATAGACATAGGAGAATACATTATATTAATTTTTATATTTTTTATTGATTGCCACAAATGGGCTACAGTACAAAAGTAAAAAACACTGTTTCATTTCATTCAAACACTGTTTCATTTCATTTTGAACAACAATTTTACTAAAATCTAAAAAACATTTTACAAAAAACAAAAAAAAAACAAACAATTAACTAGCAATGCTCATAATACAGTAGTGTAGTGACAACAGTAGAGAGAACTTGTCCAAAATACCTGTGCATCCTGCAGGAGCTGATCTGGGAAATCTTTGACCTGTGGAAAACAGAAAAAATATAGGTGTTAACAAAAATACAATGGATGAAATGTGTCTTGTCCGAAACAGTCAGCCAGCTACTCTAGTGACTACCCTCTCTCAGCCTCTAGCCTACCATAACACAGAGTAAAAAGTATAGACACATGAAACACATCATACACTAAAATATGTCTTACTTTGAGGGATCCTGTGTGGAAGGTCTGGACGGGACAGATGGGACACTTGAAACACAAAGATTAAAAAGGTTAAAACAAAGATTAATGATTCTTTTAGGTAATCAGTGTCAGATCATATCGGATTCAGTCAGAATGACGTATGAATGAGGGCAGCCTTTTTGGACTCTGCACAGCCTAGCCTATGAGAGAGAGAGAGAGAGAGAGAGAGAGAGAGAGACTTTTCTTCCTACCCAAAATTAAAACTGAAACAGGCAGCCAGCTACTCTAGTGACTACCAAGTGGAATCTCTATCAGCCTAGTAGTAGAAACATTGTCTTTAATATAAAGATACCTGCTAGCTAGGCACCATGCTCTCGGGTCAAACTAACTTGACTGTATGTAGTTTTAGACTAAGACAGCTAGTTTGATTGCAGGAGAACAGACTAGACTGTACAGGTAATGTAACCGAAATGAGTGTCTGTGAGTGACACAGCTTTAATTGCTTACAAAGTTGCTTTACAGACTCTGTTCTGTGTCTGCGTGTTAATTAACTTACATTCAGGAGAGCTCATCACTGGGTGTCTCTTGTTGCCAATCATCTTGTGCCACTAGGAAATACAGAAAAAGGGCCCGTTACACAAATAACAGCATCACCCAGGTCCAACTAACAGAGCTAAACGAGTGACCCCACACCTGTGGTTCTCAAACTTTTTCTGTAATTTTTGTCATTCTCCATTTTGAATAGGACTGTGCTGTGTATTTTGTGTGTGTGTGCCTGTGTCAGTGTGTTCTCCATCTGCATGCTAAATAGCTTACGTTCAGGAGAGCCCAGCCCTTCATATTTGGCTTCCTTCTGCCAATTAACAGTTGTCACTATGAAATGATAACATACATTACATGTAAAATATCTTACTATCGTTAGTCTTCTGAAGGAGCTCTGGAAGAGGGTGGTGTGGAGGTCGCTGTAACAGTCCTTCGTCATTATCCGCTGTCATTAGAAAATAAAGAAAAACTAAATTATTGGAGTGAACAGTACGTCAAGTTTATCACAATTAGATAAACTAAAGTCAGTGGGCTGAGTAATTGCCACACATGCAACTCATCTTAACCCAGGTCAATATAAGAGGCTAACATTCACATACAGTATGTTAACAATAGGCTATTTACCAGGCCCTGTTTTGTTACAAGTATGTCTAGGTGGGCCATGGGATAGAAAATGTTGAGAACTCCTGGTTTAGGCTAAATAATTGTGATTTCAATTTTGACCTAAATTATGGTTATTATTCCATTATTGAGCAGCACAGCAACGAAAACGGCAAAAGCACAGCTGAGCTGTACAATACATCAAGTAAAAAAAAATTGCTGCTGTTGGGAGTAACTGTACATGGCTATGAAACAGACACACATAGTAAATGTAGGGAACAAACAGGGATATATTTGATTAAATAAGGGATTGATGAAGCAGTGGATTTCAGTATGTAAGGCAATGTTTGAATAGTAGGCTAGTTAGATATATCTGCTCATATATTGTGTTCCTGATGACAAACTTCACATGACTGAAACCAAAGTGAACTTCAGCTAAGAACCAAATTATAGATGCTAGGGTGATGATGGTCAAGGTTTTACTGTGTACCTGTGTTGCAGCTGTAAACTGGGCAGGATCTCGAATATGAGTGGGGCTGAACATTGCCTGTGGAACAGATAATCATGTACGGAGCATTAGTTTATAGACAATTTGAGGACCTTGTTATCAATACATTATATGACAAATATGTAGATTGTGATCTAGGCTACTGTGCAATGTGAATGTAGAGGATGTCATAAAAGCAAAATTACGTCCGAAGCGCCACTTCTAAGCTTGCATTGTCGTTTTCAGGTGAAATGGCCTTTTGATGATAGGAGCACTACTACTTTTATACATGATCGCATCAAATCGCTAGCGCTATTTTAAAAACAAACCCTTTCATTTTAGTAAACTATGTGTACACGAACAATGTTCTCAATGCTCGAGTTCATGTGTATAGACACTGATAATACTTCGGTCAAAGTTTCAAGTTGTGTTGAGCCTTCTTAGTGTTTTAAAAATACAGATTTTGACACGATCATGTATCAAAATAGTAGTGCATTCAAAAGGCCACCCCACCCGAAAACGACAACTCATAGAAGCTTAAAAATGGACGTAATTATGGTTTTAAACTAAAGTTTGATTCAGGTACATTCCCCAAAACACCCTAGGCTGCATTTTGGCAGAGTTACGCTTGAAGTTCCGATTTACTGTTTCTGTTCTGTTTAAATTGAACGTAAATGCCAAATATGTAGTCACCTCTAGTCCCTCAGATTCAAAAGAAGTGCCGAACTTCACCTCTGCTATGACTCCCTGCAATGGCCAGCGAAGTGGCAAGCTAACGTTAACGCTAACTAGCTAGCTTCTACCTACCTAACGTTTGCTGAAAACACATCCCGTTAAAGCACTTTCTAACCACAACAGACGTCATAGAATACAGTATCTGATTAAAAACACTTCTACAATGAGTTTACTTATGTGTTATCCTAAGTTAGCCAGTTGGCCTACAGTATGCAAGTTAGCAGCTAACATAACCAAATAGCTTGAAAAATAGCTTGTGTAGCAACGTTAACGTCACTGTTAATGTTAACCTTAATATAACGTTACTATCTTCAAAAAGTTAGCCTACACCGGATTAGTCTATGCATTCTACCAAATATCATATCATACATCATCATATAAATTGTGGCATATGGATTTTACACAAGTTCAACATACCTTCGAGCTTTCACTGCCGGCTTGTCGCTTGATGTGGAGGACCAACGGTTGCAATCAAATATTCTAGAACACTGTTCCAGGGGTACAAGACTGTTGTCTTCATGTCTTTGCGATTGTCAAGACTATATTATAATGACCAATGACAGGGTTAAAATTACCCAGGCACTGGGTGCATTACATGATTTTTTGTGCTCTCAGCCACTAACCCAGCACCTGGGTCTTAACAATAACCCAGCATGGGTTATGATAACCCAATAAAAAGTAAAAATGTTATTAACCCAGTGCTTTAGTTAAAATAATAACCCAGCACTTTTAAGAGTGTTGTATCTCAGACAGGGTGCAAGAAAATGAAACACCCAGTTTATATTTAGATAACATGAAACATCCCCAGTTTATATTTAGATGTGTACATGAGTCATTTTGCTGTTTTTTCCTAGAATTTGGCCAAGTGTATAAAAAGTTACAGTTTTTCTCAATTGCTAAAACACAATTTCTGAAACCTAGCTCAATTTTCTTAAAACATTTCAAATTTCATATTTTTCCGTCATTGTCTTTTGATGAATGAAAACATGTTCTATTATAGTAGCTCAAAATTGATCAGAACTTTCTACTTTGCTTTGCTCTTTGCATTTTTTTTTTGTTCTTCCTCCTCCTTGTTCTTACAGTACTGTACCCTGCATCTCGCAAACTTGTCCTTTGTCTGTGTTACTGTAACTCTTGTTCTTTGTTGATATGAACCTGCACCCAGCATATAAATAACAAAATTCCTCCGAGGTGCTGACAAGGGAAATTACTGTAAACTGTAAAAAACTTGATCACCGCACACTCTATCTCTTTCTTCTTTTTATTGATACCAACGTTTCGGCCTGTCGGCCTTTGTCAAGGTTCCTAGAGTGGATAATAGCAAGCAGTCTGGGCCAGATGTAGCCTACATACATTTGCGAATGTAGTGTTATCAGCGCCATGGACAAATCGCAGATAGCGAACGCAGTAGCCTAATACCCAAGTGTACGTCGTATTTATCAAACGTTCACTTCATTAGGTAGTCTGCTCCTTTCTCCGCCCCCTACCGCAATTTACGAATGTCCACAACTAAACGGCATAGCTTAAATACAAGTGCAGTTGAAGTTAACTGATGACAACATTAGAAAGAATCAAACGTCTAGCGATCATGAAACAATACAACATGATAAGGTGTCAACAAGCAGGGAGATAATGAAGATCAGTAGTTCTACTAAAGCTAATAGGCTATGGAAGATTGCTCAAATCTAAGATTGCTCAAATCTAGCAAGTAGGAAAGTTTAAGTGAATGACATGAAAGTAAAAGTAAGACATTCGAAAGGCCAACGAAAGTTAAGGTTGCGTTTGATATAGTAGGCTACAAAGACGCCAAACTGGTGCTCTAAATAGCGATTCTGTCTTTGAAAGGTTCTCTTATTGACGCATTTAACTGCAATTTGGATTAACACCTGCTTTTACAAGGCGAAAGTATTTAGGCGCAGAATAGACGTGTGCATTCACGAGCAGTTTTTATACCGTGGAATACATAATTAGGTGATCTTTACGCTTCCCCTCCCATCTCTTTATGCTAAACTCCCACTTTCCCCATGACCCTCCCATGAATGCATATGCATGGCACGGAAAAATGCAATTTGCCATTTCAGCTCCCGCAACAGGCAGTTTGCGCTTTTACCTCATAATTGCGGCCTGTTCCTGTACCTGGCAATGATTTTACACGCACGTTGCAAAATAAATACGCCTGAAGTGGGCGCAAAAGTGTCAGTAGATCTGGCCCCCAGTGTCAAACAAGGGCATTCTGGGTATTATACCAGGTGTGCAATTAGGCTAGATCTAAAAAAAATCAATTATGAACTTGCACCCAGTCAAAATCTATTGAGAAATCAGTACTGTAAACAAATGAAAAGCACAATGTTCAATGTACTACAGAATACAATTCCCACCTTCAACAACCTGTTTGCTCTCTGTAGACCTACTGGCTTATATTGGTTGTGTCACATCATTTGAAACAAGTTAAATCAATTTTGAGTAGTTGTGTTTAATCAATGACATGTCTGCTCTATTTGTATTTCATTGTTGCCACTTGTGTTTACCAGTATGGCTGACATGTGCATTAGAGTGCAGAATGTGTTTTTGAGAATAAGAATGTGTTTAGAGTTTTGCTAGAAATTGAAAGTGAGATCTGCAAATTGTGTTTTACCATTAAGGTATTGACAACAGACTGAACAATTAGCTAAATGAGTTCAGACAACTGAGAACTTTCTTCAGCCAATGGGTTTTAGTGTTTTAGCAACTGAGAAAAACTGAAAAGAGATTGATTTCTCACTCTGAGCTTAGAAAATGTGTTGAAAGCTAATGAGGCATGGAACAGTTGTCTTGTAATTATTCTGTCCTACCACCAGTTTTTACAAACCACAGCAAAAGTGTGTCACAGACTTGCACTTGCAACTTAAGGACAGCTAGGTCTGCAAGGAATTAAATGTTGTTTTGTTTATTTTTAGTTTGGAAACAAGCATCCTTGGAAATGTCAAGCACCCACTGGGGATCTAGGCAGAAGGGGACCATCATGCTTTAAGGAATTCTGAATCCTGATGACTGTGAGATTCAGAACAAAACAATCAAATAAACAAGCAAACCATCAAATGAACGGAAATATTTAAGGACTACAAGTCCCACATGTACAGTACCCTCCATAATTATTGGCACCTCTGCTAAAGTTGACTAAAAAGAGGAATATAAAATCATCTTTTGGGAATTGATCTTAATGCCTTAAGTAAAAAATGAGGAAATATCCAACGGACGCCAATTTTCTTTGTGAATGAATAATGTATCATAAATAAGTAAATGTTCTTCCTTAAAATACAGGGGTCATATGTTAAATTCCCATAGAGGCAGGCAGATTTTTATTTTTAAAGGCCAGTTATTTCATGGATCCAGGATACTATGCATCTTGATAAAGTTCCCTTGGCCTTTGGAATTAAAATAACCCCACATCATCACATACCCTTCACCATACCTGGAGATTTGCATGTTTTTTATTTCTCTTAGCCTATTAGCTGGTTTGATTTGCATTGAGCTCAATGAGCATAAAAATAAAACCATGGTGATTTGCTGGTTGATCAACTTGTCTGACTACCCTATGATGGCTTGTCTGGCTTCCAGGATAGGTAGGGTGGCTAATAATTCTGAATAACGGGACATCTATGAAGTATATCTGGAATTAATGGACTCGGCGGAGGAAACTCCCCTTTGCCTCTGCCTCGTCCATTAATTCAGTATATCAGGACACCTTGTGGCCGTTATCCCTTACATATTATGCATGTTATTACAATGTTTAATTACCTCAACCTGTTCTTGCACTGAAATAGTTTTTTATTTTACCTTGTCTACATTACACTTTACTCTCCTATTTGTCTATATTATTTATGCTGGTCTCTAGACCTTACTCTTGCACTGTTGCACTGTTGGACTAATGTTGGACTACTTTTTGCACCTTCACCATGACACTCACTCTCTTGAGCACCTTGCCAGGCACACATAACTAAGGACTATGGTTGTACTACTGTTTGCACCTTCACCTTGACACTCACTCCTTTTAGCACCTCACCAGTCCTGGCCCTGTCACTACAAGCGTCTTATGCTTGATCAGCCTCAAGCACATTGCACTTTCTTAATTTAACTTATATAGTGTATTTAGTATTTAGTTTTCTTATCTGTCTTATCTTCTACTGTCTTTATTGTACAGTGGAGTTTAGTTATATGTTTATACTTATACTTATGTTTACCATTTCTGCTGTAAGTGCATGTTGTGTGTTATGTCTGTATGCTACTGAGACCCTTGAATTTCCCCTTGAGGATCAATAAAGTATCTATCTATCTATCTATCTATCTATCTATCTATCTATCTATCAATGTAAGATGCTGCCAGTGGGCCCATTGTTATGCCCATGAGTCATGACCATGCCTAGGCATCCAGGTGTTTCCTCCCTGTTATTGTAAACAGTAGAGGGTTTGTTTTTAGTCGTTTTTATTGCCAACCAGGGATCAAGAAGCCATTGGAGTTAGGATAGTATATCTGTCAGTGAGGATAGCACACTTTTGAGATTCGAACATACACACAATTTCAAAAGTAGTTGGAGTTATGTAATCACTGTGTCAGTATGCATTTCTAGGTCAGCTTGCTTCTGTATATTAAAACCACAACTGCCTTCCTGCTGTCTTCCTGTGCATGGTGAGAATAGTTCAAATGAAAAAATACAGCTGACTAAGCATGGGGGTTTTCTCCAGTTGTTTAGAATTTTATTCCATGAATATGGTCAAGAATGACTCCAGACCAGTAAGGAAGGCCTGGAAGGAGGCTGATACACTTTGGCGCATATGATTTAATATATGTAAATATGATTTATTCCTCAAAATAAAAGGCTATTCAATCTTACCAATCAAACCATAGGTAACCATCAATTCAGTGTCTGGCCCTGCATCAAATTTGTTCTTGATTGTTCTGGTATACTCATCAGAGCACCTAATTTGTCACACCAGATACTTTATTGGCTCTTTGTCAAACTTTGAACTATAGCAGGGGTTTTCAATTGGTTGTGACATAGGAACCACATTCTGACTAAGAAAGCAATCTGCTGAATACAAACTAGTGATTCCCATGGTGAAACTACATAATTTGATGACTGGTCAAGGACCACCGGCAATGCCTTCATGGATCACCAGTTGGCACGGGCCAATGGCTGAAAACCATGTGAAATACAGTGGTGTATGACTTAATGTCTGTGAATAAAGGGGGAATAGAGAAAAGAGGGGCATGGTGGAACAACCAGGCGGGGCAAAGCAAGACAGGTTTATTTATACAAGACATTTCAGAGGCGAGTCAATTCAGATTAATTATGCAGAAACTAGAGTTGGCAGACCAAAGGGTAAGCCCACAATATCATCGCAACTTATTCACTTATACATTTATTCCTACTAAAGAGGGGCAAAATTTGCTGTAACAGCTGGCCTACTGTATACTCGGGGACGTGCACAGGGCAGGGCTAAAGTTTTCCTCTTTGACTGAGATGCCCCTTCCAAAAAAAAAAAATATTATTTCAGGTATTAAAGCAACACCAAACAGTTTTTTATACCTTAAAATAATGTTTCCAAAATAGTTTCAGTGGTTCATCAACTCGTAACAGGGTGAACAGCAATTCTGCATTCGCTTCGCGGCCCTCTATCGGCTATAACCGCACTATGTAAGTTTGCCAGATCAGGTAGCGGATCTGTAGTTCGATGGAATGAGACATAAGAACCTACAAATTTGACTTGCATCTGATGTCACAATACATCGTACTTTTATAAGTCATGCAAAATATTCTACCTTGTCTGTGGACATTGTTATTTGCAAAGCCGGTGCTGGATAAACAAATAGCGTGCGTGCGACAGAGGGAAAGTTCTTTGGTGTTGCTTTAAAGTTATCCCTTGCTGAGTGAGTGGACGAGCAGAGATGTCTAGGGATATGACAGATGGGCTAGATGAAACTTTGAGAATTCAAAATTCAAATTGTGTTAGAAAAAAACAGTCTGGGCGCAGAGATATCATGTCATATCATATCATATCAACAGTAGGCCTACTTTTCTCACTCACTACAGCACGGACAATCTCTGCACCCAAGTAGCAGTGCTTCGCCCCAATATAGTCCCAAGTCAATATATCTGCCTAGGGGATCACCTCATCTTAATCTGCATTGCCATTTGTACTCGTTGTGAAGACGGAGGCCACAAGAAGTAATTATTAGGTATTTTTTTTGTTGGCTCACTTTTATTCACAACGTACTATCTGGCTACAAAGAATTCCATTCACTATGCTTCGCCAACCCAGCGGGGGCACTACCGGACTACGACAATGCATGCACGGAGACAAAAATGTTTTTGTTCACCTAACAGTGAATAACCCAATTTTATAAAACGGTGGTGTGTTCCTTTAAATATATGCTTTCATTATTTCATTATTCTCCAATTTATATAGGCAACTATCTAAATAATTTTTTTCTTCCGATGTTCAATTTGATGACTTACGATAAAAATCCTGTAGATGGCGCTTGTAAATCGAACAGAAATCCTCTAGTATTGCCTTAATTTTACGACATATATCCTCTTCTCATCAGTCTACTTTTCTACCTTGTGCACAAGCAGACATGAAGCTGACCTTATCAAAATAAACAAAGGCAAGATGCAGCTAACTTGGAACGGCGTTAGCCCCAAGCCAGGCTACTTCTGTTAAAGAAGCCCTATGCAGGTCTGGTTATTCCTTCGCTGTTTCTGAGTTTTCGCCTGATTTGGGCTCGCATTTTTCACGACATAGCTCCCCCTGCAGCTTCGGTAGCAAGTGACTGCTACGCTAAACCCCCACTAGCTAGCGAGCTAGCCATCAATAAACCAAGCTAAACACATAGGGCTCACAATAAAACGGTCGAGCAAACACATTGTTCAAGAGACTATCAAATCACATTAAAAAAACGAAGTTCACCCATGGGTAGGCTACTTACAATTTCAACAGCAAAAAAGCCAAGTCGGAGTTTTGCAGTCTTCTTAGAAACTACAATCTGACTACATTTTCGTGTATTTCCGCCGAGTTACATCCGGATGTGTTCGGACCGCGACAAGAAAGTTGCATATTCGGTTTTTCCGCGGAGAAGCACTAGGGGGAGACGAAGCACCCACCAAACGACCCAAAAAGTGTTGTAGAACCATCACAACGACTCTCAACCTGCATAATTAAGGTAATTTTTGCTAAAATTGTTGCATAGGTCCTCTTTAAGCGCCGCCTTCATTAGCGAGGTTGATGGAATACCCCTCTGAAGGCTAATGAATAACTTTAGACAACAGGTACTCCTAAACTGGCAGCATGGAGCGTTCAGAAACGAAAGCTACGTTGATTGATATGACGCTGCTGCTAAACATGTTTTTCTAAATATCCTCATCTGGAGTATCCCTACAGAGCACAGTTTAACATGTAAGCTAATGTGAACACTGTTCCGACAACATTAGCCTATTGGTTTAGACAAACTAAACAGCAGAATCTGCATAGCCTAGGGCAGGCCTGCAGGTGTACGGCCGTACGCACTGTGCGTACCATCAGGCTACTCAACAAGAGAGAGAATTTCCCCTGTGTGTGTGTGTACACGTACAGTATTCACCATACCTGTCAACACTCCCGTTTTTCCCGGGTTTCTCCCGTATTTCAAGGTCATCTCCCAGCACCCTCCCGTTTTGTTATTTCTCCCGGAAAAGTCCCGTAATTTCCATGGCCATCAAACTTCATTTTAAAATCATTGATCCATTCAGGTTGCCAGGTTGTGTATGAAATACTACACATACACGATCACTTAGTTTAAATTTCAACTGTTTTGTCATAGGCTAAAACCTGGCAACCCAAAACCCAAATAAGGAAGCGGGTGCCAACTGCGCAGCCTGAGTCTCGTCGTAAGCAAGCGGGCTAGTTGAATGGCCTCCTCCAGAACGATCTGTTGTGAAATTGTTGGGAATGTAATTGATTAACACATCACATAAACTGTTATTGAGTGTCGTTGATACACTGAATTTGTTCCCTCGGAACCAAATCTGACAGCAAGCAGCTTTGGAGTTTTAGAAGTAGGCTGCAGGCAGGCAGCTGGTGGATACCGGTACATAACTGGCATGCGTAAGGTAATGGTAAGGTAAAAGCAACGACCGAAATGCAGTTAACTGGCTTTCATGTTAACTGGCTGGACTGTTTACTTTGCCTCTGCGTTAACTCCAGAGGCAAAGTAAACAGTCCAGCCAGTTAACATGAAAGCCAGTTACCGTATAACAGACATCCCAAGTCTCCCGGAAGTTCCGGGAGTCTCCCGCATGTTGATAGTGGCTCCCTGACGCCCGCAAATTAGATAAAATCTCCCGGGATCTAGAGCGAGCGATCACACAGACCGAGACTTAAAATCGCGTGTGCATCTGAGTGTAGCGCCCTTATTAGACATTCTCTGGTAGCGCGCACACGACAGGAGGGAGAGAGAGGGGTGTTGCGTGTGTGCCTGAGCGCATCCAAGACAGAGAGCATCCTGATTGGCCTGTTTCGCTAAATCAACCAATCAGTTTTCAGTGTAGGCGAGCTTTTTATCTCTTTTCTCCCGAACTTACAGTTTTTTCTGAATGCTTAAACACAACTGTGATTCTTATAGCACAATTTCTAAAACTATTAATACTTATAGCAAAACTACTCACTGAGTTCGCAAAACTAAAAGCACAAACACTGCTTTGCACTCAGTTTGCAATTTTGTAACACACACTTTGCACAACTGTAGGCACAATTCACTGCACTTACACTATTTTGCCAACTCTCTGGCACACATTCTCATGTGAAAACTGTTTTAGATAATTAGTTCACTTTGCAATCAGCCTAAGCACTATAAATAAGCCACAGGTAATGTACAATGGGTACAATGGAGGGAATAGGAAGAGTGAGAAGAGAAAGAAATAGCCCTTTTACAGCAAAAAAAAAACAGTCTCATGTGGGGATATTGTCATCTCAGGCCAGGATACGTCATTCCAGAATATATTTTTCCCGGTGCCTTGGACTAGGACATTGCATGTGATGTAGACGGAATTTTGAGAGAGACGACCCGATGTAGACTGATTTGTTTTGTCTCAGTGAAATTGCTATTTTGTGTTTTGACTTGGAAAAACAGACGTGTGTTTGTTTTGATGTATGTAAATAAACACCAATACTTACAGTAAAGTTTGGATCCCTGTATGTTTACAGAACTATGACAAAAGTATGACCTCAAACTGACATAGTCTACCTTGTGCACAGAGAAAGCAAAAGCCAGATGTGTTTTTTATTCAGACCATCAGTGTGTAGTTGGCACATTGTGTGCTTATTATTGTGATGGCTTGTGTTTACTGTTTGATACGAAAACACAATTTTTACGAAGGTGTGAAGAGTTAAGCAAGGTGTGTTGGCTTTTGCAAGAGAACTACGATGTTTTGCTGATTGGGTGAGAGGTTTTGCCATTTGTGTGTAGAGTTTTGCAAAAAAAGCCATAGTTACAAAAAATGTGCTTAAGCAATCAGAAAAAACTGTAATCAGTTCAGTGTATCTAGGAACAGGAGCGTCATGGCAGAGTCAGTGCCCCCAAAAAAGGAAAATGTAAGACCCATTTCAAAGTGTACCCTTGTCTCATAATCATAAGAGTAAAAAAGAATGATAGGCCTAGTTTTGCACGCAGCACTGTTTGTAACAGTGACTTTAGCATTGCCCATGGCGGGTTAAATGATTGCAAAAAACATGTTGAGGTGAGTTTAACTAGTGTCAATTCATGTGCATATTATTCAGGCCTATACTAGATGGCTAGTTGCCAATGCTACATGAAAAGACCAAACTACCAAAATCTACATACTTTATTTTCACAATTTCTATCTATAGGCCTTATTTGGTGTGCTGACTAGACATTATTGAACAAACATATTAATCTGTATTTCAGTAACTAAGTAGGCAAAAGTTTTTATTATTAATATTATTATTATTTATTAATTAATTTATTATTTTTTTTTTTTGGGGGGGGGGGGACTTCGTGATACCTCCCTGAAATTACTTTTTGCAGGTTGGGATGTCTGGTATAACACCGGATCTGTGTTTGCATATTTAATACGTTTCATACACGTGAATTCACTCCCTGTGAGAACAATGTAAAAAGAACTTACATACCAAAACAAAAAACAAGAAAACAGTGATTCCAAGGCAGGGGTCTCTAAACGACCCTTTGCTGATCTATTGAACGTCTAGCATGGGAGGAAAGCCTCTCCTGTTCATGAGGTGAGGGCCTCCCCTAAAAAATAAAAAATATTCAAAAAAGAAATTACAGGTGGTTTTAACTCCACCTGTGTCTCCAGCTTCAGATCTCTTCTGCTGAGTGAGAAATAAGTCTCTTCCTACAACAAGAGGTGTATTTGCACCCTGTCCTCTGTACACCCATATAATATGAAAATTAAGTACTTGTGAAGTGAACTGAAAATTTTATTATCCAGACTAAAATCGCCAGCTATGGGATATATAAAACAGAAATAAAACATTGGCTGCCTTTCAATAAATGTATAAGTAAAAATAAATAAATAAAAATTGTGACCATTGGTCAGCTTTAAACTTCAACCAAAATATTCTCTTTTCCAAAGGCAGGGAAATTAAAAGTATTGTATGATTTAAATTACATGGAAAACAATTTCCATAATGGTTTGACACATTAAGCTCACATAATCAACATAACCATGTCGCATTCTCTCTCAGTGCGTTAAGGAATGCTGAACTCGAGAGGAAAGAAAAATAAAGAGAGAGAAAAAAAAGTGGTTGCATTAATAATAAGAGTGGTAAAACAAAATATGTCCCCATAGTTCTCTATGAGTGCATACCTAAAAGGCATCACTCTGCATTTGAAACGGTCTCACCAGGTACGTCGACAAATCCATGCATCGCTCGCAGTAGGTTGCCGTCTATCCGCGCTCGGCTGCTCTTCCCACTCCAACCCATGCGATGCCGATCTCTCTCCAGTCGTTCCTCTTTGGATAGCTCCACTTCGATTCCCAAGTGTCGCAGGCCGTCTGCTGCCTCCCACGCAGAATCGAAAACCAGGGTTGTATCTTGAGTGAACACCTTCAACTTCGCTGGGTAGGGGCTTTGGAATTTAATTTGTTTAGCTTTCAATTGCTTTTTGATGGACGCATATTCCATTCTCCTCTCCTGCAGCTTAGGTGAGTAATCATGGCTCAGCGTAATTTTCTCTCCCCTGTAAGTTAGATTCTTCTCCTTCCACGCTTTCTCTAGCACTAGTTTGTGACACCGTCACATTAATTTAAGTGTTCCTTTACATTTATTATTGCACGGAACATTATCTTAATTTCCTATAATGTTTATGTATGAGGAATGATATTCATATGTATATCTGTGTAATATATGTATTGTCCACTGTGGTTTTGGTAAGAATGTGGGGTATCTCTTTAAGGCCTCGGCCGCCCGCGATTGCGAGGACCACGCATACAAGCTTACTTAGGTGGGTGCGTCAGGTGTTTGAAAGGGCGGTGGAGAGATTCAGCAAATGCAGGGTGTTTGAATGCGTGGCGCCAGTATTGTTTGCTGCAGCCACATAGAGAGAAAGCTAGTTCCCTTGGGTTTGAGAGCTCAAAAAACACGTCTTAAGAGACTGCTTTAAGGGAGGAGAGGCGAAAACATTGTGCAACTGCATAGACTGTACCTCATACGCGCGTCTCCAGCAAGAGGACGTGCCCGGACCCCAAACTTCAACTTCGCGGGTTAACGTTGCTCGACGTTCAACGGATCTGGTGAGATCTATCTCGTTTGGGTATTTTTTGGCGTGGTATACCACTAAAATCAGCGCTTGACCTTTTGCCTTTTTTGTTGTGGATTATTTATTTTTCGTTGGCGCTCCGACAGAGGATTATTCTCGCGGCCTACCTGTTTCCGGGTTGGAATATAAAGACTATAGCGCGATCCTGGGAAAGACCTGAAGTTTTCGTTTAGTTTGGACTTTTAGTTTAATTTTGGGGACTGAGACAAAGGGGGGGGGGGAGATTCACGTATTGTGTGGTTGCACGGGATAATTGGTGTAATAATAATATACTGCGTTAAGCGTGTCATTCAATTCAACTGTTTGGTGCGTCTTTTCTTTTTGTTCAGCGCCGTCTGAATATTTGTTGGTTGCTGTGTGCTTTATTAACGGCAGTATACCGGCTCTTATGCATATGTGTTTGTGTAATAAGGCAAAAAGTATTTGTGACAGTATTGAAGCGTTTGGTTATTGTCGATTACTACTTTCATTCCCAAGAACCCCTTGTGCGTTTATAGTAACACAGCTGTTTAAAAAGGACGTAAAGGGCTGATTGTTACAAGTTGTTTAGTTTGAAAGCTGTGGAATTTCAAGACAAAAGACCTGGAACTTGCCGTTTTGCTGGTGGGTTTTTGTAGAAGGGACCTGTGAGCACGGTCCAGTCGTAGCTCAAACTCGGCCGGCAGTTTAAGAAGTTTGCGGAGAAATTGGTCAATCCACTGGACTATATCTCCTTCCTCTGAGCATTCTTTAATTCCGTAAATCCTCAGATTCTCTCGACGTGACGCATTCTCCAGCGTTTCACAGCGAGCCTCCAGCTGTCTGTCACGATGCAGGAGAAAAGACAGTAGCTGTGTGTGCCGGTTGTGCTCATCCTCCATAGTGCTCACTCGTTCCTCCACCTCGGTAATTCTCCCCCCCAGACCTCGGACAGTTTGGTCCATGTTGGCAACTTGTTCGGAAAGGTTTTTCAAGCGTCTCGTTTACTTCTTGTCGAAACTTTCCGAGTTCAGTTATGATGGTGACATTGATGTCACTGTCAGGACCTTGCGTGGATTTGCTAGTCTCACCGGTCATGGCTAGGTTAGCTGGCATGGATGTGCTATCCTTGTTGAAGTAATTCGATTTTTCCTCTTCCTTTGACTTCGTGGCTTTAGTTTTTCCTTTGTTATGACTCATCTTTATGTTAGGCGCCAAGTTTTTCAAACTATGGGGACTAGCTGGCAGAGACTTTCTAATGAGGAGACACAGCACTCAAAGAATGTTGTTGAAGGTATGTTGTAAAAACATTGGGAAAACATCATTTGTTGTGAATTCGCAGCTGGAGCAAGGTTGGTGTGGCGTGATTCGTGAAGCCTTGCACACACGCAGTTCTGCCCGAAATAGATGCCCGATAAGTGCCCAAAAAGCGTTACAATATGGCTTCCGAGTGGAGGGACTTGCCTAAAAGGGCTTTGTAATAGGCAGATAATTTCACAAATGCTTTCAAACTTTTGAATGGGCTACATCAAATCTACTGGGCTTATATACCAATCCAAATAAAATTTTACCCATTATCATTTAACATTGTTAGGCCATGTCATGTTACATCATAGGGTTGTGCCGATGGACGATATCATCGTCCTCCAGTGAGTCTTCACTGCGTGATTTCGAGTGTTTTTTCCCCCATAAGTAATTTAAATACTCGATAATGTCAATTTGCACATCGTTAAAACAACAATCACGATATTATCGCAGACGATATATATCGCCCACCCCTACTACTTAACTAAGGCAATTCAGACAGAACCATCAATGACGTTTGTCACACATTCTATATTATTCCCAGTGGTGGGTAGTAACGCGTTACAAGTAACGCAAATGAGTAAAAAAAGTACTTTTTTCGGGTAACGAATACTTTCCACGTTCCTTTTTTAAGGCTGTAATTTTACTCTTACTCGAGTAAATATTTGAACTAGAATTGTACTCTTTACTCAATTACATTTCCCATTGGGCCTTCATTAAAATGAGTATTTCGATAGAAGTAGGCTACACATATCTTCGTTGACTGGAACACAAGCATACACGTTAGCGACGCGCCCTCCCTAGGTTGCAACATTGTTACACAGCAGAGAAGCGAGTCGGCCGTTACGTTGGTACTGAGGACTAGAAACGCCATGGATGCAGAGATAGAACGTTAGTAGCCTACTACCAAAAGCAGCCCCCACTCCCATGGTCAACGTCTGGCCACATCTGCAACACTGTTCCGTCCCATGCGAAGGAAGGGAGACAACCGTATAATGAAAGGAATGTGTCAGCCTAAGCATAACAATATCAGCCTTCAAAATGTTGAGGTATTATTTTCTATCAGTGGTTCTCGTAGTGCTACTTAGCGAGCTAGTACTAGCTGTATTCGACTGAAACAAAGGCTATTTCTTGACATAACTCAGGGGTCTCCAAAAATGGTGCCCGCGGGATAGCCTGCGGGATGCCTTTACAGCGCCCACAGCGCACTTTCTAAAAATAGTCGCCTGCAGATCACGCTCTAAAACATCCTCCATTGTGGATATTTAATTGTAGGCCATGCATCTGTAATATTGGCTATATTAGCTTGCTCATCTGGTGTAGCCAATGCAAGCATATCTCTGCAAAAGTTCTGTGGCTATTCCGTGTCCGTACGGTTCGTGCATGATTGTTCAAGGACTGAAAAACAATTGCTTTAGGTCATGGGCCCTTTCTCCTCCGTAGCCTACTGGTGTAGCAATAGCGTTGAAAATCTTGTGGCATACCAATAGGACTGTCAGATCATGGAGAGATTTCAGATGTGCAATAAGGAGTCTTCCTAAGTTAGAATGGTGTTGGTGATTGCTATTGAATGTTACAACCGAATTGTTCACTGAAATCAGAACTTAACCAACCTCTGAATTATGAATGGTGGGCATGCTATTTGTAATCTACATTATTAATTGCATTAAAGATGGCTTTTTTCGTTTAAAAAATTAAATCAGATTCCTCATGGAAACTTTGAATTGAACTAACTGAACAAAAACGGTCAGTGTTGCATATTGATATTGATGTATTGAAGAATCAGATGAAAATACAGTTGCTTAATATATAAAGGCTCATAGGCCTACATAATATTGATAACTTAAATGTAAAAATCACATAGGTCTATTATTTAGGAGGATCACCCTCGCAAAAAAGGAGTGAGGGTCTGTTTGTTTCAAATGAGTAGCCCTATGATTTTGGATCCTTCAGGTAGCCCTCAATCCCAAAAAGGTTGGAGACCCTGGTATAACTAGTAGAATGTATGCTTCAGGAAGGGTTGACAACACAATGTAACTTGCTGATTATATGCAGCAATTATTGTATGGGATTTTGTAGATTGCTTAACCAAAATGTAATAGTTGGTAACTTGTTCCAGCTATCATCTCCCTCTCTCTCCCTACTTTGGTAGTTGTGTTTCAATTTGATTCCTTGAAATGCGCCACTGACTATCAAAATACAGATGTGCTGTTTGAAGTTGCAGTGCTTGCTTCTAAAGGGAATGACAGGTGTCATTCTGATTGGTTTAAGCACCAGGCGCCTGGTTTTTGCACCAGGTGCCTGACGTTTGATAACAAAACCACCCCGAGTGTGGACTGGACAAACCCCTAAATGTATTTAAGCTATCCGCAAGTGACCATGTGTTTTAGATCACCAAAATAGGGCCTGTTATGTCTTTTTCACTGATCCAAGCACATCAATACAAAAATGAAAAGTAACTTGTAATTTGAGTAGTTTCATAACAAAGTACTTTTTTACTTTTACTCGAGTAGGTTTGTCCAATTGGAATATTTACTTTTACTCAAGTAGATTTTGAAGGAAGTAAATATACTTGTACTTGAGTATAGATTTTCAGTACTCTACCCACCACTGATTATTCCTGCATAACAAATTGCAGAGGTTGTCACCGGCACCGACTCATATTCCCTGGCTTACGTTACGACCATGCTGCCTGTTGACGTAAACATGGAATCAGCGTGGCCAACAACAGCTCATTTGCATTTAAGGCAACAGACCCCAGAAACAGCCTATTCTGAAAGAGACTGAAACTGCCAAGAATGGATTTTTCGCAAACAGCTTCAGGGACATGTTTTGTGCAACCCATAGGATTATTTTTTGGGACCTTTAACGCACTGCACCACAGAGCTGACGACGGTAATGACTGAATAAGGGGTAAATAACAACTGTTTCACCAGCACATTTAAATGACACATGTTTAAAAGTTAATTCAAAGCAGTCGTTAATTTACAAGGTCAGCCTATATGAACCAATGAATTAACTTCATGAACCTGAATAAAGAAAACAGAGATGATTCACGGATTAAACTAAGGTAGTCCATCATTAAGTCTCTGTTATTTTCATGTGTGCCCATTCACGTGCTACTAAACATCATTAACCACCTTAGTCCAGACTACTGAAGTTTGGAAACTATCATGGTTCAAACTTACAAATTACTATGTAAGTACGACGGTTTTGGGAAACAGTCGTAATTTTGATGTTGCATCGTACCATGTTAGTAAAAAGCCGTAGTTGTACGGGAAACACACCCCAGATAAGCTATCACAAGAAAGAGCTTTTTCTCATCTTTTAGACAGTCCTAGTCGCTAATTGCTGTGATAAACGGTTTGCGAGAAAATTAACTAAGAATTTTCAAGAAATAATCATAGTACTCTGCAGACAGCTCTGCACTCATCTCAATTCATCTAGGTGGAATATCTCACAAACTCTTCGCTCAACACATGACAAACCGTATATCGGAATAAACAGCAGACCTTACTGAACACAAAGGTAATGTGTTCCCCTGTACAATTCCAGAGTAATCCGGTTTTGAAATTGTAGCAAATTTCTATATCGTCTCCAACTTTGGGCAGTGCTTAAATTGCCTATTTGGAAATATTAAAATCAGAGGATATACAGCTCATGGGTAAGAGTTTGTCAGTGATTTAATTTCACAAAATTATATGATTTATTTTCACAAAATGCTAAGCATGCATGTAATATTTAAGTGTCTTAAAACTGAGCTTAAATTGGTTAATGCATGATATCATAGCAGGCCGAATAGAAAATAAAAGTTTAATGTTAAATATAGCCTAGATAATAATTAAAATTACATGATGTAGGCTACAGTACTGTATAGAGTTAAAGTTGAATAGCTCCAGAACTCACACCAATTGTGTCTTAAAGGAGCCACACCATGTTTATGACACTAGTGCTGTTCTGTTGACCTTTAGTTGTTGCTACTGGGCATGAAGGACAGGCCAATTATGAGTTCTGTCCAACATTGGCGGTAGGTTTAGGAAAAAAAGTCAGCACATTTGAATCATATCGCAATAATACCAGTAACCATGATCATTGGTTATGACTCATGATATCAAATTTTCATAGTAGCTGTTTAAAAAGTTCAGTGGCTGGTAGATTTTTGAATATATTTGAAAAAATATTTAATTTCCATACATACGTACATTCATACACACACACACACACACACACACACATAATTGTAATCATTTCAAACAATCTTTGTTATTGTTTTATCCAAGTTGCTAAAACCGCCCCTGGCCACGGGGCAAGGATGGATTACTGAATGGGCCTTACCAGGCTCAGGGGGGCTTGAAGCTCAAGCCTCTGCGTGAAGTCACTACTACACTACTATGAAGTCACCCCGCAGTCAGGTTAATATGTAATGTGATATGTCTTAATAAGGCCCCTCAATACTATGGATTATGTTATTCACCCCTGATATCTGAATGAGGCCCCTCAATCAAATAACACAGTGTGATACTGTGTGATACTTTCTGAGGAGGTTAGGGAGGCCCTTTTCATGACTATGCCCAGAGGCTCATAATCCGTCCATGCTGCGGGTCTTGTTTTCAAATGCAATCAGTAAATTATTCTATTAGTTGTGTTTTATATAAATCAGGGATTATACATACTGTAGCAATAGAGTCAGGGGAAAGACATTTTTAAAATTAGGGTTAGGAAAAAAATCTCACTCCAGCCAAACACCCGAAGTTGGCAACAGTGGGCTATTTAGTCTGTTTTGTTTTTTGGTAGCATAGCTACAAAGCACAACAAAGTAAAATAAAGCTGAATGGAAACTGCAACATTTTGGGAAATTAGCTTATTTTCTCCCCAGAGTTCGATAAAATGGTACATTAAGATGATTTTCTAAGCATACTTGGAACTATATTCTCATTCAGTCGAGACACTGCTACTTGGGATTTGCAGAGGAGCTTTTCAGGTTCTGCATGCAATCACTCCGCCCAAGTTAGCTGTCTGTGTAGCAAGTATCAAGTGAAGAGGACTGTGGTTTAACATATCTCTATAAGACAGCCTTTGAGAAGTGCTGTGGTTACCTCAGTTCCTGAGTAAGTCAAATATCCATGAGTGGTAAACATGCCCAGACCGGTTCCTTCTGCTTTGATGACCATGCGTGGTCTGATCTCTGGCCCACCTTTTCAACTGACATCATCTGCACTGAAGCCTTCCTGCAGCGACAACACTCTGTTATCAGAAGGCAAAGCCACAGCATTATGTTGTTGTTGGGACTATTAATACTGAAAGTTGTCTTACTTTGTGACTCAGCCTTCGTAGCAGTTCTGTGAAATGGCTTTCATACGAGATGATGGGAGGTTGGAGTGTCAACACTTCTGCCTTTCAGAAAGGGTTAACTTGAGCTTGACGTGAGTAACAGTTTCAGGCTGGTGACAGAGGAAGTATCATGTCAGTTCCACCCTGCCTCACACCAGACTCTGGTGTCAATGCTGCTGTACATATTTTAAATAAAGAAACCGCTCAGAACATCATAAGTGCTGATTGTGCACTTGCAACGTGTGCACAGGCAGCCGGAAGCATAAAGGGTTAAAGGAACACGCCACCCAATGTCAGTAGTAATATATGTTCTTACCTTACCTTTCACAAGTTGAGTCATTGTAGTTCTCCTGTTTATTCGCTTGGAAAATCGCCACGTTTCATGTTGTGTGACCTTACACATTTTTATCAACTACTCGTGCAACTGTATTTAAGTAGGGAAAACGTGGATGTTTTTGATTACTGCTATCTTCCTCTCTCTATGGCTACGTCTGAGCCCGCTAGCATAGCAACATGCTAACACATTCGTGCCGCGCGCCAGAGCGTTTGAGTGCACGTACCGACACGGGAGAGGTATGACCAAAGATTGTTAACAATCTTTGGTATGACTCAACTTGTGAAAGTTAAGGTAAGAACATATATTACTACTGACATTGGGTGGCGTGTTTCTTTAAGAGTGGAAAAGGTACAGTGACGCAGTTTGCCCTGCACAGTCCAGGTTTTGAGTTGCATGTCCCAAGTCCCCACAAATATTTCTCGGAACACTTATACATCCCAGTTTTCAACTTCAAACTTCTATCAAATTGTCCCAGTTTTCAGTGGTTACATAGAATTTATCATGTTCTTTATAACATAAGGCCAACCTAAAGCCATTGAAGAAACATAAACGGTACATCATGTGTCTGAATTCAACGCTGAAGTGTGTCAGTCATCAACAACTGTTCCAATATAATGCCTGTGGTGAGCATGTCACAGTGTGCAGAAATATTATCGATGTATTCACGTTTGTCATATCTTAATGCACTTATTTTATTTTGTGCTATTACTTTGTCTTGTGTGCTGTGTTGTGATTTTGCTTTGCTTTCACTTGTGAACCAGGACAGAGCGACCATGACAGAGCTGTCAGGCCGGAGGAGCATGCCATGCGGATATGGGGCAGGAGCAGGAACTCCACGATTTCGAGACCTATGGTTTGAGGTTTTGAAAATCTGGTCACCTATATCACAAGGTAAACAAGTTTGCAGTTTATTTAAACCGTAAAATGTTATGCAACATGGAAATGTGAGGTTTTATCTATGCCATTAGCATCTATTGGCATTCATGAAACTTTAAGGTCAATGTGCTGTTTTCACCTATGGAAGGGATAGATGCCAGTCACATTCCGTGAAGATGGATTTTTCTGTGAATATGGATTCTTTTTTAAACCAGTATTTAAAGCAACACTGCAGCTGTTCACTTTTTGAGAGACATTTGTACAGGCTACATTTGGTTTAGTCTTAAAATTCACTCTGATAGTATGTACAGCCATGTGAAAGACTGCTAGATGACAGATTACCTACTTAGGCCTTGACATTATGCTTAGAACTTTGATGCACTGTAAATCTTTTCTCAAAATAAATAAGATATGGGTGTTTCCACCCACAGCATATTTCTTCTTATTATATGTTTGGTATTATGTTATATTTTGAGTGTGTATCTCCTCAGGTCTGAAATACAGGCCACATGGCATATTTTGCCTGTTCATGTCTCCAACCACAGTATCTGTGATAAGGAGATTACATTATTTTGTTGACCATAGCCTTCCTGTTTTGTGAAACAAACTGTGGTAGTGGAAAGGTGTTTGGATGTAGATTTTTAGATGGATAAACTAGAGAAAAGCAGATGTACCTGCTTCTCTGTCCTGTGTTCATAGCTTACTGTGTATATATCCTACTGCTTGGCTGAATTTCCTGTTGTGATTGAACAAGTATGAAGTACCGGTAGTTGCAGTTTTCATGTCCTTGCTGAATGGGAGGTTAGCACCAGTTATTTTCTCTGCAGTCTTTGGAACTCTCTGAAGGGCCTTGAGATCATGAAATTACATGACCTCAATCTGCTACGTTTCCATAACCCTTACACATTTGCTGAAATTTTCAGCATCATGGTATGTGTGGTATTGCCTTACAAGGCAAAGCAAGAGCTGTTTCAGGAGTTTCTTCAACATCTGGTTTATCAATAAAACCTCCATATTTGGCTCTTAGTTCTCCTCTTCTCTCCTAAATTGCCCGATTTGATTTGAAAAGATAGTTTGGTACTGAAGATATGCAAAATGGTTTATACTGAAAATAAATGGGTGTGTGAAACAGTGATAGGTGGAGATAACCAACAACAAGATCCTGAATTGAATGTTGTCATCAGACATGTGTTTCACAAACACAACTTCCTTTTTTTGTACTGATAATAGCATCCTGTTCACACACACACACACACACACACACACCCACGCATGCATGCACACACACACACACACACACACACACACACACACACACACACACACACACTGTGGGGTGATGTCACCAGACAGGAGGAGGGTTTTCCCACCCTCCTTTGGGAGCTTTGATGAGTCAGGAATCTCGCTCCGGGACCACAAACTTCCCGGTCCGTACTCCCTCAGTGGCTATAAACGCACACACACACACACACCGCCTGTGCCTCGCACTCGCACTCTATCGAAACAGCTACACATGCACACATGTCCCAGATCTCCTACTGAGCCAGAGCTGAGGGAGAACAAATAACACACAAACACACACACACACATACACACTCTGGGATACAAATACATAAACACTCACGTATACACAAACACTCAAATTTTGAGATACAAACACACACATACTCACATACTTGAGGAAACTCACACACACACACACATACAGAGACCCGGAGACCTAGAGGAAAAATGAGTCGGACTGTACCACACAGGGCGGCTTTCAGCGCTACAAAGAGAGGAGCCAGTGCACAGCTGTAAGTAACCTTCCTGCCTGCCAGGATCAGTGATCATATCAGAGACATGATCTTGACTAGACTTGTTAATGTTGAGCAGACAGAAAGTTTATCTTGCTGTGTGTGTGTGTGTGTGAGTGTGTGTGGGGGGGGGACTGACAGTCAAACAGACGTAAGCTTTTTTAAGAAGTATTTTTAAACTTATGTAGCAGATTGAGGTTATGTCCTCATTCAACAAGGACATGACAAACCAGTTTCAGCTGTGTAAACTGTATCACATATGTAGTACTTTTGGTGCCGAGTTTTGTGTGTGTAAAAAATACTGATGAATCAGGGAAGAAAATCTGTTATGGCGGTCATTCAACAGAGGACTAACACCCGGGCTGTTCTCCTCCCCTCAGTGAGCTCTCAGCAGCCGCGGCTGGTCCGACAGCCCCTCGCGATGCCCTGAGGAGATTCCTCCTGCTGAAGTATATCCAGACGCTGCTGCTGCCACTGGGCAACGAGCTGCTGCTGGCCGTGGGTGCGCTGGCCAGCCTCTACACCCTCCTGCTGCTCTCCTCGCCGCACGTCTCCCGCAAGGCTTCTGTCGTGCTGCTGGGCCAGCTGGCCAGGGCCGACGGCCTGCTGCTGCTACGCTGGGGCCTGGGCCTCGAGTTCGGTCTCGGGCTGGGCGACATGAAGCTTTCCCTGGGTTGTGATGGGCAGGCAACCCCCTGGATCGTTCGGGGCCTGCTGCTGGAGGCCCACCACCTGGCCAGCTTGCTGCTGCTGAGCTGCGTGAGCCTGGAGGCACTGCTGGTGAGCCACTGGGCGGCCGAGTCGCGCCACGTGCGAACGGCACATCACGCAGGACTCGTCTGCACCCTCATATGGACCGGAGTGGCGTTGCAGCTGGGCTTACAGATAGTAGGATGCTGCTCGCGGGACTCAAACTTGGAGGCAGACGAGGGCTCAAAATCAGACATGGACGGGGGGTTAATCAGGTGTTTCCTGCAGATTTGTGCCACTCTGGCTCCACTCTCGCATGTGCTGATGCAAGGTTTACAAGCGCTGCTCTGGGTGGCGAACACTTGGGTGCTTTATAAAGTCTTTTACCGTAAGACACAGAAAGGGAAGAGCTGTTTCCACTAGAACTCTTCCCCTTTTTGGGCATAGCCAAAACAAACAAGCTGGAGTAGGATGGATTGTATTTGTACTATTTATATGTCTTCTGTTATCGTTGTGGTTTTGATTGTTTTGTATTTAAGGTATTGTGTGCTTGGATCAGTGTATTAAGGACAATTTGACTCTCTCCAGGCATTTATGGAAAAACTGATGTCATCTGTGTGGCATTCACTTGGTTAAGGAGAGAGAGAGAGAGAGAGAGAGAGAGAGAGAGAGAGAGATCCGTGTTTGTTTGTGTGTGTGTGTGTGTCACAGCAACACTGAGGCAACAATATGACTGCTTGCTTACAGAGCTAATAAAAGTTTTCAATAAAAAAACACTGCGCTTCTGATTCACTCAAGTCATTCCACACAAACACACACACACACACACAGCTTCACCACTCTTGACGATAGCAGCCAGATTGAGGCAGAGAGGAAAACTTCCTGAGGTGTGACTGCACAATAAGACATCTTTCTCAATCTGATTCCTCATCATCCTTCCTCCCACAGTCACCAGTCATGTATGCGGGCAGCTCAGATGGCGTGTGAGCGTGTGTGTGTATTTAGAAACTGAGATATTTGCTCTGCCTAGTGATGCTATAACCCTCAGCTAGAAGGGTAACTCCCCCAGTTGCATATTGTATGGCATTTTGAGCAATTTTCAGTCAATGAAATGCCTCCATGTTCCAGCAATCTGATTGGCTGTTGAAATCCTGCAACCTGTGTCACTGGACTCAAGAACCAATTTCTACCACTGCAATGAAATTGTTATTTATGAAAAGTTATTTGTTACTTCATATGTCAAATTGTGTATTTTCAATTGTTTTTTACATAAAACAGTGTCCTTATTAATAATGCATATGATAATGTAATTATTTGATATTGAAGGCTTTAATATGTATTATTTTACATTTCACATGTTATGTTTATGTGTAATTTCTTTCTGAGTCTGTGCCCCAGCCACTCTGTATCAACATGTTTCTAATTGACACTGCATGCCAAACTTTTGTACAGTACAGTATTGTGGTCTCTCAGGACCTACATGTTGTATCTTCAGCTATTTCCCTATATAGATGCCTCTCTCCCTACAAGCTGTCTTGGCCAGCCACCATCTGTTGAGCTCTCTCTGCTACACCATGTTATAACACATAGTTTGGGCCTGTCTAATGCGTGAGGAAGCTGTTTGTATGTACATGCTCATCACACCCAGTTGTCTCTCGTGCTGGGGCAGGCCAGGTGTGTGTGTATGTGTGTGTGTGTCATCTCTCTCATGCCGGGCAGACAGACAGAGTATGACAATGAGAGGTCATGACGAGCCTGACGTCAGACACACACACACACACACACTCGGTGCACACATAAGGCTGATATCTGACACATGGAATAGGTCTCTACCTCGTCACAACTCCCATGGAGGATTCTGACTGGAAAAGGAGTGCTCTCCTTTTCACCTGTCTACTGTTTTGGGAACAAGCTGTTCATTTTAACTATGATTGGGTTAATGGTATAGACCCCCCCCCCCATGCCCTATAATGGTTTAGCCCAAGATTTAATTGGGTAATTGCCTAGCCTATTTAAAGACAGGCTTATTTCACACAGGAGAGAGACACAATACTGGAAACACAGGAGAGCACATTGGAGAGCACATTGGAGAGCACATTGGAGAGCACATTGGAGAGCACATTGGAGAGCACATTGGAGAGCACATTGGAGAGCACATTGGAGAGCACATTGGAGAGCACATTGGAGAGCACGGGAAGTTAAATGTTTGTTTTTATGTAAAATTAACCCTTGCTTGTTGTGAGGCAAGGGGAAAGTAGGTCCAAAGTTGCATGGTCGCCATGCTTGGACAGGGAGTCTAGAAAGGGTAGGTTCTTAGTGCCTAGTTTAATGGCATGATACATATTTGTTTACGGAAGGTCCCCGGATTTCCTGTTTGGATAATTGTGCTTTTATGGACAAAATCAATTATATGATGAAGAATGCGATTATATTGTGTGTGTGTGTGTGTGTGTGTGTGTGTGCGCACGCGTGTGTATGTGATCTGGTGGTGATACACATGCATATTTAATATTAATATAAAGAGCGTCTATGTGTGCCTCAGTAGGAGACAGAATAGGGAATGGATGTCTGATGATGACCGTGATAATGAGGATGTTGTGGAGGATGAGGAAGAGTGCATGGCCCTGGAGGTGCCGGATGCCAGCGGAGCAGCATAGATGGCCTGATGACCAGAGATATGGGAAATGAGTCCCTCAATGGCTAACAGTTACCGGAGACGATAATGTGAACTCATTACATTAATACAGCAGCACCATTGGTGTGTGTGTGGGTGTTGCTGTATGTGAAGGGGTGTTTGTGTGTGTCTGTCTGTGTGTGTGTGTCGTTATGAATGCCTAAGAAGTGTGAGCTTGTAAGAGTCAGGGAGAGGTTTAAATATACGCCTTATACACACAAGTTCAACACGAAATCGCACTGCTGCAGTTGCTCCCTGTAAACAAATGGAAGCGGCAAGCAGAGTATTGACCTTTTGGTAGCACATGCATTCCAATCCAAACCAAGCCAAATATAGACATAGGCAAACAAGGATCTTAATAATTGATACCCCTGTCAATAGCTGCAGGCTTTTATTTGCTTCAACTATTTTCCCCTTTATTGCTTTTATACTCAATTTAATTTGGCCTTTTTTTTACAAATAACCCCTTTAATGTCAGAGTGAAACTAGATTTCTACACAGTGATGTTAGTTAATTAAAAATATATAATGTATAAGAAGTGATTGCATAAATATTCCCCCTATTCAAGTATGCATTTACTGGATGCAACTTTGGCTGCAATTCAAGCATGGAGTCTGCCTGGATAGGTCTCCGTTAGGAATATCCAGACACATCTGGATATTGCATTTTTAATTCATTTTTCTGTCAGGTTACAAGGGATTGGGTGTGAACAACACTTTTCAAATCCAATCACAAATTCTCTATTGGTCTTGGGCACACAATAACATTTACCTTGTCTCCAAACCAATTTCTGTGTACAGTATCTTTCGCTGTATGCTTCTGTCTTGCTGGAAAGTAAATCTTCTCCCAAGTTGTAGACTGAATCAGATTATCCTCCAGGATTTCCATATATTGTGCTTAATTTGGATAAACTGCAACCACATTCTTCTACATTTATATATTTTTAATTAATTAACATTACTTAAATCTCCTTTAGTTTTTTGTATATTTTTGTAAAAAAGGTCAATTGAAATAGCTATTGACAGAGGTTTTTATAGTAATCTATTTGCTTGCAACAGCAATTATAAAGATCCTTGTTTGTCTATGTCTGTATTTGGGGTGAATAAAGGCACTGTATTTTTTTATAGTCATTGCATTTGGGGACAGGTGTCTATATGGGCCATTAAATTGATTACAGTCGCAGTACTCAGGTGTGATTTTGGCCCATTTTTTAAACAGACAGTCTTTAAATCATATTCGCCCCATAGGGTTACGCTGTAGAATCATCTGACATTGGTCTCCAACATGGCGTCCATGATTTGAGTTGGCCAAGCGCTCTATATACGGCTCTGTTCAACACTGTTCAACTGTTCCCCTTGGTGGACAGAAAAGACACTACACCCCTCAGGTCCCAGGTTTAGCTGGGATGTAGTATGAAGTGTGAATAAACATGCTGTATAATGCTAAAAAGAAGTGCTGTCTTGATATGTAGGACAAAAGGGAACAAAGATCTTTGTTTTCCAGACTGTCTATCAGGACAAGTGAAGGGTGTCTGTTATAAAACAAAATCTGGGTCACTACATTATAGATCAATTATCTGATGATATATATGCACATATTATACAGTATGCCCAAGCTAACATGTTGGTAAGAAAATTCCACATGAGCACAAATTATGTCAACATTTGCCTATTTAAAGCATATTGCAATCCTTTGTATATTGTTCCCTTGTGGACTAAGTTTAAAAGGGCAAGCATGCAGAAGTTTAACCTCCTGAGACCCAGCATCCTCATATGAGAACATAACATTGATAGCCTGACGAGCCAGACCCACATAAAAATGTAGGGTCTGGGCACTCCCTATTGGCAGTGCTCAGTCGGCGGGGCGGGATAATCGGTTGTCTTTCAAATTCCTTCTGCACACAATAGGACCGCGCTATGAGTCCCATGCGTTTTCCCACCAGCGGAGCTAGTTGGCTAGTTCAAACTTTTGGCAATTAAAAAAAATCTTAACTCGTGTCACACTGTTCGCCAACAGCAACATCTATCTTCTTTGTTTTCAAGTAGCAGGGAATCAAGCCAAACTTTGCAACTCTGCCATCAATCATTATGTTAAGCCCGCCTAATGTCTCTATACACAATGTGATTGGCCCTATCGAAGTTTAATTTTTCCAGCTCGCAATTAGCATTGTTTTTTGCATTTTGCAGTGTTATTTTCACAGTGTCAACTGAACTGTTATATTTAATTTTTGAATTACATGTTCCAGTGTGGAACACCAGAGATATTTGTTTGTGAATATGAAGGAATGTTACTAAATGTTACTGAATTGTGCTCTCATTTTCCTAGATTGTGAGCTCAATTAAAAAAAATTGTGTGCTTGTTTTACTAAACAGTGCTAAATTGTGGGTCATTTGCTAAATTCTTCAATGTTTTCTCAGTTAGCATTTTAAAATGATATCAGATTAATAAACAGAATGTGCCTTTGGAACATTGGATGAATTGTTGCTGATAATGGGCAATGTAGATATTACATTGAAGATCAGCCATTTCTTTTAGTCGAGAACCCTTTTGTAATTATGTAAGCACATAATCTAAAAACTGCTGCTCCGATTAAAAATAAACAAACCTTAAAAAAAAAACTAATCTCAGCTGGTATTCTGTCTAATAGACTGGAATGGAAATTTCTAAGTGACCCCAAACTTTTGACTGGTAGTGTGTACTTATATACCTATAGGTCCCCAAAAGGAAGGTGTGTGTGTGTGTGTGTGTGTGTGTGTGTGTTTGCAATGTTGCTTTTGTAGTACCTGTTATAAGCTCATTCTGATAATCTATGGAACTTTGCTCACCTTCTGGTTTATATCAAACTTTCCACTGATTTCACTGACCTCCTGCTGGAGGTGGTTGGGTGGTTGTAAAGTTTCAAAAGTGTTTGAAAATAAAATGCAATTTAAAAAAAGAATGTGATAATATATCTTGTAAACCATATATAACCTAGCTGCAAAAAGGACATAGACAACATATCAAATGTTGAAAATGACAAATTTGACGTTCATGGAAGATATAAGCACATTTTGAATTTGATGCCAGCAACACGTATATCATAAAAGTTGGGACGGGGACAACAACAGGCTGGAAAAGTTGTGTGATAAAGACAACAACAGAAGGAACAATTCACAACTAAATAGGTTAACTGGCATTTTTGGGTATAAAAAAGTATTCCAGAGAGGCAGTCTCTCAGAAGTAAAGATGTGGAGGTATTCATCATTCCTGTATAGGCAAATAATGAAACAATATAAGAATAATGCATCTTAATTAGCCTAGAAATCTAGACGCGCCCCTAGCGCCAGCCAGGGCTAGTCTAACAACTCTCCATTGGCTTGTGAGCTCCAGAAATCGAAACTTAATCAGGCCAATGAAATCGTGTATAGAGTCGTTAGGTGGGCTTAACATAATGATTGATGGCAGAGTTGCAACGGTTTGGCTTGAATTCCCTGCTACTTGAAAACAAATAAGATGGATGTGACACGAGTTAAGCTTTTATTAAGTTGGCAAACGTTTGAACTAGCCAACTAGCTCCGCTGGTGGGAAACGCATGGGACTCAGCGCTGCCGCTGTCCTATTGCGTGCAGAGGGAATTTGAAAGACAACTGATTATCCCGCCCCTCTGACTGAGCACTGCGAACGGTGAGTGCCCAGACCCTACATTTTAATGTGGGTCTGGCTCGTCAGGCTACATCTTAATATGACATTGTGAGAAATTTGGAGATTTCATCTTTTGGACCTCAGATGGCACTGGATTAGAACCAGGCCTGCTTCTGTAAAGAAAATCACTGTATGGGCTCAGGAAAACTTCTGATAACCATTGAGCTATGGTTTGAGTTTGATGCTAAATTTATGCTAATGTAAACATACTATATATATGATAGCGACACACACAGTTGTCCAATCAAAAGGTTTATCCGCCAACTCACGTGGGGTGCACGCAGGAGCTCACTCAACGGGGAGCCACGCTGCTAACAATCCAGTTCGGGCATGCTAGCAGCCACGTGGCCGTCCCCGCTCGTCACCAGCTCCCTCTCAGCAGCCGCCCTCTGGCTGCACTTTCCGCGGTGGCACTCCTCCTCTCCTGGCGGGGCCCTAGGTAGCCTTTCCAACCGTCGACACTGTACCAAGCACCGGGGTTCAAGGGGGGTTAGATGAAGCTGCACCAACGCCACTCTGCTCTGTCGTTTCACCGACCAGGACAGACAGGCACCGACTCTGCAGCAACCGGATTGCAACCGTGTTGCCTCCTCACAGAGCCTTCTGTGTCTCTGCTCTCGTTCTCAGCTAATAAACCTTTTGATTGGACAACTGTGTGTGTTGCTATCAAATCGTTTCAATACCATACTATGCAAAGACGAAATTGTATTTAGACATGATACAGAAATGCCAATATCTTAGATATCTTATCTGGGCCCGAGTTAATTTAAGATGAATTGAGGTAAAGTGGAAAACTGCCATCCAGACAACATCTTTTTCAGGGAAGACCTTAAATATTTCAGGAAACAATGGCAAACTGCATTCTGCACATTACAACAGCATGGCTCCATATAGGAAGAGTCCAGGTGCTAAAATGGCCTGTCTGCAGTCCAGACCTGTCAAATTCGGTGCACAAATGGAATGAAAACATGATTAAGAAGACCCCACACTGTTAAGCAGCTGAAATCCTATCGGGCAAGAAAACAGACAGAATGTTGTTAAAGGGAAACTTCCCCCTCTGCTGGATAAATTGTGCATTATGCTATTTCAAACTGTGGGAAAAGGTAACGAACGATAAAGCACATGGATTTGTTTACAAGCTAGCGAACGGTTAGCATAAGTTTGGTAGAACTATGTGGATGTTACGAGGTAAGAAACACGATTTAAAACGAGTTTCTTGTTTCTCACTTCTCTTTCCGGGATGGTAGGTTGCAAGGTTGGTTTTCCGCCTGGGGACCTGGGGTCACCATTTTCACCGGAACAGGTCATTTAACCATCCAAATGATTTCTAAACGGGTTTATTACGTTGAAATAGTTGACAAGTTCTCCTTTAAATGAAGAGGTGATGCAAAACAGTGGTAAACATACCTCTGTCCCAACTTTTTTGAGACACATTGCTGGCATCAAATTGAAAATGAACAGATATTTACCACAAAAAAACAATACAATTTATTTCGTTCACCAGTTGAAATGTTGTCTTCAAACTATTCTCAATTAAATATAGGGTTAACACGATTTGTAAACCATAGCATTATGTTCTTATTCATATTTTACACAACATCCCAACTTTTTTAGAATTGGTGTATGAGTTCCAATCTGTTGAAGGGTCATGAGCATAAACATCATTCCTACGTTGGCCTGTTGGTGGCACCAGATGGTTTGAAAGGAGATGCCCAAACACAATGAAAAGGGCTTCTTCTTAGTATTGCCTCAACCATTGACAGATAAACTTACCCTATACCTTACATTTCCTAAACCATTCTTCACTTCCAGATTCTGGCTATGAGTCTTAGGGACAGAACTCACATCAACACAACTTCAAAAGCCACACAGAACAACACAAGTTGCAGTTTCATACAGGAGCTGAGAATCACTGACAGATACTGTCCTCTCTCTCTCTCTCTCTCTCTCTCTCTCTCTCTCTCTCTCTCTCTCTCTCTCTCTCTCTCTCTCTCTCTCTCTCTCTCTCTCTGTGTGTGCATGCATTTGATTTCTTCCAAATGACCTAAACAAATGATGACTACTCATTAACAAGTGGCCATGTTATCTTATATAATTTATCAATCAGTCACACCAGAAACATAATCATACTTATCACAGCACATGGATTTCATGTGTTTTTATGTATTTTTAACTCTCATTCGGTGCAAACCAATCATGCCACATTTGCACATACAATCTCTGTGATGCCCCCCCCCCACACACACACACACAACCACCACCACCATCCCTTTGCCCATCTTTCATCCCCCCCTCTTCCCTTTCTTTTGCCTTCTTTTACACCTCTCATGTCTTTCCTCTCTCTGCTCGTCTGCCTCTCCTCTGCTCCACATCCTACCCTACCCCACTCCAGACTTGTATGAGGGCTGCTGGCCTCGAGAGCTCTTGCCACAGTGTACTACTCCATTCTTAGCCTGCTGCTAGGTTACCATGCCAATTAGCATTGCAGCCACAGAGAAAGAACTGTGCAGCAGTTCTCGGAACAAATCAATTAAGGCAGAGCACGGAAGAGAGAGGGATGGAGAGAAAGAGAGAGAGAAAATGGATGAAGGGAGGGAAGTGTGTGTGTGTGTGTGTGTGTGTGGGGGGGGTGTTCACCCGTTTTGGAAGGGGAGTGCATTTTTCCCTCCCTTCTAAATGCCTTGTGTTTTGGCAGTGGATGCTAACTTTCTAATTAGCCAAAGGTCCCAGTTTGACTTGAGGGAACTTGTAAGGGGCCACACATGCACACAGACAGAGGGGCAGATAACTTCTTTCTGTCCACTCAAAAGCTCAAGGACTCTGCATTTGGAGACAAAGCATCACACTCTCCTCACTCTTTTCATGCACTGGGAGTGAGAGAATGAACAAAAAACAAAAATTTGTATTTGCGGAAAGTTTGTGTCTGTCCAATTTGCTTTAGTGTGAGGTGCAACAATTTCAATCTTCGATTTTGAAGTAATCCGAAAGAAATCTAAAGGCACTCAGAATAATATTTGTAATTCAGTGGACTACAGGTTCTATATTCAGAAACTAGTGACAGTTCAATGTAATCTGAACCAACTCTGACCCCAACCCCCGTATTTATCCAAACAAGGTGAACTAGAAAGGTGCTCGGAAGATTTAAGGTGTGTGTGGGGCACACAACCACACATGGAGAAAGATTAGCTTTTTGACTTTCCCTGTTTACTCTGGGCAGCAAAGCAAAAATGCTGTTTACGAAAAAAACAGACAACAAATGTGCATTGCTAGCATTTTTCATCCCCTACGGTCTAACAAATGACTTAATGCGGATAAAGTAGGACCACTGTGTAACTGTTGTGGGCCATTAAAGGATTAAGTGTCTGGTTTGGAGCGAGAGAGATGTGTTATGATCACTCTGAAAGGAATGTTCCCTGCTGAAAGCGTGACAACGGTCACCTCAGGCATTCTACAGCCACTAAACAACAATGATATATGACACATCTCTGCCAAGATAACCCCCTCTCCGCAGATATCAAGCAAGCTCAGCTGGACATGACCACTACCGCCTCAGTTCTCCTTATCCTAGTATCTCCTTATACTAGTCGCTCCTTAATCAGAAGACAACGTAAGGGATATCGTGGTGGTTATTTAACAGTTACCGGTACTTAAATTAGTGTGCAACTGGGATTCTTTAAATCCTCACTGCTTGTATTAGAGCAGGAATAATTTGAGAGAATTAGGTCATATGTAGCCTGGCTAACGTCAGACCTCATCTTATTGAGATGGGGTCTGATAGACATTCATTTTCTCGTATTTGAAACGTGGTTTACGAATGCCCAGAGCCGTTTATTGGGCGCTACGAATGTCTATCAAATGCGTCTGTACGTAGCTCATAACGGCTTCGGTGTGTCGTCATCGTCTTGCTGCCCTCCCTCCGTTCTGTGATTGGTCCCCTAACTGAGGCGAAAATTTGCTCCATGGAATCCAGGCTGCCTAGCAGCGTGAATAAAATCACGCGCGTAAGGCAGCATGGGAAAACCCAGGCTATCATAGGTGAGCGAAGTTGGGGAGAAAGTTTGTTTGAGTCTGACCATGCAGTCTGGTAGACTGATACAGTGTGTCAGTTCAGGTCAGGTGAGGGCATAATGACAATGTCATAAGCATGCTATAAACTCATGAAGTGTTACAGTTTTTCTCGATTGCTTTGATGCACTTAATGAAACTTGGATCCACCTGATCTTGATCTTCACCTTCTTAGCATAGCAGAAGTCATCTTTTGCAAATGAGTTAAAATTAACACATTTTAATTGGTTTGACTCAATCCTTTTTCAAATAATTTAACACAGATCTCATACAAAGACTCCATACTCCATTGGATTTACTCTGAAACAAAACATGTATTCACAGCTAATACACTCTTAAAACAAATGTGCTGTCCCTATCTGGACACAGAGTTGTGTTGTTTTCAACGCAAGTTGTGTTATTTTCAACACATTTTGTGTAACAAATAAAAAAGGAAACAACACAAACTTGTGTTGTCCCTATCTGGACACAGAGATGTGTTAAAACAACGCAAGTTGTGTTGTTTTCAACACATTCGTTTTTAGAGTGTAGATATTGCTTGTTAAAGGTGCTCTAAGCGATGCCACACATTTTTTAGGCTAAAACATTTTATGTCACTTACTGCAAACATCACCTAACCATCTGCTACAGTAGCTGCCTGTGTCCTGAATACACTATAAAAAAAACACATCTCTGTAGACAGCCCAGGCTCCAAAAACAGCAACAAAAACAACCTGGGCAAACCTAGCCCATAAAAGCATAAAAAACTGTTCCAGCAAATCACAGGTGAGATGCGCGTTTAGGAGAGTTTCAATTGCACGGGAGCAGCACGGGAGGGAGGGGGAGGAAGTAGCGAGCTAGCTCTCTGTTTTATTTGAAAGTCAACAGAAGTGACGTTACCAAGCATCGCTTAGAACACCTTAACTAATGAACTTGTAATGTCATGTGCAATCACTCATTATCCATAAGAGATACGATGTCTGTTTTGTGTTGCTATTTGCAAGTATGGATCTAAGTCAAGTATGAATTTAGAGGAAGTACCATATTGCCTATTTGGTGAATAAAACAGTACAAAGGGTGTTTACTGTAGGTCTATTTTGATGAAAAATGACAAGTTGTAGTTCAATGAAATTTGTACTGCCTAGGTGCTTACTGTAGGTCTTACATCAGTTACATCTTGGGAGGAATAAATACAATTATTTTTTATTCAGTACATTTTGTCTTTTAACACGTTTTTTTTCTGATACCAGAAAAATGAGAAATTAATGGAACAGACATAGCAAAAATGCTCATTTTGAAAACTATATTTCACACTGTGTTGTCCAGTGTGTAATATTTGATTGAAATCACAAAGTGATTTGACGACATTTCATTCATTTGAAGGCAAAATTGGCTTTTGCTCCATGTTTTAAGTGTTTTGAGAGAGTAACAAATGTGTCATTTTGGCCAGAGTGCTTTTGTTCAGACATGGGTGTTAACTGTTTTGAAAACGTGATGTCAGACTTGACACAAGCATCAAAACGATCGAGAAAAAAACGCACACACAAACACACCCTCACTCCCCCTTTTTGCTCCTATGCCAGCCCCCATTAGAACCTTTCCGCAATAGTATCTTCTCCTTTCTGACTTGCATGAGCTCAGGTCAATGAGGCATGCAGGCCATAAATAACAAATGGAAGTTCTCTGGTAATATCCAATAGGCATATGTGAAGATGCTGGATACATCTTCCCTGTTTTAGGACAGTTTTTAATTGAATGTTTTTTGCACATGTTAGCTGACTAACTATTTGTAGGTGTGGGTAATTGTTGAGTTAATTGGACCACACCCACTGGTGCTATTTATAAGGGGCAGGGTGTTGGTGTGTTGAGACCAACTGATTGATGTGCAGGTTGTTGTGTTTTGTCTATTTGAAAACATTGAACGTTGTCGTGCACGCAAGCGCAATTGACTTTGTACAGTGACGCTTGTGTCTTTTCTATTTTGCATTCGGTGCTTATTGGAATTTTCCCTCCACAGGCACACGTTGGTAAATTAGGGAATGCAATTACGCTCAAGGGGGTGGTTCAGCGAAAAGAGGAGGCGTGATTCGACGTAAACGTTTCCTGGTGATATCTTGCAGTTTCAGAAAACAATTCTGCCACAGACTACGAAAAACCTGGTCTAAAGTCAGTGGCGCTTTATTCAGATGCTATCTTAAGAGTCCATGCATGGCCACAGGGGGGCCTGCAGGAATGAATGCTATGCACACCAATCTACAGACACCCCCGGGCACATTTAAAGCCTTGATAATATTTGTCTGTTTCCCGGTTTTGTTTGTGCATTGGTCACCTAAAAAGTAGCCTATATAGTACAACATCTACAGTACATGCAATATCTTTACAACAACAACGCCTAATTACGACCTATTAATTTGGACAACTTTATATAGCCCTAAAGGCCTATAAAGTTACCTTTAGTTTTGTTTCAATTTACCGTTGTGTATGGCTTTAAACATTGTGTGCGCTTTAACATCAGACTCATCATAATTCCAGGTGTGCTAAGGTTTTGACAAGCACCACAATTTTGCCTACCTTGTTGTTGCCCATCTGAAATAACTCCTAGCTTTGCTTTGTTCCCTCCATCCATTTGTTGTTTTCAAAAAACGTTTTATATCCGTGATGGCCTTGAAGTCTTTAGTTAGCGAATTAGCTTAAATCAGCATATTATGTGCTGATAACCAGCAACCATAGATAGTAAAAGAAAAAGCAGCAAGTAGCCTTGGCTACAATTTCTGTAGTTGCTGCGTCCGTGCATTATTCTCTCTCCTGCTCAAACAAAAGTTGTGCGTGCATTAAGTTGATGATAACGTGTTTACAAACTTTACAGAAAATATTGTAAATAGCCTACTGTCATGCAGTTAATGCGATACTGTGCAGAGTTGGAAAGTTAGGTCAACTTGGTGTGAATACACACACAGAGGAATTTGTTTCTCGTTGTTGAGTTGCCTGATGGTAAGGTACGGCCAGGTGCTTGGCCATAATGTAGTGTGTGCTGCACAATGCACACTACTCCTCTGATCTATATGGACGCAGTAGTTCCCATTTCTGCAAACCACATAATTACAAGGAAAAATATTACCTAATACAATATTAAGGGAAATCATTGTTGTGTCCAGTAAGATGTAAAAAAATAGGCATAAATCTAGACATCTACACATTTCCACGAATCATGCATGTGTTGATGACATAAATTAGGAAATATCAGAGGACTTAAGTAGACGTGATGTTTAACTGTATATGCTTATGCCATTTAAACCAAATGCCCTAGCAGCAGCACGGAAGAGGAGAGCTTATCTGAGAAGAGCTGCATCGTCTAGTGAAGTAAAAAGAAGAAAAATCAGAGTAGAAGAAGAAGAAGAAAAATCAATAACAAACTGTTCCCAACTGAACAGTCCTTATAGCGCTGTGAACCTCTTCTGGCTGCGCCTGGCAAATCCGCCAAATAGCAATCCACCATGGAACAAGCACGCCTGTTGTTAAAGGGAATGTGAAATGATGCTCTGATTGCTTTATTGCACGTTATAACCAAACCACACCCATGAGTAATGTAGCTACTTCAGACCACCCCATTTTAGATTTGCGTCGGGCGCAACAGTCATTTATCCCGCCGGTAAAATAGCAACAGCGCCCAAGATCCGCCCACAAAGCTACTTGCACTTTGCGTTTGATACTTGTTTTTCAGATTGTTAAGATAGGGGCCATTATGTTCAATTAAAGGAATGAGTGTATTCTACAGTAAATACCCTGTTTTTATCTTTAAAAATACAAGATGGTGGACATTATTTTCCACAGCATATAAGGCACATAAGTTGATACAAAGGTTTATCACAACATTAGATGATAATATATGTGCTATGGATTTATGACAAGTTATAATACAGCGGTCCTTTTTGACTGAAACACAAAACTAGTAAACATGAAACAAACAGGAGGGTTAAATGTTTTGTGTTTTGTGTCATTTTGGCCAGAGTGATTCTGTTTAGATCTGTGTTAACTGTTTCAAAACATTTAACACAGAGATCTAAACAGAAGCCCTCTGGATTTGTCAACTTTTGTACTTGTATCTTCACCAAATATGCAGTACTTTCTCTAAATGTGCCTTAGATACATACTTGCAAATCGCAACACAGAACAGAGATGGTATATCTTATGGATAATGTGATGGACAGATGCAAAGTCTTTGATCTATGAATTGTGAATTTCTCAAGCCTATGACAGACACAGCCATGCAGCATACAGTACATAACACCTTCTAATGACACACAGCAGCGAGACCTGACCTGTGCCAGGACGGCTTAACGTGTGTGTGTGTGTGTGTGTATGGGTGAGCGTAGGTAAGAGAGTGTGAGCTGTGTGTTTGTTTGTACTTGTGTATGTCTGTACTTACAGACATACACAAGTACAAACAAACTGTGTGTGTGTGACCATAAGTGAGAGAGTGTGATCTGTGTATATGTTTGCACTTATGTACTGTAGGTGTGTGTTCCGTGTGTGTGTGTGTGTGTGTACTGTATGTGTGTGTTGAGAGGTTTCCCTCAAAACAGCAGGAGTTCAGGCTGGCTAGAAGAATTTCTAAAGCTCTCAAGGGGTGAGCAACAGCCATGTGCTAAGCTTAATTTAGGTGTGTGAGTGCATTTGTGTGTGAATAAGACTGTGTGTGTACGTGTGTGTGTGTGTGTGTGTATATGGCTGCAAAAGGGAGCATGTGGGTGAGTGTGACTTTGGATGTGTATATCTGTACCCATGGGAAAATATTTGTGTACAATTTGTGTGTGTGTGTGTGTGTGTCTGTGGTTATGTGTGAGTGTGTGTGTGTTTACGTATATGGTTACACGTGGGTATTTGTTCACACATAGTGAGTGTGACTTTGGATGTGTATATCTGTACCCATGGGAAAATATTTGTGTACTGTGTGTGTGTGTGTGTGTGTGTGTTTACGTATATGGTTACACGTGGGTATTTGTTCACACATACAGGAATTTGCACGCCTGTTGAAGTCTGCCGTTGCCAGATGTGATCCTTAAACAACACTCATAAAAAAGAGAGGGAATGAGTATGAGAGCGATAGAAAGAGAGAGGGATGGGGAGGAAAATGAAAGAGTGACTATGGGCGGGAGAAAAAGAGAGAAGGAGAACAAAGGAGAATAAGGCAGAGCTCCGGAGACGAGACATTTTTAAACACCATCCTCTTCATTATGGCCACGAGTGACTCACTCCTCTGATTGTTACTCATATCCTCTCCCCATGCACCTCTGTTATGATTAGGCTGGCAACACAAGAATACAGACACTTTTAGAACAATGAGACATGGGAGAGAGAGAGAGAGAGAGAGAGAGAGAGAGAGAGAGAGAGAGAGAGAGAGATGGGGGTATATTTATAGCGCTTCTACTATTCTCTCTCTCTCTTCCTCCCTCCTTCTCTCTCTCTGTGTCTATCTATATCGATCTCCCCGTGTATTTTTCTCTCTGAAATACATTCTCACATGTCGTCCAAAACTCTTCCAGACGACTGCGAGAGCCAGGCTTCACTCCATGCCATCAGCCGGAGCCATAAGCAGACAGGTCAGCACAGGGTCGCAGAGGCCCCGTGTGTGAAGGTGGGACGGAGACAATGGGGTTGAGTGGCCTGCTGTACTGTGGCGCTGGGTTGCGTGGCGCTGTGCATTGTGCGGCGCCTCATTGTGCCATGCTCAGATAGAGAGCTGTCCTTGAAACGCCCGCCGACACCACTCCTCTCAATGACAGGAAGGCCAAGCCCTTGGAATCCTGTGAGTGACACACACACATGCGTGTGCACGCACGCACGCACGCACACACACACACAAACACGCACACACATAGACACACAGACAGTACAGACACACACACAATACACACATGCTACACAAACACATCCATACAAACACACAGACACTCAGAATCACTTGCCTATCACGCACACACGCACGCACACACACACACACACACACACACAAACGCACACACACACAAACGCACACACACACACAGACACACAGACAGTACAGACACACACACACATGCTACACAAACACATCCATACAAACACACAGACACAGAATCACTTGCCTATCACATTCATGTTTGCAGACAACACACACACACACACATCCTTCCTTACAAACACACAGATGTATATGCAAAGACATGCACCAGTTAACACACATACAGTATAAAGTGACACTCAAACACACATCCACTCACAACAATTCAGCCACACAAAACAAACACACACACACAAACAGACAGCACAATCCAGTCCGTGGGCCTGGTAGCATGATCTGCACACAGCCAAACCCCTCGGCTGACCTCTGAAGTCATACCATGACTAAACACACTACACTCACAGGAGACCATCAGCTCTGTATACAAACACAATCACCAACAAAAACAACATGGGCAATCTGCTGAATCAGCCGCAGACCGCAAGCAAGACCCCAAGGGAGTCACTCTCCAACTCCCGCTGTGTGTGTGTGTGTGTGTGTGTGTGTGTGTGTGTGTGTGTGTGTGTGTGTGTGACTTGTGTGTGTGTGTGACTTGTGTGTGTGTGTGACTTGTGTGTGTGTGTGTGTTTGAGGAGTAAGGACAGGACAGGAACAGATGGGAGTTGTTGTCAAAGTGTTATCTTAGCAAAATTGCGAAGGGAATCTTCTGGAACCACCATACGCACTCTCCAACCACCATGCTGTGTAATGGAGTGCCATAGGCATCGGAGCATGACAACTCACAGCACCTCATTACTGTGAGTTATGGGCAGACTTAACTCAGGCTAATAGTCTAATGCAAAGCTGTGCCCAGGAACATGGAGGGGGGTCCCTGAGCAAGCAACATTCCCTGAAGAGAAGGTCGAGGTATGTAGAGACCAGCAGTGATGGAGGAACGATGGAAGAGAGTGGAAGAGATCGGAGGTTTACCAGCTGCACACGGCTGGCTGGCTGGCTGGCCGTTGTTGTTGTTGTTTTAAGTGTGCCTTAAAAAGCACTTCCTTTGGTTCTTTTGACCTGGGCGGCCATCTTGAGAGGCCTCAAGCGACCAGCAGCATGATGCTTCAGCTGTTTGTCTTCAAGAGTGTTGGAGAGGGAAGGGGGGTGGGGGGCTTTGTGTCTGATCATGTGCTTTCCAAATGCATACCAGCGTGCAGGCTTATGCACACATAGCCTGCATGCATACACATATACACGTATACACATATACTGTGCATGTTGCACACACACATACACACCATTGCAGAAATATAATAATGCTTAACATAAAAAAAAATAAGTAAATAAACTACAAGTCTATGTACACACATAAAACATTCAGACGCACACACTGAGTGAGATGGGAATTTTAAACGGTGTGGAGCCACAGCTGTGTCTTGTCAGGCCAGCGGTTGTTTACAGACTGTGTCATGTCATACTTATAAATCTAAAAGCATGTGCGCGCACACACACATGCGCACGCATGCACATGCACACACACATAGCTAATTGGATTGTGTGCACTAATGAATCTTTGCTCCTAAGTGTATAACACAGTATGTGAGGGTGATGGATGGAATTTATTTTTTAATTTATAAGCCCTCCTCTCTATAGTCTACTTACAAGTGTGTGTGTGTGTGTTTAATTTATAAGCCCTCCTCTCTATAGTCTACTTACAAGTGTGTGTGTGTGTGTGTGTTTAATTTATAAGCCCTCCTCTCTATAGTCTACTTACAAGTGTGTGTGTGTGTGTTTAATTTATAAGCCCTCCTCTCTATAGTCTACGTACACGTGTGTGTGTGTGTTTATTCCTTACAGAGGGCAGAGTGTGGCCTGGTTCAGCAGTGATCCTTGCTGGCCCTGCTCAGTGTGGGGTGGTGAGGTGCACCAGCAGTCATTTGGGCCCAGTCGCACACACACACACACACACAACACACACACACACACACACACACACACACACACACACACACACACACACACACACACACACACACACACACATGTGCACACACACCCAATGCACACACACAGTGCAGACTGATAAGTGTTTTTGTGTGAGGAGCGGTTTCAGGGTAAAATGTCAGGATTTTACAGGGCATTGAGTCAGCTGTAGACGGTTTTTTTTAAAAAGAGGTTGTCAAGACCAAAATATGCATGGAGAGAGGCCAGAGAGAGAGAGAGAGACCTAGACTCCAAAACACACACACACACACACAGAAACACATACACACACACACTTGCGCCCCTAATACCCTACTTTAGCACACATAGCATTGTTTGGTCTCTTGTATAGACCTAAACGTGCTAATAAACCATTTCGTGATTTTAAAACTAACCACATACCTTATCTGGGTCACTCCCTGCTAAAAGTGTTCCACCACCAGCAAGACAGATGTATTTGTGGTGTCTAGTGGAAAGCATCGAGCCACCTATCCACTGGTGTATAATACTCTTTAGCCAAGAAGACCGAGTGGTTTTGAGAGGCAGGTACCTCAATAACCACAGAGAGTCAACAACAGGAAGTGCTGTGAAGATAACCCTGTTATAACCAGTCCTGTATATACTCTCTTTTACAGCAAAACAATAACATGTGCATCTTATCAAATGGATTATTTTATTATTTTTTTTAGCTGAAACTTGGGTCCTATATTATCCAAATCAGTGACTTTCATGAGTAACTTGATTTCATCAACTGGTTTATTTTTTTCTCTCTGTCTCTCTCTCTCTCTGTCTCTCTCTCTCTCTCCAACACATACACACACACACACACACTAGAATGTAAAACTAAGGTTTTATTGTGCTGTAAGTGCATAGTCTACTTTATTGCTGATCCAAAGCTTTTCTGCATATCTCATGGTAAAACCCATGCAGTCTACATTTCTGTTATATAACAATGTGTCAGCAAGCCTTAAGCAGTGCATAGAAAACTGTATGAGTTGTCACAATGGACATATCCTATTATTATAATGTTTTGTGATTGTCCTACTATGGCCAGTTCTTCTCCTGTTGGTTGAGTTGTTTACAGTGTGACAGTGTCTCTTTGACTTCAATATGCCACTAAATTTTAAACCTCACTATAGGACAGAATGCTAATTAATGTTAAGGATTACAATGAAAATAAATGCCTATTTAACAAAGACCAACAGCAGTCACATAACTGCAGACCCTTGCCCCCGTCACCTATTAACCAAAATGAAACCAAATTCCAGCATTTGAATCCTTAGCAGGATGCTTGATTACCATGTAGGAGGACTGAGATATGTTGACCCCTCTGTCTTGTATAAAAATGTGAAGTACTTCAGACCAGTACTTTGTATGTTATGTGAGCAGACACACAAATGGATGAGTGGACAAAGACGATTACAACACCCTCCTCTTCCCCCCCTGCTGTGGAGTGAGGGGCAGTAAAGTGAGGTCTGGTCATGTAACAATCCCCATTGAGTTGTTTTATAAGTCTGGATCTGGTAAGAGAGATGCAGTGTGAAGTACAGGAGCCCTGAACTCAATAGCACAATACCTTCACATTCCCCACACCAGCGTAAGCCCCTTGTGATTGTCTATAATCCATTAATCCATTAATTCCTCTAATTCTCAATGTAATCGACTTCCTTTGCCAGCAACTAGGGCCCATATACTGAAGAGCAAAAAAAATAAAATAAATGGCACTGTGTCTGAGCAAAACTATAGTGGCGTTGTTGTGTCTTGAATGTTCAAGTTGGTTAAGTGATTAAATACATTTAAAGGACATGTTTAATTGAGGGACTACTATGGTACTGGTTAGCATATCACAAGCTTGGGCATGCTTGCACCGTTTCCATTGCACAAGAGAAATAAATCACATCATGAGATGTGATTGGGGGACAAAGGAGTTGAGGCTCCTGCCCTGGAACTCCCCCATGTCCTAGTCAGACTCCCACCATCTCGCCGTTGCTCCATCACCTCTCTCTCTCCATCAGTGGAGTGGCGAGGAATTCAAGTCTTTCCCAGGAGGAGGAGGTGGAGGATGGGGGGGGGGGGGAGGATGGGAGGGTAGGCCGCAGGGTTGAATGTGAATAAGGATTAGCTTCTGGAGTCCCAGCGGTTTTGTGGCCTGACAAAAACAAGATTCGAAAAGGCAATTTATAAAAGTGTTTAAACACCCACATGGCAGCTCTGGGAAGATAGCAAACGTACCCCTATGTGTGTGTGTCTGTGTGTGCGTGTGTGTGTGTGTGCGTGTGTGTGTGTGTGTGTGAGAGAGAGAGAGAAAGAGAAAGAGAGAGAGAGAGAGACTATGAGAGTAAGAGACACCTAAACTCTGAGGCTGACTCCCTATTAAATATGTACCACACTGAGGAGCTGCTGTACTAAGACAACAGCGCCTATTTCATGCTTTAAATTATAGCCCCAATTTCATTGCACCTTAAAACAATGTCATGTATGAACAGACTGTATATAAGAGAAACTGCAGGAGACCTATCAGGCAAGCTGCACTTTTTTGTCATGCATAGGCCTATGCATTCATGGAAAGTCGAGAGAAAAATGGGAGATATTGATTAGGTATTCCAGCATATATGAAAACTGCGCACACCTGTTTTACTGTGAAAATGTTTACCTTTTAAAAGAAGCTGTAATCCAGATTGTGGTTAAATGCATCAATAGAAGCAACTGTCCGAAACAACAGAACTAGTATTCAGAGCAACAGTTCTGCTTCTTTGAACCATGTCGAAAGCAACTTTTACTTTTCAGAATGTGTACTTTCACTTTAACACATCACCCAGACAATGAAATCTGTCTTGTCTTCTACATGCCCCTAAAGGAACTAGTGAACAGGGAGCAGCAGACTCAGAGTACTGCTATCAGCATCTGAACATCTCTGTGAAGAACCTAGATCTTGCTTCTGTCCAGTCTAAACATATCCTCAAGAGGGATAGTGACTCGTAAATGTTTACAAGTAAGACAGGAAAGAGGGGAGCTCTACTGTAAAAGAGTCCATCTTGGAAGAAGAGGAAGGGCACAGAAACTCTTTCAAGGCTGCTCTTTCAAAAGTGCATAACACTGCTTAGTACAGATTTTTTTCTGGGACTCTGAAGGTCATCATTAAGAAAAAATGCAGCGCATCTTGATGGATGTGTTTTTCACAGTTGTGCAAACTGCCGAATCAAGGACAAGATGTTCAGAGGCAAATTGTCTATCAGTGTCATATTATCCACCAACTAGTCTCTTATTACACAATAAAGGGTCTTGTATAAGCCTCGTATTTTAGTTTGGGAACGTGCGCACATCCAAATTAAAGTGCAGGAGCCAAAAGTCAATCCCCTTGTATAAGCCTCCCCTTAAACCTATCTACAAGAAATTGCAGAGCTACTTTAAAAACATTTAATGATAAATAAACAAATTTATGTTCAAGTCACAAACAGACATCTTTATGTTGATGAATGTGATTGGCTGTCAGCTTTTTATCATTCTCAAACTTATCATCACATCATCACAGTCGTTATCGTTGTTGGTGTGAATGGCCCTTTAGCCTGGCTTTATGCTGACAGCGCTACTCTCTGTCCACATGGTTCTACTGAGAAACAGGGCTTTCTCACGTCATGTTTCTTCCATGAGCCCACAGATGCATAAACAGACACAGATACACACACACACACACACACACACACACACACACACACACACACACACACACACACACACACAACAATACGACATCCAGGCCATCCAGACCTCCCCCTCCTGTGACAAATTTGCAAAAGCAACACCTGACTACAAGCGTAGTAAAACCTACTCTTTGTCTCCCTTTCAAGATAATCTCTAACAGAGGGCAGTCCACTGGACAGGGCTTTGTGTGTATGTGTATGTGTGTGTGTGTGTGTGTGTGTGTGTGTGTGTGTGTGTGTGTGTGTGTGTGTGTGTGTGTGTTTGTGTATGTTTGTGTGGGTGTGTGCATGTGCGTGTGGGTGTGAATGCCTATGGGTGTGGGTCTGTGTGAAATGCTTGCCTGTGTAAAATGTGCGTAACTCTGTGTGTCTGTATATGTCTCGCGTGTCTGTTTGTTAGCATAACGGGCTCGCGTGTCTCTGTGCATGCATGCGTGTGTGTGTGTTTGTGTGTATGTATATGTGTGTGTGTGTGTGTGTGTGTGTGTCTGTGTGCGTGTGTGTGTATGCTGCATGTCTGCCTTACGTGACTGTGCCAAAGCCCAGCTGATATCGATCTGCGCTGGTCAGGACCCTCCGGGGCCTCTGTGGCTCCTGTCTAAGTCCCCCCCTGATCCCCTTCTACTGACCCCCTTGTGCCTCCGCCTGCTCTCCTGACCTCCGCGCTGCACTGGGGCTTTAGCTTTTGCCCAGAGCATGAGGGAAGCATGCTGGCCAAAGCACAGGCCAGCGAGAGGCTTTAGAAGGCTATTCTGCGAAGTGACTTGTAATTGGGGTGATCTTAGGGTGATAAGTGTGTGTGTGTGTGTGTGTGTGTGTGTGTGTGTGTATAGCATGAGCTTCTCCCTTAAGTGCTGTCTATGAAGTAGTAAAGTGTTGGGAGAGAATTAGTCATAACTCATAATTAGAGATTTTGTGGACCAGCGGCGATACCGACAGTGTTTAAACACAGCATGTGTCCAAAGAGCATTTGAACTCTAGACCATTTGTTCTGAACCCATTAGATGGCACCCTGTCTCACTTGTGCATCCTGTGTCAGGATATGTGGTTTTTATTGCGCTCACAAAACAAAATACATCACCAACAATTATGTCATTGTATGACCGACCACAGCACGGCACTATTTATACAGCCATTGTTCTGTCCTCCTCAATATATGACCTATATGATTACGAGACAGACAAAAAGCTCTTTGCTCTTGAACGCTATTATCCCAGAGGGAGGAAGATGAGAGGGGAGTTTACGGCAAGGCGCTGCTCAGAGAGACGTATATCACTGGCAGTCTCTTTGACAGCGCGGCGGCCTGTCACAACAGCAGAGACAAAACAAGCCAGCGACCTCGGCCAGAAAACAATGACAGAGACGGGGGGAAGAAAGAGAGGCTTCTCCCGCGGGTCTGCTATGGCTCGCATCCACACGCTGCCACACACACACACACACACACACACACACACACACACACATGCCAGATATAGCAGCTCTGCACTCAAACCGCGCCCTGATTCGGGAGCCCCGAGCCCCAGACTAGCCCCTGAAGGGTGGAGAGAGAGAGAGAGATGGAGACAGGGGTAGAAGAGAGAAGAGGAAGGAGAGGCAAAGATGAAGAGAGGTGAAGAGAAGAGAAGAGAAGAGAAGAGAAGAGAAGAAAAGAGGGAAAGAGTCAAAGGAGAGGAAAAAACAAAGGGAACTGATGGAGAGATGAGAAAAGAGGGACATGGAAAAGAGGAACAGCAGACGAGATACAACAAAAGAAAAGGATGAGTAAGGAGAGGAGAAGAAGAAGAAGAAGAAGAAGAAGAAGACATGAGAGAGAGATGAGAATGTGTGTTGAGAGCAGAGGTGCTGATGACATGTGAAGTACAGAGGAGGAGAAAAGAGGCCAGAAGAGAAGAAAGGAGGGGGAAAGGAGAAGGAGGAGATCTTCATAGCCGGTGGAGATGCCGTGGACATTATGGGGGATAGGGAGGATTGGGGGTTGTGGAGGGTGTGAGAGGAGGGAGGAGAAGAGGAGAGAGCAGCGGAAGGCCTTGTTTTTAGAGTGGGCAGCTGAGAGGTCCAGAAACGAGCAGGATGTCCTGTCCCCTCTTCTGCTACTTGAATACACACACACACACACACACACAGAGACACACACACACACACACACACACACGCACGCATGCACACACACACGCACGCATGCACACACATGCGGGTTATCGCACAATAGGAATGGCTTCAACACGCCACATGAGATTCTATATATAGAGCCTCTTTGATAAGGCTAAAAGGCTGTAATTAGGCTATAGGCTGCTGCATTCAGTATGTTATTCCATACGGTAGGTGCCAAATGAAAGGCTGGGAAACAGCTGGGAAATACCAGACTTCAGAGGGCAATTATATGGATTGGCGAGCCACTGCATTAAGAATTGCCAAACCCTAAACAAAAACAAAAAACAACAAACTAATTTTCAAACAAAGAAATGCCGACCATAGTTTACACGTCATGGATAAGTATTGTAAAGAAAAACTGCAACATAGTGCCATAACAAAACAATATCACAGAGCAAAACGTTTGTCTTCTGTGAGTCCTTGATCTACCAACTCCCCAATTTAACTACTGATGATGACACCATTCTGAGCGACCCGACCCCTCCCCGCCACACTCCCTATAATCCCCCATTCACGCTGCCCGCTCGCGCCCCTCCTCTCCAGCCAAGCGAGGTGCTATTGTCTCGTTTCCTGTGACCGTTCGAGTCTTCCAGAGTCTAGGCTACCACTCATACTCACACAAATGCACGCCTTTCTCCGGTATAACACAGTACCAGTTGCTGAATATCGCCGCCAAAGTGGTATTATTTGAAGCTCTCAGTGGTGCACTGGGAACTCGCTTCGCGCGTGGTTACTAAAGATTTGTGCATGCCCGGCAAGGGATTGATTTGCCGTTACTGACACTGGTAATGACATGCTCAAGTTGAAGAAACTTCACATTTGTTATGTTGACTGGACTCTCGTAAGGATAACAAACAAGAAGAGGCGCAATTCACTGGCAAGATGTACAACTTGATTCTTTAATTTTGGCTGAAGTGTGCTTACTGATCCAACTCGTCGCGAGGGGCACTTTTGCATCAGTTGGCGGAACATCAGTGCAATTGACAACAGCGGTTCATTGCCAACGAGGTGAGACCATCATCGATTCAGTCTAACAATAGTTGACAGTGACAGATGTCTTCTTTACTCTAGAAAAGCAGCCATTTACGCTTCATTGTATTTTTGTTGTTTATTTCAGGCAAATTTAGGCTTTGTTTAATTCTAATTAACTAGCCTACTCCGTTATATCACTTCAAGATTCAATAACAGGACAATTTGTTAGTTACAATGATAGTCTTGGCCAGTGGATAGCCCACTTGACAGTGAGTTAAGGTAGGCCTAGCCTATTTATTTTTACTGAGAGAAAAGGACAGCTGAACTGACAAATTGATCCCTGGAATTTGATCTTTAAATTCAGAGGGATTAGTCTGGACTATTAATTTCCCCTTCCTATATAGAATAACAGTATACTTTTGTGGCTTTTTACATGCAGCTGTTGGTGAAAGGGCAGGCTAGTTCTTACAGCCACTGCCTGTAACTTGTAGTTTACAGATGCCAGTTCAGCCAGTGGCATGGCTACCAAACAAGAGCCTGATGTTTGTTCTGAATGCTGCCTGTGTTATCTTTCAGACATAGATTTTGCAATAGACCCACTTAGAACGCAGACGGACATAGATTTTCTAATTACTAACATCGCCAGAGTGAAACACAGCAGCATTGTTGCAGGATGGGATGCTGCAGGTGCCCAAATCTTCTGACTGTGTTGTCTTCATTTATTGTTTGTTTTGCGCAATCTCATGTCAAGATTTAATTTCATGATTGATTTGAAGGGACCCCCCCCCCACCCACCCACCAAAAAACAAACACAGTTATGTATGCTGTAGTAACTACTTCATCATTTAGGATACTTTTTTGCCACAGCAAATAGAGCAACTGTTAGGACTGCAAGCAGTTTGACTAGGGTTGATAGCAAGCTGGCAAAATCTGGTGACCATGGAAACCAAGTGCAAGAGCACAAATGAGGACCCCCAACCACCATCCCTCATGGCACACATACACACTCACACTCACACACACATAGACACATACACACACACACACACACACACACACACACACACACACACACACACACACACAAAAACTGGTTGCCGAAAGAGATAACTCACATGACATTCAATTTAACTAGGGAGTTCTCACATGCACACTGTGAAAAAGAGATGTAGCAAGTAGCAGTCTGTGATAGGACTGTGACTATGAGCTGGTATCGTAAGATGGCGAGAGAGAGAGGGATGGTAGAGACAGCCAGAAAGAGAGAGAGAGAGGTCTTGCTAGTACAGGCGCTGTATTGTGAGTTTACTGTGTAGGAGCAGGACAGCCGTACAGTGCTGGCTTTGTGAGAGGGGGTGTGTGGAAACGCTGTTAAGATGTCATTTCTCAGACCCCCCCCAACCCCCCCCCCCCCCTACTGTCTGATGGACTGCACCACCAGCATTGCCAACCCCCCATGGCCAAACCCACTACTCATTCAGTTTGGGGGGAGGCTCCGATGGTGAATGAAGAGTGGACAGTCAGTGGGGAAGGGGACCCTTCCCTAAACAGCTTGTGGTTATTTGTGCTTAGGCATCAGTTTTGGCACATCCGAGATGTCCTGAAAAAGACCTAGACTTCTAGGATAGTTTCTCCCATAAATAAATAAATAATTATAAGAAAGAACCTACATTTGCAACACTAAACTTTACAAATAATGCTTCTATATGTTTCTAGCACTGTTGTTCTTTTCAGGATGGTTGGGATGAATCTTAGTTCCAAATAATTCTTAGTGTCTAACTGACTGGTAGATCCCAAGACCTAGCAAATAGTTCCACTGTGGAAAATCATATACATAAAAAGGGCTTAATCATAAGGCCAAGCAGAGTCACTGTTTTTATAACGCAAGGATCAAAGGAGACTAGCATTGAGGGACTGACTCATAAGGCCACAGAGTGAAAAAAGCTTGAGCGGGCTCTCTAAAGGCCTCACTGTCCTTCCATGTCCTCTCACACACACACACACACACACACATACACACACACACACATACACACACACACACACACATACACACACACACACACATACACACACACACACACACACACACACACTGCGCTGTCCTCCTTCTTGCCCTCTCCACTGGACCTTGCCTGGACAGTTATGTAACATGCTGAAGGGCCAGCGCTTCATAATTGATCTTTAACTAACTGTGCCGTCTGTGTTTGAGCTGCTGCGTGCTCTGCTCCTCGGAGTCGCTGGTTCTGACTCTGTGTTTGTGCCACGCTGGCGGACCACCTCGAGAGGGAATTCAGCTCTGGCACCCCTCACCCACACCTACCCATACACACACTCACACACACTTACACACACACACACACACACACACACACACACACACACTAACCCACACACTTACCCACACACGTACACTTACACACACACACACACACACACACTTACACACACCGCTCCAGGTAATGTGCGAGGAAGCCACATACCACCGTAAGGAGCCTGGTGCCCCAATATAGAATTTGCTGGATGCCAACAGGCCAGCACCCACTGCAGATAAGCAGGCGCTAAGCAGGCATAGACAGGGGAGGTGGGTTAGCAGTCAGTTATTAAGCTACCATTCAAACCTTAATTTTGCTGTACCCTTAAAACATGAGAGAGAGAGAACAAGAGAGAGAGAGAAAGAGAGAGATTTTCAGACCTCTTTATGGAACCATCATATGGATGAAAAGGCTGCTATATAGCCATACCACAGCTACACCAAAACCATTGAAAAAGAGTTCATATCACTGATGAAATACAAAAGAGAGACTGAAAGAGAGAGGGGGGACAGGAGACATCATTAGTAACGACATACAGGCCTGAATGGGAGGAAGGAGGGAGTCAGCAGCCGCTTTGACCAACACCATTGTCAGCCCCCTCTCACACTGACCCACCATTTGTTTTTGAAGAGAGAAAACAAGAAACAGGCAAATAACAGAAGTGCCTGTGAGTTGAGTGTGCGATCACATGACGTGACACTGATACCAATGGCTCCGTACAGGCTAATGGCGTGTAATGAATGCAGGGGGTGTGTGTGTGTGTGGGGGGGGGGGGGGGGGGGGACTTGAGGTTCCCGGGTGAAAGATCAGTTGCCTCCGGAGGAGGTTCGGGGGTTGACTTATATGCCTGGTGTGTCCTTGCATGCTAAGTGCCTATACTGTGGGCAGGAGTCTCTTGCGGTCTCTTGTCATTAACATGGGCCTAATGGGGTAATAACAGGCCCTGGGTCTCACACAATAGCCTGGCTTCTCCCATGGGAAACAGGGCCTGCTACCGGACAGGTTTAGAGAGCCGGGAGAAGGAGCTATGCCGGGGACAGGCAAGTGGAGTTGTAAGGAGTAGTAGCAATGATGCTACTTTAAAACAATATTTACAAAACCCACCTTTAGCCATTTGTATGGAATTAACCATCACCGATGGGAATGACTGGAGTCCTTATCATGCAATGTTATCAAAATTACTAAACAATTTAACATTACATTATATTCAGTAGTTTCTAAAGTAGTTTATAGTTCTTTATAAACATACTTGTTTATAAACATACTCGTTTACTTAACATTTCATGAGATTCTCTGTTACATTTATTTAACAGTGCTCTATGTGTAAATTGTGTGAAAGGATACAACTGATGCATTAACTGATACCTAAAAAAGAAATGTTTTACATGTTGAATTATTACTTGCAAGAAATATTGCATACATTTTTTCTCAGATATTAAAAAAAGGAACACGTTATTTTTGGAAAGGATGGAGAACAGGTAAGCATTTATTACAGGAAAGTTAGAAAGAGGAAGAAGGAAAACTGCTGATTTAGTCAATGGATTTCCTGAGCCGAGGCCTGAGTTGGAAGATACGGTGTCAAAACGGCATGTTTCTCAGGTAGACATAAACACCCGATGCTATAAACAGTATGGGTGGGGAAGGCACAGAAGTGAGCTGTCAAACAAAACCACACAAATCACCGCGGCAAAATGCCAGGAGTGTCCACCTATTCAGCTCTCACACACTAACTCCAAGCCTTTGTTCTCTCTCTCTCTCTCTCTGTCTCTCTCTCTCTCTCTCTCTCTCTCTCTCTGTCCCCCTCCCCTTCTCTCGCTCTCTATGCAGGAAACGGGGACTGGACTAGTCCTGTTGTCACAGACAAAGGCTCTTGGTCTTGTAACTCCCAGAATCCCTTTCTCCCCCAGCGGTGGCCATGACAAGGAGAAAGCGACTCTGCGGCCCGTGCTCTTGCTGACAGCCCCACGAGGTCGGGACTGTAGAGGAGGGAGCTGCTTTTTGCCAAAGTCCTCGCCGAGCCCCGTCCGAAAAAAACAACAACAACGACAAAGCCGTTGCCATGGCGAGCCTGGTGCTGAACGAGACGGGACTGGAGGACTGTGGCATCGACGACTCGTTCAAGTACAACCTGTACGGCGTGGTGTACAGTGTGGCCTTTGTGCTCGGCCTGGTGACCAACTGCGGCTCACTCTTCGTCTTCTGCTGCCGCATGAAGATGCGCAATGAGACCACGCTCTTCATGACCAATCTGGCACTATCGGACTTAGTGTTCGTTTTCACACTGCCCTTCAAAATCTTCTACAACGTCAACCGGCACTGGCCGTTCGGAGACTGGCTGTGCAAGATCTCCGGCGGCGCGTTTATCACCAACATCTACGGCAGCATGCTCTTCCTCACCTGCATCAGCGTTGACCGCTTCCTGGCCATTGTCTACCCGTTCCGCTCGCGCTCGGTGCGTTCGCGCCGCAACGCTGCCGTGGTCTGCGCCGCCATCTGGCTCCTGATCGTGGGCGGCGGCATGTCCGTCACCTTCTTCTCCGCCACCAACCGCGCCAAGAGCAGCACCACGTGCTTCGAGGGCTTCTCCAAGAACACATGGAAGACGTACCTGTCCCGGATCACCATCTTCATCGAGATCGTGGGCTTCCTGATCCCACTGCTCATCAACCTGGCGTGCTCGTCCATGGTGCTGCGCACACTCCGCAAGCCGGCCACGCTCTGCCAGATTGGCACCAACAAGGAGCGCGTGCTACGCATGATCGTGGTCCACCTGGCCATCTTCATCATCTGCTTCGTCCCGTACAACTCCGTCCTGTTCTTCTACGCCTTGGTGCGCACGCAGGCGCTGGATAGCTGCTGGCTGGAGCGTCTGGCGCGCACCCTCTACCCCATCACGCTGTGCGTCGCCACGCTCAACTGCTGCTTTGACCCCGTGGTCTACTACTTCACCTCCGAGTCCTTCCAGAAGTCGCTGACCACAGGTAAGGGCCAGGCGCGGCCTGAGAACGTGCCCCGCAGCGAGGCGGTCCTCTCGGGGAAGGAGAGCAACGACACCGAGGTTGTGGAGACCCATCAGCTGGCCAGCAATGGGAAAGAACAGGTATCAGAGACCCAGTTCTGAAAAAGTGTGGGGAAAGTGCTTCAGGGAAACTTATAAAAATAATGGACAGAGATCTTTGATGAAACTGGAAGCGTCTGGGTTTGCTGAAAGTTCTGTGGCAATTTGGACCAAATATTGAAATTGTTGTTTTTTGAAAAAATTGAAAGAGATTAACGTTGGATGTGGAATAGCTAAACAGAAGATTGGATTTATGAGGGTTCTTTCTGTGTAAAGGCCTAAAATGACTGGATTATGCTAAGCGGCAGGAAACGACTGGAATTTGCTCGTTTGATTGGACATGTCACATAGACATGGAGCCAGGAAGGATTCCACAGGGCCAAAAGCTTATTTTTTGTAACCATTCTTGTTGTCTTGTGACTGATATACTGTTTGGGGTTTTTACAATGTTGACACTGTTTGAAGCGAGCGCTGACTGTATAAATGTGTTTGTGTTAGTTTTGTGTGTGTCTGAATGTAAAATGTGTGACTGTGATTGGGTGTCAGGATGTCATCTCTTCAGGAGACAAAACCCTACGCTTAGCGCCAGATCAAATGGTATTACATTGGTTCAGTATTCAGTTTTTCATTGCAATCAGTTTTGTTATAACAATATTTGTAACTACTGCCAATGTAATAACTCTTAGATTTTACGCACATAGGAATTTCTTTATATGAACAATCTTGGCTTTCCTATTGCGTGAGTATAAAGCACACAGAAACATACATACAAGGAAATGGACAAACGCACATAAATGCACTGGATTACAAGTATTTCATTTGTGATGTATTTTCTAATGAAGCCTGTTATGATAAAGAAGATCATTTTAATTTAGTTGTAAAAACTGTCCTGTTTTTAACAAAAATGGCACTTTTATATGTGGAAATTGTGTTTTAAGTGAAAGCATTATACTGTAGATGCAAATGGGACTCAATTAAACCCACACTTTAGAAAAATGGCTTTGTTAAAGTGGATTTGGTTTTTGGTTTGGGTTGCAAGAACTGAAAAATGTCCCACATATAGAGGGAACTTGAACTTTCTCATTTACAGAAGTTTCTGCCTGAAAATACAATGAGAATGAGGTCAGACTAAAAATAACACACACACACAAAAACACATGACAAGTGCACATCAGACGCAGGTTGTATGATACACGAAGGCTTTTCCAAATCCTGCTTGTGCTCACTGGGACTGTGTTGTGGCTAGTCAAAACAAATGGACGTGTAATGTCTCGAAAAGAAGACACGGAGGAAGTCTCACGTTCGCAACAGACGAGGCAGACGACGGGCCATGAGAAACAGGAGATGCCGGAGGGCTCCGTGTCCTAGACTGAGCATCCGCCAACCAGCAGCTAATTCCACTGCGTTGCTATTCCCTGCCTTCTGCATTAAGAGCCAGCAGCCTGTCACAAGAGCAGAGAGAGGGAGAGGGGATGAAGCTGCGTATTGTAATGTTAGTGACTGACATGGGTAAGGTCTGAATAGAGAGAGAGAGAGAGAGAGAGAGAGAGAGAGAGAGAGAATAGCCCTATGCAAAGGAGACTTGGAGCAGAGGAGGAAGGGTTAGAGTGTACACATAATGATGAAACTGCACATTGTAATGTAAGTGACTTACGTGGGCATGGCCTGAATAAGAGAAAGAGAGCAGCCTTATGCAAAGGAGCGAGAGGCCTAGAAAGCCCTCGATGTTGGGAGAAGCCTTGTGTTGTGTTGGAGGGGGTCAGGGGGCTTATTATGGAGCTGCAGCAAAGCAGCATTGTCTCGGGGATAAATGAATGGTCTTTAGCTTAATCACGACCAGGTCTTAAGAGCGGCCTTAATTCTCTCAGATATGTTGTTATATGGCCTTTTCTGGCACGTAGCGGTCATTAGATTAGCTGGCCAATTCCAAATGAACCTACGTCTCTCTCTCTCTCTGGCTGTTGGAATGAGCAACACAACATTAAGAGCTTAGCCTCTAGTCTGGCTCCAGAAGAAGCACGAGGAAGTAGTGGGGCTGAATGGTACGTGCTGTTTATTTACTGGTGTGACAGTCTATATACATCGACAATAGCTTGGTCATCCATCCTGACAAACTATAGGAAGTGTGCATAGTGCTTTTAACACCCAGCTGAATCTCTTAAGAAACAGTGAACTGCACTGGAGAATGCACTAACTGACTGACTGTACAATGCGGTCTGTAATACTATACATCGACAATAGCTTGGTCATCCAATTGTCTGATAAACTCTAGGAAGTGTTTGATCCAATTATGTAAATGGCATTTATTAATGTCCCTAACACCCAGTTGCATCCCTTTAGAAACAGTGAACTATACGCGGAAAACGGCACTGACTGATTGTACAAAGGCATGGTAGATCTTGACAGCCGTGGTTTGGAGAATGGTGTTGCCCACTGTGTCAGCACAGGAATTCACTGACAGACTGGAGTTTATCTTGTAACATAATACCATCAGACTCTTGCATATGTGTGTGTGTGTGTGTGTGTGTGTGTGTGTGTGTGTGTGTGTGTGTGTGTATGTGTGTGTTACTGGGCACACATACACTTGCTAGTGAGTACTGTGAGCGTGTTTGGTGAGTTTGAGTGGCAGAAGCATCTGTCTGCGGGGGAGGCAGCCTGCGGGCAGAAAGGACCGTTGAGGGGAAGAGAGACGCGGGAAATATGAGAGAGGGAAATACTGTGGCAGGTGTGTGTGTGTGCGTGTGTGTGCATGTGCGTTCGTACGTGCGTGTGTTGGTCAGAGAGAGAGAGATAGAGGGACATGGAAGGGTTTGTGAGAGCCAGATGGAGGGAAAGAGAAGTGTGTGAGAGAAAGAGTACACAGGAGGAGGTGGAGAAAGAGTGGGATCACACATGTGGGAAATGGAATGGAGGGCTGGAACAGAGAGAAAGATGGGGAGTGGACTGCGATTAAGTGAAGGGAAAAAGCAACAGAAAGAGAACAAGAGAGAGAAAAAGCAACAGAAGAGAGAGAAAGATGAGAGAGAACATGAAAAGAGGAAAACAGGATGACGGATGAGTCCTCAAGAACGTTAAGTCGAGTATTACGCAAAACATTTGGAGAGCACGTTCAAACGAGAGTGAGGCAGGGATTGTGACAAACTGTTGTTTGCAACTCTGGGAATGTGCGGCTCTTGCACAGGAAGTGGCCGGCCACTGGCTTAGGGGTCAGGGATGAGGGGGGGGTGGGGGGCAGTGGGAACACACAAGAGAGCCATGACCCAGTCCTCGCCTCAGGCTGGTACATGTCAGAGGTCACCAGAGACCGTGGTGCTACGATGGCCATTCAGAAATACACACTGACTAAATTTGTCCACCAAACACCCACATGCTATTAATAAAAGAAGCCAGTGGTGTGTGTGTGTGTGTGTGCGTGCTCTTTTTGTGGATCCATATGCATTTGCTTCTCTCTTCAGGGTGTCTTCCTTGCTGTCGTCTAACTTTAGACATTCAGTCATTTCCTGACTGGGTTTAATGCGCTTTAGGGTAGAGTTCACTGATACAATACCCGCCACTTGGTAGAGTAACAAGTGTTCCTGCGGATGGGTCCACTTTTCAGGACGTAAATAACAGCACGCTTAGGGGATGAGATCAAACTGTCCCAGAATAAACCAAATGTACAAAAGCAAGGCTGTGTGTATCCAGAATATGCACACATAACTTTGTTAAAGCAGTTATGACCATAATTACATTGAAACATCTCGATTCCTTTTTCCTGTGGCAGAGTTGATGAATTTAGTGCAGATGTAAAACAGACGTCTGATGTGACGTCTCCAGCTCCTTAACTGACTGTTTCGCTCCCTTCCTGTCGCACCAGATCCTGACTAGTCGGCAAAATCGCTCCCAGGGGACTGAAGTCACAAGTTCACTCCGGAACTGTGGGGATATGCATTTGTGGATAATCGGGATAAGAGTGTGTGTGTGAGTAAGTCAGTTATACAATTGTGTACCTGGCTACATTTGTGTGAGGACATTATGTTAACATGTGCATGTGTGAGCTAAACTAGTGTGTGCCTCCCAACATTTGTGGGTAAAAGTGTGTGAGTAGACTCTGTATTTGTGTGTGTGTAGTGATGAGATTACATCAGAGGCAGCATGTCCTTCTTATAGAGGTCTAATTTTATTAGGCGACTCGGGGGTCAGATGGATACTGTGTGCTTGTGGATAGAGCTTGTTTATCTATCATAGAGCTTGGTAACCTTGAGCTGTCTGAAGGCTGTTTTTATTCAACGGCAGCGAGAACATTCTGCCAATAAACACGCCTCGGGCACCAAGTACCATTATACAAGCTATCTCACACTTAGCCTGTGAAAAGCCCAATCAAAACCATATAACTGATACATATTCCTATACCTTGAGTATGCTGGAAAGGAATGGAAAGGTTAGGATAAGGAAAACATTTATCCTAAAAATATCATAAAATCCACAAATTCACATAATCCACACAAAAATCTGGAGTTTATACATGACAGCAGCAGTGGACCTGTAGGGGAATGTGCAGCTCTGATGTAAGATCAGTCCAGTCATGTGAGTTGAATTTCAGAACCCAGAGTGAGAGTAGGCCTGGGGGCGCAGCTCCACGAGGGGGCCCAGGCCCGGTGCATAAGCCTTTGCAGCTGTGACAGCTCAACTTCACTTTCAACACAACCACTCACACACTGGAATACAATACTTCTCCTAAAACTCGGTGTGTAGACTGAGATTATTGTCTGTTTACTGTTCACATAAAGCTCTCTTCAGGGTTTAACAGTGAAATGCTACCTGCTAGCAAACATAGTACAATCACAAGCTATCTTAGGAGTTTTCTAATGTGTTTTCTGCACAAATTAACATCTAAGTAAGCATGTATGCACACCTAATGTCATCAAATGCACTAAGTTGCAGAAGATACACAGACTAGAGACATTTCATCGCTGTTATCGTGAGGAAACAGGTCATCATTAGTTTATAGTTTAAATAGTTAAATATAGTTTATTAGTTTATATATAAACATATTACATTTAAACACATTTTATATATATATGAAATAAAATAGAAACATTCTAAAATAAAAAGGTACAAATATTTGTATGTATACAAAATATAAATCATTTAACTATGTTTATTGTCTGAGTGCAATGAATGCAACCTCTTTATGGCTGACTATTGTTTTTATTGACATCTGGTAATATTTCATTCCTTAAGTGGAGTCAGCTTTTTTTTTTTAAGGAAGAAAGCCGTTTAGGCACTAAGCTGAAAAAACAAAGTAGCGAGTCCTCTCCCCAGGGTCCTTCTCCCTACACAGTCAGAGCTTTCTAGGTTTGATTCACATGCAGTTGATTATTGTTCTGATTGCTTGGGTACCTTTATGAGAACCAGGTTTGTGTGTCCTATTTGTTTGATTGCTACTGCTGGTAGTGTTTCGCCATTAGAACATATGCAATGTTCTCAAATTCATGTTGATGGTAGGCCTGTGTTGTCATTTAGCAACCTTTTTATCAGTAGGCCTGTAAACGATGGTTTAATAGATTCAAAACTACTTCAAAGTAGTAGTTTTAACTTTTTTATTAAGGTACGTAAGTACACGTTAAAACATAACAGATAATAAAAAGAACACAGACAACCAGCAGCAATGAGTTAGCTGGGCAGACCAGCTACTGTCCAATAGAGAATGCTATGGAGCTTTAGACACTAGAGGATCTCCTCGAGATCAAAACAGTTCCATATGACTCATTATGACAAAGTAGCAGAGAGAATGAGCGATATCAGGGAAAATTAGATTATTCTTTAAAAAAAAAAAATAATTTAGGCAGTAAATACATCACTAGCAGGTGTTTTATTTTTATTTTTTATTTTCCAGGCTGAAAAATTAGCCTAAAAATTTAGACATAGAACTTAGACATGCTTAAAAACATCACCTGCACAGTTAATTCAAGAGATCATGGCTGTACTGAGAAAAATGGAGGATGGATATAATATTTCAGCACACACGGTAACATATGGCTAGCAGCAGGTGGGGTGGCATAATGTGGGTACATGTTCGTACAGTGGAGTTATTTAGAATCTAAAACCAACCAACAAACAAACACACAAACAAAAACAAACAAACAGGCTTCATGTAGTGCTCAGACATTCTACCGCAGACTTATTGGCTTGATCTCCCACTGGACACAACAAAGTGTGTTAATAATACTGTGTGGCATCAGAGCCATACACAAATTCAAATAGAAAACAAAGATAAAACACTACATTTATTAGTATATTTTGTACAATCATACACATATAGATACATGTTAAATATAGTCATTCATTTTTTTTGGAATATTGATAGTCATTTGATTAAATTCAGTTGATCAATGCTGCCACCTGTGGAGTTTCCCTTAACAAGATCCTAGGGGCTCTGTACCTAGTAAAAGAAAAAAAAAACATCACTGAGAATCACTTCCCTGATTTATCATTGCAAGTGAGTAAACCTTTACATTTTCTGTCAACCTAGACAATATGTAAAAGCAAGATAACCATCAGAATCCGATGAAGTCACACAATTGGCTACTGTACATGCCAGGAAGGATCTTAAGCCTGTTCACATATTTCTGGTGAAGCACCAGCTGTGTTGTAGCAGCTGTTGTTTTAGTGTACCTGTTTACACGCACCCGGTTGGGTGTTGCACCTAGTGAACGAGCATGTTAAGATGCTGAAGGAGTTATTTTGTGTTGAGTAAAGAGTTGCCCTATGGACCCTTTCAAGAGAGTTCCATTATCAGCATCATAGTTGGCCCCACAAGATTCCTTTTTAACATTCCATATGTTATCTTAATGCAGAGGAAGTAGATTGGGGCCCAAATAGAACGTTCAAGCATTGTTTTTGTTTACCTTGTTGAAAGGGTCTATTAGGCATAAACAAGATATTCAGTGTCCCAGAAGTACCACGAAAGGAGCAGAATATAAGAGAAGATGATGTTACAACAGAGCTGATGCTCAACCAGAAATCTATGCGCTGGCTAAAGAGCCTTCCATGGCAATTCTAAACCAATACAAATAACTTCCTGAAAAAAGGTATTTACACCAAAAAAGAAGCTTGTGTACCTTTGATAACTGTGCTTTCAATGCTTCAATCTCCTGACGTTGTTGTTGGATTTGTCGTTGTAAAGATTCACAGTTTTTACAATCTGGGGGCATTTAAAAGCACTTGGATTGGATATTTACAGTATCAATGACGCTAGCATGTTTATAGCCACTAACATTAAGTGTCCATACCGGTTTTGCGATCAGGGTGCTCTTGCCCCTGGCACAGGTAAGTGCCCTCACTGTCCAACGAGGGGGCAGTCACCAATGAAGCTGTGGTGGGGCCGTCGTCACGTCAACCACGCAGAGCGAACGTGGAATGGTAGTCACAAACACACAGGCAACAAACAGTTGTCACACAAGACATGCGTTTTTGGAGTAGGTTCCCCTGACATTCACTGTTGCCCGGACACATTTCTCTTAGACAAAACAGCCATGCTATCACTAAGAGATTAATCACATTTTTTGGGGGACACATGCACAAAATAACAGAAAGCATGAAATGAAATCAAAGGCATGTAGTATAATGTGAATGACCGAGGTATAAAAAGCAAAGGCATGTAGTATAATGTGAATGACCGAGGTATAAAAAGCAAAGGGAAAGTGCCAGGGGTGTGGGCAAAGCCATATGGAACCCTGAGGCCTTTTTGTTTCAACTTCATTCTCAGAATACCTTACTGTTGGGGTCAGCAAAGACATTGATATGCTATCATTTGTAATAATTCTGCTTTTAACTGAGCAAAACAAAGTCTTGAGTTGTAATGTCTACAAATCTAAGGCAAAGCACTGCTGACAAACTAGCTGTAGCATGAGAGTGCTCACCAGATATAGTATGGTTTGAGGAGATGGATATGGCATCTTCAGGCACGGTGGGAAGCACTGGCCAAGGCAGAAGCATGAGTTAACACACACACACACACACACACACACACACACACACACACACACACGCACGCACAAATTAAAAGCAAACCGCAAACTCCACTTGGCATAGTTACATTCATTGCTGTGGCAATACTGCGGCAAGAAAAAGTATGTGAACCCATGCTAAAGTTGACTAAAAAGAGGAATACAAAATGTTTTGGAAATTGATCTTAATGCCAAAAAATGATGCATCATAAATAAATACATGTTCTTCCTTAAAATACAGGGGACATAAGTATACACACCCCTTTGTTAAATTCCCATAGAGGCAGAAAGATTTTTATTTTTAAAGGACAGTTATTTCATGGATCCAGGATACTATCCATCCTGATAAAGCGCCCACGGCCTTTGGAAATAAAATAGCCCCACATAATCACATACCCTTCACTATACCTAGAGATTGGCATGGAGTACTTTCCATAAGATCATCTCTCAATGCAAATCAAACCAGCTATTAGGCTAACTGAAATAAAGCCATGGGTTCACATACTTTTTCTTGCCACTGTATATCTGCCTGCAGCCTGCAAACCTACACAGGAAGACAGACTTTTATTATGACAGTATTGCCAGAGATGACTGGGGGCCAAGACACAACACAATGCAGGAAACCAAGCAAATGAGTTGAGTTAGTACACGTCATGGCAAAAACCACAGAAGGCTGTTACCTGGACCTTTCTGCATGAGTAGACCAGACCGGAGCTTGGCAGCTGGACCTTCCAAAGGAAAAACAAACAAAACAATACAACACTATTAACTCTCTATTCACCACGGACCACAATTCATCACGTCTGAGATCATATAACAAACAGAAAAGTCAAACATCACAGCAAACAAGAAATATGTATGATGTTGTGCCAGTGAGCCATTCGACAGGTAAAACTAACTAATGCACTAATAAATACAACATGAATAGAATAACACACAGATACACACAGATAATAAACAGATAAATCAAAACAAAGTATTAAACATAAAACAAGGCAGGGTAAATGCAGCTTCTTACCTACACTCGGCCTCCTGAGTTCAGCCTTGGGCTCAGGCAGAGCTTTCCTTAATCCAGTGGAGGTTCTGGGTAGTCTGCCTGCAATGGATGCGGAGTCCTTGCTGACAGAGGCATGCGCACTATCTGTATGTAATAATAATAATAATAACTATTAGAGGGACTGTTTGTATAAATTAGCCTGATTGAATCCAGGCAAACCAAATTTGAATATGCTCTGCAGATCCATCTGGATAGGATCCCATTGTCACCAGTCTCCGAACTTCCAGTTTTACAACTTCAAGGGGCGTAAGTCAGTGAAATTAAACTTAAATTGGTGCATTCATCTCTTACCAAATTGTTTCAGAAGTGCCGCTAACACATTTTTCTTGTAAACAATTCCAAAGAAATTATACATTCCTGAGTTTTTGGTCATTCGGAAACGGACGTCAATGAGATCCTTTCCAGATGGACCTGCAGAGCAAATTCAAATTCCCTAAGCGTTTCGTCTGGGTTCACCCAGGCTATGTGTTTCAAGCAAAAGTGTACTTGAACTCAAGTTCCTCCTTATCAGGGCTACTTGATTATGTGCAAAAGGGAAACATCTTGCATTTACGGAGCTTAAAAATAACAGGAGTTCCAAAATACATATCTCAATCTAAATTACATTGCTCTTGTAATCATTTTCAGGGTGTGTGGGCCTTACCTTCTTTCGACCTCTTGGCTGGGCCTCCTTTGGGCTCTGGGACCGGTCTCTTTATACCCGTAGAGGCACGAGAAGGCCGCACCGAGCTGGCTGCAGCCTCCTTGCTCACAGTGGGGATGGCTCCCTCTACAGGCAAACAGAGATAACAGCACCACGTTTCAATTCCATTCAAGGCAGCTAATGCCATTTCCAGCCTAACGGTCATAGGCTTATCAAAGCCAAGAAAATGTCTGTGTCTGAAGTCACCAGCCACTTTCAAAGGCGTTATATAATGATCCATTTTCAAATCTTTAACAACCTGACCAACACCCGAATTCAGACCCAGTGCCTGAGAACTTCAAGTAAATATGAAAGCTCTGTAGCATCATGTTCACTAATTCCCATTACTTGGGACACTGATGATTCTCAGTTGTTATGTATAAAAAGAACTATAATGTTGGTAACCATAGCAACTCAGAACAAAGCATTGCTGGGATCATGCCAATATTTTTTTTCCAATTAAGAAATGCTTGTTAAACATGTAGAAAAACATGTAATGCTTGTTAACATTGTTCAAGTTTGCCAATATGCAGGTCCCCGTATAATAAGCCTGTGCTTTAACATTATGCCATTATAATAGTCCATTTTATTTGTAATGCTGTTTGTTGATTAGGTTATTATGACAGCTTATAAGTTATGCTGGGTTCAGGACTGGTACCGTTGGGCTTTTTCTTGAGTCGTGTTGAGAGGACTGGCGCCAGGCTGAGGCGTCTCTGAAGAGCCGGGGCGGGCTGAGGTACTGGACCAATAGAGGCAGCACTGCGCAATGCTGCCTTCATTCCTAGCACAAACACACACACACACACACACACACACACACACACACACACACACACAGACACACACAGACACACACACAGACAGACACAGATACACACAGTTATTCAATGCCAGCAGGGTCGGACTAGCCGTCTGGCATACCGAGCGTTTTCCCGGTGGGCCGATGCAGCTTTGGCCCAATAGAATATACAATTGAATTTAATTGGCAAACGATTGGCCCAAAGCAAGGACAGTCAGTGGCCCATTGGTTCATTTTCATACTGATGCTGGTTTGATCCAATAACAGCTCGTAAGGGCCCACCCCTCCCATTTTGGCTCAGAGCAAAGATTCTGTAAGCGCATCTAAATTGTTACTCGTAGTAGACTAGCGTTGAATATGTTGAAGTTGCGGCAGGTAGAGGCCAGTGGTGCCAGTTGTGCAAAATATAAGACCAATGTAGAAGCTTCAACAGAATCCAATATAACACCAATGTAGAAGCTTCAACAGAATCCAATATTGCATGTAGCCTATGTCAGCAACAAGTTGAACTTGAAGGAGGATATGTAGATGAAGGGGAGCTGGAAATTTTTTGTATAATAAATACCGGTACCTAAATTCAAATTACTAATGACTTCGCTGATCTAGGCTTTCAGAGCAGCCACATAGTGTTCTAGAATCGTTGACTTTTTGCAGGGCTGGAAATTAATAAATGGGCATTAAAAAAAACAAGGTAGGGCTAACCACAACCACTCAAGCAATAAAAACAAATATATTTCCAAGCACTGATGTTCATCAGGATAAGAGTGGTTGTGGTTAGCCCTACCCTGCTTTTTAATGCCCATTTATTAATTTCCAGCCCTGCAAAAAGTCAACGATTCTAGAACGCTATGTGGCTGCTCTGAAAGCCTAGATCAGCGAAGTCATTAGTCATTTGAATTTAGGTATTTATTATACAGTAGGTCATGGAAATTCTGGGGTTTTTTGTCAGGGAAACGTCATATAATTTTGAGAATCCTGTTACAGCAACAGACAACAAAGTTTCCATATCTATTCTGTGTTAGGTTTAAGTTGTCCTGTGTATAGTGGGTAACTGTTATAGATTACAGTTAGGCCTAACACAATCTGGGTAATTTAGCTCTTACACATACAGTAATTGTTTTATGCTGCTACCAATTTAGCATTGTATAGTTTACATTTATTGACTAAATTGAAATTACACCAGTAATTCCAGTAGTTCCAGCAGAGCCTCTTTCACTATTGTTTTTATGTGTGAATATGGAGATGATGTGCTCCCTGGCCACCTCTGATGACCAGTGAGTCAGAAAGCTAGTGAGTAGGCCTACACCTCTCTACTTTCAGTGCTCCATGGCACTTAGTTCAAAAGATATGCATATTTAAGGGTTCTGCTATTGAGTATTAGTGGGTGTGCCTGACGATTTGGAGGGCCCAGACGAACCTGTTAGCAAATTTGAATTTGAATGTCAAATTTGAAATTGCTAACAGTTTTGTCTGGGTTCACCCAGGCTAGACAGAAACTAGATAACGGACGATGATTGAACCTCAATCCAGTTAAACAGGGCTATATTTACATTGGGGGGAAAAAAAGACAGTGTTGAAGTTCCATATTACCGAGTGAGAGTCTGTTAGTGCTGGGAATACCAGATGGTGCGGGAATGTCCTGAAACAAGAAATAAAAAAATAAAAAAGTCAGTTGTTAAGTATAAAGGCCCCAAAGCCATACAAGAAACTGGTTTACATTTGTATACTGGGACAAACCAACTGAAGGAAAATATAAACCAAAAGGCTACTACACAATAAAAATAAAACTTATTTCAGGGCTTAAAGCAAGAGTTATCAGAAACAGTCAGATTCACTATGTATAATGATCTATTTTATTAGCCTTGCCCATGCATGAATTCTGTTCTAGCACGTATTCTTTTTTACATTAGAAGCACTACTTCTGGCAACAAAATCACAACTGAACAATATCCTCTTCCATCTCCACTCACCTCTACCGTGTTGTTGGCCACTGTGGCCATCCCCAGCACACCAGTCCTGCGCATGGGTTTGGGGATGGTCCTGCGAGTGACTGGGAGGCCCGAGGACTTGGCACCGGCCACCATTGGTCCTGCCATGGCCGCCGCTGCAGCCCCTCCTGCTCTGGGTAAGGTGATGCCTGTGGCTTTGAGCACCATTCCCTGTCTCTGCGCCAGGCTGGCATGGACGTCTGTTTTGCCCTCGCTGGGGGGCGAGGATTCAGCAGGGCTGGTTCCTGCTCCGTCCTCACCTGGTGGGTCACTGCCACCGGTGGCCTTGGCGGTGGGGGAGGAGGACGTGGTGGTGTTGGTGGTTGTCGTGCTGATGATGGCATTGGCGGGCAGCACTAGTTGCTTGCGGGCCTCGCAGGCTCTGCCGAGGACGACGTCGGCGGGCCGGGAGAAGGAGAACTCGCGGTGCTCGGGCATGGGCGTGGAGGTGACCAGGCCGTACGCCTGCAGGTCCAGAGAGTCGTCCAGCGTGAACTGGACCGACAGCCGTGACTCCGGCGCCGAGCGCTCCACCGTCACCTCGGCCTCCGACAGGTTAAGGTTCATCGTCAGCGTGGCTGAATCAGACACATTGCCGTTGCCAGCACATGCCTGTGCATTTCCCACGCTTCCCTGTTCAACAGCAGAAGCTGTGGTATCAGATGCAGGCCTGGTGCATTCTTCATTGACACCATTTGCTTTTTCACTGACTGCTGCATGGCCACGTACCACTTCAGGGCTAGAGCTTGGATTTGATACCTCCATTTCGACTGTGTTGTCCAGTTTTTGTATGCCCGATACAGAAGGGCTGCCGCTGCATGTCAGGTTCACCGTGCTGTTGACCACAGCCGCTCCAGTTACACACGGACTGCCAATAGGCGTCAGGTTCACCGTGCCATTACCAACAGCCGCCTCAGCAACGCACGGGCTATTGACGGACGTCAAGTTCACCGTGCTGTTAACGACCGCTGCCTCAGCAACGCACGGGCTATTGATGGACGTCAAGTTCACCGTGCCGTTAACCACAGCCGCAGGCGAGCCGACCCCTCTGACCACTGAGCTGGTTAATTCTTGCACCTCTGTAGTAACGCTAGGTGAAGCATTTGTGGTGGTGGTGCCCTGCAGCTCAACAGTGCTGTTCATTGGTTCAGCCGATGGGATGCTTCTGCGCTGCACCAGATCTACGGTGTTGTTCATCTCCCTGGCAAGTTTGGTGGCAACGGGGGTTTTGGCAACAGCTGCCAAATGCAGTGTGCCATTGTGACAGGCAGCCATAGGTGCGCTATTGGTGCCGCCTCCAAGTGGAAAATCCACTGTGGTGTTATGGTGAACAGGCATGGTGGTGTTGTGGTGAACAGGCATGGTGGTGCTGTGGTGAACAGGCATGGTGGTGCTGTGGTGAACAGGCATGGTGGTGCTGTGGTGAACAGGCATGGTGGTGTTGTGGTGAACAGGCATGGTGGTGTTGACCTCAACTGAGGTGGACTTGCCATTATTCTCCTTATCCACAGTGGCGTTGAGCTCTTGAGTGGGTCTGGAGATGCTGGGAGAAACTGCAGGACTGATCAGGCTGCAATCACTCCCCATCTCTACTGTGAGGTCTTTATGTTCGGCGTGCTTCGAATCAGTGGCGCTACCAACACAGCCCGCCAGCTCCATCGTCCCATTCATTTGACGATTCGACAAGACAACATCAGAAAGAGCAGCACTGGCACCGGCAGGTACAGTCATGTTGGGTCTGCCGCTATAGACCAACTCCATGGTGTTATTTCCCTCACCAGTGGATGTGTTGATGTCAGGCGTCAGAGCAATACTCGGAGCGCTATTGTTGGCCACATCAGTAGTTTTGTTTATTTCATCAGCGGACGCCGACATATTTCTCCCAGCAACACTGGGGCTGCTGCAGCCAGATGTCAGATTTGTGGTGCTGTTCATTTCCTCAGTAGGAACTGTGATGTCGCTAGCTGACCCAGGAGTGTTGCTTCCACCTGCCAGATGTATGGTACTGTTTATGAGCATGGCTTGCCTATCAGTACTGGCTATAGCTAAAGCTGGACTGTCCCTACAAGGCGAATCCACTGCGTTTTGAGCACTGGTGGAATCAACTTTAGGAGGAGTACAAGCAGGACTTTTGCCTTCACACCCCACATCCATAGTGTCATTTTGGACATTCATTGTGACAATGTCCGGCAAAGGCACAGTGATGACTGTGCCAGCACCACCAGGCAATTCCACTGAGTTTGCCGGCTCAGTGGGTGTGGTGACTGAGTAGTCCATGAAACTCGCCTTCATCCACGGTGGCGTCTCGTTCTCCAGAGTGGGAGAGGTAGCTGGGTGGAGGTGACTGTACCTTTCAGCCTTCGCCCAAGCCAAGGAGGGGCTCGCGTCCAAACAGAGGCGCCGGAGACCGGGAGTCAATCGGCCTGTGGTGACCGGAGACGCCCCCACGTCCTCTTGAAAGGAGGAAATGTTAAACAGAAATGACTCTCTAGTCCAAGGTGGAGTCTCCTCTAAGATGCTGTACATCGCCTGCTGGCTCCCTGCTGCGGTCTTGTTGGGTGAAGGCAAGCAGGCGACTCCTTTGCTCACCTCTGCAGTGGCAGGATCAGTGCTAGCTTCACCCATTGCATCATCGCTCTGACAGTCGCCGCGGTCACCTCCAGTTGTGACATCGGCAGCTCTTGTCACGTTTTCATTCACGCTCATCTTGCACACTCCCGGAGTGCTACAATTTCCCTACAGGTGAAGGGGGGATAACAATAACAAAAAAAAAATATGAATAACATACTAAATCTGACCAACTCTGTTTGATATATCACAGCAGCACGAGGCCTGCCACCAGCTTCTCGTTCATATTTCATTTACGAAGTAAAGTGGCAAGTCTAATGTAAATTATGAAAAACATTTTTTCTTCCGTTTCTCTAATGTACAATGGTACATTTATACACATAATACAATAGCAAACAAAGTTACTTTGCATATTCCAACAGAGCAATCCAGAAGTGGCTGCTTGAAAACATGACTTCTTTTGGCTTACAGAACGTCTGTGGCCAAAATATCTTCACGTTTTAGTAAGCGTTAGTGACGTAAAGTCATAACTTCCCGGTACAAGGACAGACCGTGTACGGTGACTGTCACATATGGCAACTTAAAGCCTGTGTTGCAGGTTAAACACCACTGTTGATTAATGGGTACATAAAGCACTCAATATATGTATATCATTTTAAAAATGTCTCCAAATGGTGTTAAATGCCAGTTTTTGTTGTTTTTAGCATTAGCGGGTTTTTTGTACGCAATTCGGTGATGACGTCACTTTGGGGACTACTTGATCTGTGCTTCATTCATTTCAATGCATTTCAATGGACATCGCGGTTACACTTTCAACATAAAGTTTGTATATTTACACTTCGAATTTCGTCACAGCATTTATATCACAGCTACCCTATGATCTACCAATGGTAATAACGGTGCCTGATATCAATTTAGTATTTTTTCAGAATTTCGGGAGGTCTCGTTTTGGAGGGTATATGTTTTACATTCATTCCTATGGGAAACGGTCGCGGTTACACTTTCAACATAAAGTTTGTATATTTACACTTCGAATTTCGTTACAGCATTTATATGACAACGACCCTATGGTCTAACAAAGATAACAATGTCTTCCGATTTTAGTTTAATGCAATTTTCTGAATTTGAGAGGCCTCGTTATGAGGCTATAATGCACCTATTCAGTTCAATGTATTATGCTTATAACATTACGACACTTTTTTTGTTACTGTCAGTGAACAGCACCGAATGAAAGTCAACATGTTCTTTATATCTAGTGATAGTGATCATGTCGTTAGTTCAGATAAGTAGGCTACTGGGCAAACTTAGTCAGAAGATCAGAATATGAAGCATCATGATAGCTAGCTGGGCTAACTTTTTAGTCCCACCTGTGAGCCACCCCAGTTACTTAGCTTCTAGCCGCCGCCAATTAGGCTGGTCGTGTCTTCAGCATGAATATTTTCGATAACTACTGCTCGTGATTGATTGCCATTGACATCGTCAGGGTACGGCTTACCAAAGAGGGAGATAATATGGGCAAGTCGCAGTTTTGCAGGTGCTTGTGTGGGCTGTGCCGTCCCGATGGAAACTGTGGTGGAGAGCTGCAGTAACTAGGGAAGCGAGTGCATTTTGGCCGCTGGTCGAGGAGCTCCCCTGTGACCAGCATAATGACATGATCTATCTAGCTATCTATCTGTCTATATACATATCTAGGCTATCTATAGCCTATATATTTATCTATAATCTGCGCTATCTACTGCTGAACAATACCTTACTCGTCTCTCTTTACTCCTCTCTCGTTATTCTCAAGGGTCTCAAGGTGGGCTTTGGTCTGTAGTCTCCCCAAGGTGACGTAATGCAATGCATTGTGGGGGAAAGGAGAATCACTTCAAATGCTGTGAAATATTACCTGCTTTTTCGTATTATATTCCGTTTTGTGATACCCAACAACATCAAATACAATGGATAACAGTTTAAATGTTTATTATCAACAAGCAAATTGTGCAAATTCGTTGGAAAATGAACCCTGCAACACGGCCTTTAAGTCTGCTCAAGGAGCTGGCAACAAATGAACGATGCATTAGGAATCATTTAGCTAGCCTACTCAAGTTAGCAAGCTGCGTTAAGTACATAACATTAGCAACAAGGTTGTTGATTCAACGAGACGAATCTAATCCAAAAGCTACCCCTAACTTACAACTATCCAAGTCATCAAAGACTGATGCATAGCCAACCATTTAGTTGGTGATCTGATGTTAACTTTCAAGTGTAGTCCCAATGATAGCTAGATCTATAATAAGTTAACTAGCCACCTCCTTTAGCTGTCAGGTTCAAAAGGTAATTTAAGCAACAACCCTGACACTTCCCTTGATGACAAAGCGAAGTTACAATAGAAAATGGAGTACAACAACTATATTTATATATATCATTATTAAGACATAACTTAGGCCAGATAATTTTACTCACAATGTGGTGGTCCACTGCAAGGAACCTTTGGAATGCAGTTTCGCTGGAGATTTTAACAACCTACCGCTTTGGTTTAAAATGAGCATCACATTACGATTGGTTAGTACCGGCATGCAACGCGCCAGTAGTCCACCGTCGGCCAATCATAATCCATAGATAGCCACCAATAAGAAAACAGTTCATTTGTGGGTGTTCGTACTGTCCGACCTTCTTTTACAAGAAAAACAAGAAGGCACTAGGCAGCTGTAAACATACTCAAAGCTGAATATGATTCGGCTTATTTTAAGAAAGACTGTTGCGTTACCCCCGTTCAGATGCTCTCCAGCAGTAACTGTGAGACTTTACCATGCCGACAGCGTGGCAACTGTGGGTTCACAGCCAGACGAACAGTCTGCAGTGTATCAAGAAAACTTCGAACGAATGCAAGCACTTGTGAAGGACTTAAGGGACAAGACCGAAAAAATAAAATTAGGAGGTGGTGAGAAAGCCAGAAATCTGCACACATCCCGAGGTAAACTCCTACCTCGAGAACGAATTGACAGACTTTTGGACCCAGGGTCACCTTTTCTAGAGTTTTCCCAGTTTGCGGCCTACAAGTTGTATGGTAAAGAAGAGGTGCCAGCTGGAGGGATCATCAGCGGAATTGGACGAGTCTCCGGGGTTGAATGTGTCATCGTAGCAAATGATGCTACAGTCAAAGGTGGGACATATTATCCAGTAACTGTGAAAAAGCATCTTCGTGCTCAAGAGATCGCACAGCAAAACCACCTGCCATGCATCTACCTGGTTGATTCAGGTGGAGCCAATTTGCCCAGACAGGCTGATGTATTCCCTGACAGAGACCACTTTGGAAGAATTTTTTTCAACCAGGCCAGACTCTCATCTGAGGGCATAGCACAGATTGCTGTGGTGATGGGCTCGTGCACTGCAGGAGGTGCCTACGTTCCTGCTATGGCTGATGAGAGCATCATTGTTCGAAAGCAAGGGACCATTTTCCTTGGTGGGCCTCCACTGGTAAAAGCTGCCACAGGTGAAGAGGTCTCTGCAGAGGACCTCGGAGGTGCTGATCTCCATTGCAGAAAGTCAGGTGTAACAGACCACTATGCATTGGATGATGACCATGCACTACATTTGGCAAGAAAAGCAGTACGAAATCTGAATTACAAGAAGCACATTGACGTGACTGTAGAACCTAGTGAGCCCCCCCTGTTTCCTGCTGAAGAGCTGTATGGCATTGTGGGAGAGAATCTGAAGAGAAACTTTGACGTGAGAGAAGTAATTGCAAGAATTGTCGATGGGAGCAAGTTTGACGAGTTTAAGGCCTTCTATGGAGACACATTAGTCACAGGTTTTTCCAGAATTTTTGGCTACCCTGTTGGAATTATTGGGAACAATGGAGTTCTGTTTTCAGAATCTGCAAAAAAGGGATCACACTTCATTGAGCTGTGTTGTCAAAGAAACATTCCTCTGATATTTCTTCAAAATATAACTGGCTTCATGGTGGGGAGGGAATATGAGGCAGGTGGCATCGCAAAAGATGGCGCCAAGATGGTCACTGCTGTAGCCTGTGCCAATGTGCCTAAGATCACTGTAATCATTGGGGGATCCTATGGAGCTGGAAACTATGGAATGTGTGGACGAGCATATAGCCCCAGGTTCCTGTACATGTGGCCTAATTCCCGGATTTCTGTGATGGGAGGGGAGCAGGCCGCCACTGTCCTGGCCACCATCACAAAAGACCAGAGGATACGTGAGGGGAAAGAGTTCACAGCTGAACAGGAGGTTGCGATGAAAGAACCCATTATTAAACGATTTGAGGAAGAAGGAAATCCATTCTTCTCTAGTGCAAGGCTTTGGGATGATGGGATCATTGACCCTGCAGACACACGACTTGTTCTCGGGCTGAGTCTCAGTGCTGCACTCAACTCCCCAATTCAGAGGACGAAATTTGGGGTTTTTAGAATGTGAGCATATAGAGTGTTGACCATAGAGGCATTTTGCAAAGTTATAGTTGATCATTAGGAACGCGACAGGTGTTGTTGTTTTCTTTGTTCTTTTCGTATATATGTTTGGGGAAAAGTCAGAAAGATTTGACAGATATGTACATTATTTACTAACTTTTTTTGTGGAGGATGGGGAAAGTATGAAATTGGAAAAAAAATAAAGTCCAAGGCTTTATAACCTATTTTGGAGCTTCATGTGTGTCTGATTAGCAATCAAAGAACATTTGACTCATGGAGAAATAGTGTAAAACATTCTTAGACCTATTCATGGGTTTCATCAGGTCCCTTTCCACAGGTGTATAAAATCAAGCACTGATTATGAATGCAGACTGCATGGTATTTGATTAATACACCTGAAAGGGACCTGATGAAACTCATCAATACATTACATAAAATTGATTATACTGTAGGCTATAGGACCACCTTGTTTCAGCCATATCAACAGCACCAGCTTTATTTTGAGGTAGCCAATTTGAGCCTTTCATAAAGGCTAGCCAAAGCCCAGTTCAGGGTTGGGATCTTTAGAAGTTCATTCTGCCTATCAATCCTTAAACACAATCCCGTTATTATTGCAAACAAAGTAAAGATTGATATGTGTTATTAAGGCTTGAGTGCATTTCATCCCCTTGCATAAGGTTTTATCTACGTTCTGGTTAGTTCTGATACATTGAACTTCAAAGTTTTAGAATTCCAGTTATACTGATTAAGCAGAACAGACCTTTTTAGATATAATGTCCAAAATGCATATGACTACAAGAAACACTTCACCTCACCGTCTTAAGTTGTCACAGAATAAGAATATATCAATAACTCAATTTTGACAAAAATGTCAGATAGAACCTTATAATTCGAAGGGGACAATTTGTTTGTGGATCACTTGTAAATAAATATTCACTTTTAAAATATTCAGTTTAGGCTTAGAAAATAGAATACTCCTGGAATAAAAAAAATAAAGACATGTATATATGTAAATGCATTTTGTTTACATAAAATGAGGAAAAGATAAACAGAATTGATCAGCAGAATTAGAATTGGAATTGATACAATTTGAATGATATCCAACCCAAGTCCAAGTTCATTTAGCCCAATAGCCCAAAGGTAGACAACAGAAACAGTAAGTTAAGATATAGGCTAAACCCTTATAGGGCCAATTAGTCAAGTATACAACCCTGTTTCCAAAAAAGTTGGGATGCTGTGTAAAATGGAAATAACAACACGTGATAATCTACAAATATTGTGAACCTATAGTTGCAAAAGGACATAGGCAAACATGTATACACAACATATCAAAGGTATGACAGATTTGACTTATATGGGAGAGAATATGCCATGATCTTGCATCCTGTATCCTCTTAATTTCCCTATATGCACCCTCTGCACCCTGTCACTCAGGTAACTTCTCACAATGGACAAAGGGGGGCGCTTGAAACAAGTGTATACAGCAAATGATAGTGCTTTCAAAAGCACAGGAGAAATCAAAAGACCATGGCCATTTTGGGATCAGTGCATCATGCCAACACTGCAAGATCTGGAGAGCGGAGTAGTAACAGTTGATCTATTAACCACACTCTTAAAACTAATGGGTTGTCCTTATCTGGACACAGAGATGTGTTAAAAAAACATAAGTTGTATTGTTTTTTACCTTAACATAACATTTCCAAAATCATTTTGATGGCACATCACCTCATAACATGACAAACGGCGGCACTTCTGCTATTTTCTTAGCTGCCGTCTATAGGCAATTTCCCCCCACCACCACCCCCCCAACCCCCTTTGTAAAAGACGCAAATTTAGCTAGTTTATTATTGCGCTTCTCAACTGTAGGGGGACCCTGTGTGCAAATCTTCTTAAGTGCTGCTTTAGGTCAGACCACATTGCTGCTCTGAGAGAGTATGGACCTGGCAGATGAGGACAAAGAGTCAGAGTACAGATAGGCTACTCAAGTATTTAAAGTTAGTTTATTTGTAATGTTTAAAAAGAAAAAAGTATACTTTAATACATGAACAGGAAAAAACAGCTAAATGGATGCCTGCATGTCTCCGATTACGAAAGGGCACAGGCATGCATTTAGTTTACTACTCAAACTTATCTATTAACTTGATTCATGCTCTAGACTGATACAGTGACTACCCTATTTCAGTTAGTAATCGCAAAACACCATGATCATGGATGTTCTAACAAAGAATCAGCATAGTTATCTGCGGCCACCATCAAAAAAGTTTCAAAAAATATTAATACTCAAGTACAGATACTCAATAAAGTTACTTCAGTACAGTATTTAAGTAATTTACTTAATTACTGTCCACCCCTGTCGACTGGTCTTGAACGTGTTAGCCATTGGACCAGTTCCACAAGGGCATCTGTTGATGGGCACACATGTTCACCTATGTGGCCATCTGACCAAGTGGATGTGGGTGGATTTAGTTCCACGTTGCTAATGTCCATAGGGATGGGACAATATGTTGACAATCGGAATATTGTGCTAGTGATACAATGTATCAGTAGAGATATCTGTGTGGATTCCTCTGCCAGTTTCACTCACCAGAATCTTGACATCTCATGCTGGTACATACTGAATATATACTGGTCCCTGGAGGACTTTGACTTGAGGCCCTTTCTGTATGGTTAATTTTATGTCATCACCTATTTTCATAGATAGATGTCTATTGACTTCAGACTTGTCTTCTGGCGAGTAAGGATGTCTATTGACTGCAGCCTTCTGGTAGCACTATATTTGTATGTCAGCTGTATCTGTTCTATGTCTGAGGAAGGGCTTGGACTCTGAAATGTTACAGTACGTGCTATAAAACATTACATGTTTTCTTGAGTAATATCTGGTGTGTGGACTCTATCCTTTTGTACTGGATCAAGGGTCAAACAATTGAGCAATCAGATTTTATGTATATGGCACCTTTCGTTTTGGAGTTAACCATTAATTCAGTTGATCAAGAAAATTACATGATTTTTACCACTGAAATGAGCCAATTCTGCCTATAAATGCTGCAATAATATTTGATGATATACAGTACTCTTTTTAAAAAAATTAAAAATAAGCGAATATAGCATCAACATCAAGTAACTTGCATGACCTGAATTTGTATGCTGTATTGTAACAGCACAGTTCTGTAGATTTAAACTTGAAACTGGGGTATAAGAGGCAGGAATGCAAGCAAGGATACTGAAACAAATGTTGCCAGGTGATGAGAAGTCAGAAATTGAGAATTCGATGTATTGCATGTACAGTACTGTGTTCGGCGTGAGGTCCCTTTAAGAAATATGTGTACAGTGAGGTCAAACAGCAGCGCGAGATTGATAGTTTTGAGATGAGATTAGGTTCATGGTGTAATTGAGATGAGATTAGGTTCATGGTGTAACTGAGATGAGATTAGGTTCATGGTGTAACTGAAACCCAGTAATCCTACTTTAATGCATATTATGGATTGTCCAGGACTCATGGCCACTAGAGTCCCCAGTGTGAATAAGTCAGCTTTTTTACCTGAGACATTGTCTCTAAAGATATTTATAACTTTGTCACCCTTGCTTAATAGCTCGATCAAGATCATTTTCTTGTCCTTAGAATCTAGCCCCAGTGTGTGGCATAGCCAACCCTACATGGCGAAGTAAAGACAACTACCTGTAAATTTAAGAAAAGGCCTACTGGAGTTTTGTGTTTATTGGACAGTTAAACTGTCAAGCACATATTCACATCTGTGAAATATGCCAGCCTTAAATTGGCAATATTGTTTTGCAAAATATTTAAGAATATTTAGCAAAACAGCCTACTTGGATTTATCAAACTAAACCCAACATTAAGGTATTTGTTACACTGTGTGCATGATACCACGCCACACACTTATTTGCTAGTGTCTGTCATATCAAGGAGTGAGTTTCAATACACAGCTCTGCATTCACTATTGGTATACAATTAGAAGATGTTACAAGATTATTTTCTGATTATTAAGCTGAAACGAAAAGTTATCTCTCATTATTTTGCCCCCAGAACAATAGTGTTTGAGCTGGCATGAGCCAGACTCATCAATTGAAATAGACTGTCCAATGTCTACTGTACCACCAAAGCATTACAGGTCACCTGAGGACAGAGCAGACATGTTCTTGTTGTTCACCAATGAGGATATTGTCACTTTCGACATACCCATACAAACATAAGTTCCTTTTTTTTTTCTATTAGCAGTGCACTATTCTTCCCAGGTTGACATGTTTGTGGTTGATCTGAGCTGCATATTTGGCCCTTCTCTGAAACTGATGTAGGAGAATACAATTAATTTGGGAAGTCACATGACATGACATAACAGGTCAACCTATAATAATAGGTTCACAGAAATGGCACATGTATTACAGTCTGATAAAAATGTCGCCAATGTCGCTAATGGCTGAGACAAGTGAATGTTGTGATTGTTGTTATGGCAGTTGGCAAGGGGATGCACAGCTTGTTGTAGTCTGCTTGTTCTCGCTGTGTCGACCACAGAGGAAAAGGTGTGTGCACAGTCATTCTGAAGACACCGTGGTGATGCAGTCTTGCAGTCACAGCGCTATACGGATGTCACTAACAGTTGAACAATCTCAAGCGCTGTTATCCCGCTCATAGAAGGCGGGCTATTGCCACTTCCTCTTTTGTGTGCCTATCTTGTGTGAAGAGAAAGAGAGAGAGAGAGAGAGAGAGAAAGAGGGAGAGAAAGCATGTATTTGTTTGTGCCATATGGCCACAAGTAGAACTTGATGCCATACGTTATCCACCACTGGATAGCAGGCTGCAGAGACTGTGACCACCCTATGGGTACCCTAGAGACGGTAGGCTTCTCTCGCACATTTCCAGACATGGGTGCAGACAGGCTGTGTGTTTTTGTCTGTTTAGTTTTGATGAAAGTGGACTTGTTGCAGACCTGACTTGTGGCGTGGATGGGGTTTGTTACAACTGTATAAAGTTGAAGAGTGAAGGCCCTAGAATAATATTAAATGTAATGTTTAAAAAGAAAAGTATACTTTGATACATGAACAGGAAAAAACAGCTAAATGGATGCCCAGTGTTTCCCACAGAATTGAATTCTATTTGTGGTGGTAGGTTTGCAGAATTAACCTGAATGCAATGGTTTTTAACAAATTAGTGCAGTGTGGTTATGATTCTAACCAGATTTAAGCATAATTTAGTACAGCCAGGAAAATCATTGTGTGGTGGTCAATGTTGATATTGTGGTGGGCCGCCACAAAAAAGTCAATGTTTGGGAAACACTGGATGCCTGCATGTCTCCGATTTTGAAAGGGCACAGGCATGCATTTAGTTTACTACCCAAACTTATCTGATTCATGCTCTAGACTGATACAGTGACTACCCTGCAGTTAGTAATTGCAAAACAACGTTTGTCAAACTAGACTACCAGCCAGTTTTGATGAATAGCAAATGCATGTTTGAATGGCATGTACTGCACTGTTTGATATGATTGTATCTAAAAGTTAAGCTATGTGAAGTAATAAGAGTTAAGATATACATTTTGTGTTGGAAAATATCAATTTTGTAAAGAACTGTAGCATTTCAGGGAAGGAGGTTTGTGGAGTCAGCATTTGAGCAATGTCTTACGGGTTAGCAATCTGGCTTAAGAAAATGGTTTCTTCAGGAGTGTAATTTATACAGTGGCAATGAGAATGATCTAGAGCATATAACAACAAACAGGGAACCAGGCAAACAAAGGGGAAATGTGTTTTTGTATGTATTTTTGTTGTGTGTACACGTGTGCACGTGCAAAAAAGGATATGGGGGCACGTTTGTGTGTCTTGGGTGTGTGTTTTTTTGTGTGGTTAAGATGTCTCACATGGAGGATGGAGGATGTTTTGGTAGTCTGCAAATATTTTTGATAAAATCTAATCTACCATAACTATCTTGACAGTCAAGCATTTTGCAAAATAACAACAACAACATAGAAATTATAAAAACAAACAAATTTTTTTTATTCAAAACTTTTAAATATTGGCGTAGTTCTGCAAGATTTTGCATTCAAATTTCATCGCCCTCCCACACACACACTCACACACACTCAATACTTTCCACTCACTCCTACACAGAGATGTAAAGTAACTAAGTAGAAATAGTGACATATGGACAATAGAGTTAAGGTCTAGCAAATTGTGGTGAATACACACCAAGGCCTACGTAGGCTGTTGTAAGAAGCTGAATTAAATTAAAATTCTAACTGCTTGCTTTTCATTAATGGCATAATTTGTTTAGGCTTTCAAAGGGTGTTTATGGAGTGTGATGTATAGCTGCCTTTCTAAACATGTTGGATGGAGTGTGATGTAGCTGCCTTTCTAAACATGTTGGATAAACTTCATTATAGGCTTATAAAAGGAAGCAGCAGTGAAAAAGGAACGGCAGCCGTGGCCTACTAGTTAGCGCTTCAGACTTGTAACCGGAGGGTTGCCGGTTCGAACCCCGACCAGTAGGAACAGCTGAAGTGCCCTTGAGCAAGGCACCTAACCCCTCACTGCTCCCCGAGCACCGCTGTAGCAGGAAGCTCACTGCGTTGGGATTAGTGTATGCTTCACCTCACTGTGTGCTGTGTGTGTTTCACTAATTCACGGATTGGGATAAATGCAGAGACCAAATTTCCCTCATGGGATCAAAAGAGTATATATACTTATACTTATACCTTTGTTCAGGCTTCGAAGACATTGTGTATGAAGTGTGCATGAACTTAATAGCTTATCCAAAGTTCTGACTGCTTTCTTTTTCATTAAAAGCATAGCGAAGGGAGGAGGTGGTCACCCCACCTGGCCTCGTAAGCTTTCACTTGTACTTTGTACTTCTACTTTCAGTACCTACAGTAAGTATGTGTAATAATGCTACTTGTCATACTGTAGTTCTGTAAATAAAAGATACTTTAAGACTTTTACTTAAGTGGTATGCTTATAGATTACTTTTACTTTGACTTAAGTCTTTTTTCTGAACAAATATCTGTACTTCTATTCAAGTGTGGGTTTCAGATACTTAATACAACTCTGCTCATACACACATATGGACAGACCCACAAATCGACGCAAATGCGCGCGCAAGTGCAAGCGCACACACACACATACACACACACACACACATACACACACACACACATACACACACACACATACACACACACACACACACACACACACACACACACACACACGCACACACAAGCACGCACACACACACACACACACAAATACACAGAGATCTATACAGGAAGGGTGTTGGCATTTCTGAGAGTTGTCTTGGTTGTTGTCTCGGCTATTTGCCTGAATAGCAGGAACCCCTTGAGCCCTGTGGCCATGGCGATAAGAGTGGGTTCAGCTGCGTTCCCCATGATCACTTCCTGTTGTCATTAGATTCGCCCGAGGATTACCATTGCATTCAGCTGAGATTTAACCATCCATAGACCCCACTACCCTCCACTGACCCCCCTTTTCATCTGGGCAGGACTAGCCCAAGTGCACTATAGGGCACCAAAGTAGACCGAGGCTGTTCTGTGTTGTGTTGTTCGTGACAGTGAAAATGCAACTATTAGGGAAGAAAGTACAATATCCCTGGCTGGTAATAGTTTTTTTTTTCTGCAGGTCTCTGCTGTCAGCAAGCACACAGTTTGTACCTAGGGCTCTAAAGTGTCATCAGAGATGTCATTTTTTGGAAGTCCAAGTTGAGTCTCAAATCCAGGGTTGGGTTTTGATTTGAACCTTTTTCTTGTCAAGAAACTACACAGGCAATTGGATGATAATGACATCTAGTGGACAAACAAATGGGCTGCTTGTCAATAAGCCCGTAATCTGGGCTGATTATAGTTACTTGATTTTTGTAATCTGATTACGTAATCCTGATAACATAATCCATTACTACCCAACCCTGCTCAAGTCTTAAGATCGAGTCCAAGTCAAGTCTCAAGTCTTTGAGGGGCAAGTTCAAGTCAAGTCTCAAGTCTTTTGTCACGAGTCCAAGTCAAGTCTCTGGCCATCTGATCTGTCCTTATTGTTAAATTTCATGAATTCAAAGTATGTCCTGTATAGTCCTGTAGCCATACAGTACAATATCAATATCAGTTGTACTAACTAACTCTAACTAACTAACATACTAACATAACTCTGTTTCAATAATAATAAAAATAACGCTTCTATCATGTTTTTTTATCCTGAAATAAAATGTGGGCTGCCAAGAGTGGGTGCATGTGAACTTGTGACAGGAAAAATATCAATCATGCTGGAGCTAGCTTCATTTTGTTTACATCCAGAATTAGGGCCTAAATTAGGTCTCCAACTTAGTACATTGTATACTCTAATCTTTTGCTACTTAACACATCCCTCTAGCCCTCGGACATGGTGAAATATTAACTTAAGTCCACATCATATGGCCAACTATAAAACTATATTTGCGATTGTTAGCTCATTACCTGTGACAATATGCTAAATATGTGCGATGTGCTCTTTCACATTAGTAATGCATTATGGCATGCAGCTCGTCAGACTTTTCCCAAAGTATATGCACCAATAGAATAAAATAGAAATACATGAATACATTTAGATTTTTAAAATAAATAAATAAATAAAATAATTGCATGAAATACATGTTGTTCAGGAGTCTCGAGTCCGAGTCAAGTCTGAAGTCTTTTGAGGTAGAGTGGCAAGTGACTGTTTTTTCGACTTAAGTATGACTCTGTGAGTGTCATGTATTGACACATTTGGCAGATCTCACATGACCTTATCATGCCACACACGTTTCGGCTTCCTCTCATGTGATGTTACAATTTGATTACAGTTTTTCTCAGTTGCTAAAACACTAAAACCCCTTGGCTGAAGAAAGTTCTCAGTTGCCTGAACTCATTTAGCTAATTGTTAAGTCTATTGTCAATACCGTCTGCTTAAATCATTTCACATGGTAAAACACAATTTCCAGATCTCACTTACACTTTTCAGCAAAACTCTAAACACATTCTCATTCTCAAAAACACAGTCTGCACTCTAATGCGCATGTCATCCATACTGGTAAACACAAGTGGCAACAATTAAATACAAATAGAGCAGACATGTCATTGATTAAACACAACCACTCAAAATTGATTTCACTTGTTTCAAATGATGTGACACAAGTCCAATATAAGCCAGTTCAGAGAGCTAACAGGTTGTTGAAGGTGGGAATAAGAAAGATGATTTTTGTTCCTTTTATTGTATACTGCATTACTGCATTATGCAGAACATTGTGCTTTCTTTACAGTACTGACTGCTCAATAGATTTTGACTGGTTCATATCAACAAAGAACAAGAATTACAGTATCATAGAGACAAAGGACAAATTTGTGAGATGCAGGGCTCAGCACTGTAAAAATAGGGGTACAAGGAGGGGGAAGAACAAAAAAAAATGCAAAGAGCAAAGCAAAGTAGTAAGTTCTGATCAATTTTGAGCTACTATGACAGAACATGTTTTCGTTCATCAAAAGACAATGACAGAAAGGAAATATGTTTTAAGATGTACTTCTCCCTGAGAACTATATGTTTTGAACAAAACAAATGTTTTTATTTTGATTTTCAGCACAGCAAAACTGTTTTGAGGCAAGAGTTTGATTTTGCAAGCTAGAGGGGTCAGAGGTTTTGTAAATAGTGCTTGAAGATAAGGTTTTGGGTTTAATGTTTTAAGAAAATGGATCAAGGTTTCAGAAATTGTGCTTTAGCAATTGAGAAAAACTGAGTTGAAAAACGAGTTGAACTGACGACGGAATCGGTTCATTTAGTACAGTTTGCAGGTTACACATGAACGTATCCTACGATATGCATTATGCATAACTGTTCAAGATGCCACAGTGCTCTACATCAAAATGAGTGTATAATGAGCTCAGGGTCTTCTTATGTAAGAGACAGTGAAGTTGTGAGGTAGATAGTAGGTCTATATCAATGATCAATGCTCTGATGGGCTCTCCTTCATGTCTTTGAAAGTCTACACCCCCCCCCCAAAAAAAAAAAAAAAAATACACACACGTTATCAGGTAAATTGCAGACATGGCATCTAATGACCCATGAGGTGAGGAGAATAAGTCTTTTTACAGTAAAGGGGCAGACAAGAGAAAGTGAAAGTAACAGGATGTATGGCAGCCTGTTATAAAGATCTACATTCAAAACCACATTTTCTAAAAATGACTATAAGAGCTAACACCAGGTCAAGCCAAAGTGCCAAGACATACCTGACTTTGCCTCAGCACACTGAGAAGCACTGCTACAAGGAACCATGCTCTGCATTTAAAACCTCACTTTTCTGAAACGACACCAGCTCCAATTTCTTTGTGGTGAACGCCTAAGTCCTGACCTTTAACCCTTAGAACCCGATTGCCGAGTGCGTCAAAAAACACTACCTTTCTTCTCTGTTACATTGCTCCGGAACCGTTCATCGCAGCGAGATTAAATCTTTATTGCGTGACAGAGCAGAAGTGGGGATTTCCAACGAGACCACGCACTTGTCTGTGCGATCAAGTATGACATTTAAAAAAAAAAATTACAGCCTATACTTCTCTGCGTTCACCTGCGCACCCATCACTCTCGTTTGAATTACTCGCGAACCCGTGATCGCAAAAATATGGCAAGCATATCAGATGAAAGAGGAGACACAGGGCTATTCATTGGTATCATGTATATCGATCCTTCTGGCTTATAAAAACAAACGAAATGACTGCAAAATAATAACGTCATGTACACAAACCAACGCTGCACTTCCATTACTCTCGTTTGAATTACTCGCGGACCCGTGATCGGATAGATATGCCACGCATGTCAGATGAAAGAGGAGACACCGAGCTATCATTTGATACCAAGTACATCCTTCTGGGTTATAAAACAGACGAAGTGACAGCAAAATAATAACTTCATATAGCTGGACTTACCCCACATTTTGTCTGTTTTTGTGGCAAAGCATGTTTATAATCCAACGCTATCGTGTGTTTCTCTATGGCAAAGCATGTTCATAATCCGGTTTTGAGATCCTAGCAAATTCCTGCATGGCATCCAATTCAAGGCTCACATTGTATTCCAATTGTTCCAATTGTTGTTCAACAAAGAAAAACCTTTTTTGCCTTTACTTTATTTATGGCAATGCATTATAAAGTTGAGAATCATGAGTGCATACACACGCAGGCTAACACGCAAACTCGGGTCAAGTCAGGTCAGATCAGTTCGTGTCACAGATATGGAGCGCAGAAAAGTCATTTTTCATCACTAAATAAAAAATGGCATTTATTTCCGTAAATCACACACCACATATTTATGTAAATTACTCAGCCCCAGAGTATCCCTCCAACATGGCAATTATATTGCCAGATTCAGGACAGTCTGCCCTACACACAAATGAAATGCATGTAGAGCTATGAGCTTGCTGTGGTGAGATACATGACAAAATATAAGACTTTTTATAATACACTTTTTATAATTTAATTCTTTAAAAATCAAAATAAAATCAATGCCAGTACTAATACATGAACTGATGGCAGATCTGGATAGCCTAGACTGCTGAAAAAAACAAACAATATATCATATCTGTGTGTGGCACTTACAATGACCAGAATAAATCCTTATGAATAAAGGTAGTGAAAATGCCCTAAAAACAGCTTAGGGTTCTAAGGGTTAATATGAACGCCCCCTAAAACATTCAAGTGCGCACCACATCAAGGAGCATACTTGAACCTCAGGGCTAGAATGACATTTGCTTTGATTGCATCTTACGCCCCTTCAAAACTAGTCCCTGCTATAAGTGAAATTAGGACTTAAAAGTACAGCACTTTCCCTGCTAATATGAGTGAAATTAGGACTTAAAAGTACAGCACTTTCCCTGCTAATATGAGTGAAATTAGGACTTAAAAGTACAGCACTAAATTCATAATGTACCACAAGTCAAGGAGCGAAACTAATATCATATTGTTATTTCAGTTTCAGGCACTAAACATACCCTGGCCCACCGTGTGACTGTGTTCTGTGGTTATCACCTTCGTTGACACCTGTTAGTGTGATAAATGCTCGCCTGGCGTCCAGATGGAACTTGCAGGCTCCGTCGGGGGGAATTCTTCCTCCTCCTCCTCCTCCTCCTCCTCCTCCGAAGGCGACTGTGTGCCCGACCATGAGTGGGGGCACACCATGGAGCAGCTCTACACCTGGCTCTATCTCATCATCCTGGTGCCCGGGTTGCTAGGCAACAGCGTGGCACTCTGGGTTCTGTGCCGCTTCATAAGGTCAGACCACCCCCGGCCATTCTGAGGGTTTAGTTGTGTTTTTTTTGGTGTCTGGGCATGAGGCATGTGGCTATGAATAGAATGGCTGCACGCATGGCAATTCACTAACAGTTATAAAGTTAGTCTAAGTAAATAAATAAGTAAGGAAGGAAGTATGTAAGTAAGTTTGTTAATTTATGTACAGTATATTGACCAAACTGTTTACTGGTACATTAAAATAATGGCTTCATACACTGACTGAATGACATTGCTGACATGCACCTAGAACACCTGCTATTGCAATATACCTTTATTTAATTGTGCAAGGACATAACCCAAAACCAAAATGAAATAGAAAATATACTGTATCTAAAGTACTACAAATAACATTTTAGCTCAAATTTGTTCCAGTGGCCAGGCGTTTCAAAGTGTACCCATTTATGTTCAACAGAAAGAAGACCAAGGCGGTCATCTTCATGATCAACCTGGCGGTGGCCGACCTGCTTCACGTGCTCTCCTTGCCGCTGCGCATCTACTACTACTTTAGCCACAGCTGGCCGTTCGGCCACGGCATGTGCATGCTGTGCTTCTACCTGAAGTACCTGAACATGTACGCCGGCATCGCCTTCCTGGTGTGCATCAGCATCCAGCGCTGCGCCTTCCTGTGCTACCCCTTCTGTGCCAAGAGCTGGAAGCGGCGCTACGACGTGCGCATCAGCGCCATCATCTGGCTGGTGGTGGGACTGTGTTGCATGCCTTTCATACTCATGAGGTCTAGCACCAGCGACAGTAGTCCCGCCCCTGACGTTCTATCTACCAATGGCGTCGCTGGCGACAACGCCCACCACCCGGGCAATGGCTCCAGCTGCTTCAAGGACCTGCCCATGCGTCAGCTGAAGCCGCACGTGGCTGTGCCCATGATGGCGTTCGCCGAGCTGGTGGGCTTCGTGCTGCCTCTCACCATCGTGCTGACGTGTGCGTGTCTGATCCGCCGCTCGCTGCGCCGCGCCAAGGGCCTAAGCGCCGGCGCCGATGCCGACACCTGCCGGGCGCTGCGCATGGTGCACGTGTGCACCGCTGTCTTCCTGGTGTGCTTTGGGCCGTACCACGTCAACTTCCTGTTGTACATGATGGTGTCACAGAAACTGATCATGCACTGTGGCCTGGTGCTGGTCGTGCAGCGCTGCCACCCGGTCACTCTGTGCATCGCCAGTCTCAGCTGCTGTCTCAACCCACTGGTCTACTACTTCCTGACCACCGAGTTCCGAGCGCAGCTGGCGCGCCACGGCAGTTCCGTGCTCAGAGGCCGGCTCTTGAGCTTGGAAAGCAGCTCCACGGCACATGGCTAGCCTTCAGTTTCCACAAGACAAACAAACTGAACTCTCTTTGTGTGTGTGCACCTCTTCTGGAAACAAATGACTTTGCCCATCCATACCCCATCACAGGGGAATTAATTCAATACTCAATTTTGTAGACATATGTAGAAATAGTGGCATAATAATAATAATGATAATAATAAAAGAACACGAACACACACACACTCACACACACACACACACACACACATACACATACAGTGAGTTAAAATAGAGACAAACAAAGACAAACAAAAATGAAGCAAAATGCCACGGTGTTATTTTCTGTAATTATTACAGAGCGAAGACTCCCCTACTCTGACAGGGGGTCAAACTGTGAATGCAAAAAGTGGATGAGAAAGTCTGCTTCCCACAAGAGGAGGGTTGAACTCTGCTTCCTAATTGAGGAAGGACAGATGCAAGGAACACAGCCAGTATCTGTAAACATGAACCCTGGGAGAACGCTCCCTTGATGTGTTGTTGCACTAAACAAACTTCCTTTAAGATAAATAAGCAATGTCTACAAAAAATCCACCCCTTCTAAAGGCTTTGGATTAAAAAAAAAAGTTAGAGTTGAGAGGCGAGATTGAGGGGAAACTGGAAGATGAATAGTTTTAAAAACGACACTTTTTTTGTGGTTTTCCATTTGCTGACCCCAGAAAATAATGTTTACCCTCCAAATTGAGCTTTTAAGCACTGCTGCTATCTGCTAAACTATCTGAAAGTAAGTCAGTAGGAAGTCCTTCTGGTACCTTTATTTATCTCCGTACTTTCACTGCCAAATAGGGCAAAGGCAAGTGCACACTTGGACCATCAAATCATATGTACAGTCATGACTGGCAACAGGTACCATGTGTGAGTATAAATGACTTTGAATCTACTTCTCTTCTGGGCTCAAGATAAATTGCCATTTTGAAAAGTACTTCTCGTTTCATTCTGTTTGGGGCAGATAAACCTTCCGGTTTCACTGAACATACAGTACACTCTGATTCTTATCCGTTTATGGTTTAGTCTCTCTCTTCTCTCTCCTTCTGGAGAGTTAGTATCTCTTCCTCTCTCTCTCTCACACACTCTATCTCTAATCTAATCCATTATGCTTGGCATGACCATTTTAAAGGAAATCATCTCCCTGAAGAATAGAGCATATCACACATATCAACAGATACAATAGAAATTTCTCTCTCTCTCTCTGTAGGTTGGTTGGGTGTACTACTGTATTCAGTATTCATCATCACATCTTGTTTTATATACATTTTTTTTAAGTTGATATTGTCTGTTATACTGCCATGTCGTCACTCTTCTTTTTTTATGTAAAATGACCTTATACAGGCTGTTCAAATAAGCTGCTGCAAAAAAAGCCTTTCCAAGCATTAAATATGATGGCCTGAGTACTCCACTGAAGACCTAATAAATAACCAATTTGTGTGTTTGTATTGAGTGGTATTGATGGTAACAGTGGTATGGACTAAATAAAGACAAATGTTAAGGTATATTGTAAATTCTTCACTTCATTGAATGCACACTATCTATCACAAAGTTTTCTGAACGAGACTTTCACTATTCATAATATATATATATAGTCATGTATTAACAAATCTGTGTTTTAGCGACACACACTGGCCATTTCTGATATAGCAGGATAGCTAGTTTCTGGTCTGTGTGATGTCACTCCTTTTTTGATTGTAAACAGTCTGGTGGTTGCTAGGTTCCCAGGTTTCAGCCATTTTATGACCAGCATTTACAGTAGAAAGCATTGCTGATTTTTCTTTCTGCAATCTGTTTCATCTATGTGTTTAAAGCCATGGAGAAGCTTTGCTTGTAAGTAATGTTGTTAACGTATATTTCATGATCGTATATGCGTGTGTATTTTGTGAATTCTTACACTGTGATGCTGTGTAACATAAGCAGCTCAACCAATGCTTTTACTATGCAGTCTTTTAGCTCAGTCACTAGCTATGTAATGCAGCAGAGGCTGTAGTTAATTCGTATTTTCATACTTTGTATTTACAATATTTACAGTGTCAGACAGTCTGATTGTAAAGTGATTTTATTTGAACAGGCTGTACTAGCTTAATGCTAAATATTATTTTGTATTTAGTTTCACAGATTCAGTGGTTACCTGTATCAATGCCCTTATATAAGTAAAGAGTCAACTTTACTTCCACGTCGGGGTTTTCATTCAACACTACTGAATGTTTAGCTATCTCTTATATATATATATATATATATATATATATATATATATATATATATATATATATATATATATATTAGTTTATATATATATATATATTAGTTTTTTAATACATATCTTTCTTTTTATATATATATATATATATAAAAAAGAAAGATATGTATTAAATCCAAAGGAAAATTAAAACAAGCAAAATAAGCTCCCAGTTTATTTATGTTATCTCTAAGTTATCTTTATGTTAATATTATTTCTAATGAACAGTAATGCAAAAGAATATGAGCATAAACCTCTACTGGGCCTATAAAAACGTAAGAAGGCAATTCACACCCACAGTTTGAATCCAAACCTATGATCCAAACGTGTGAAGTGGAGAAAAAAAAAGAAACAGCCATGCCTGGATCACAGTAGGCTATAGTGTAAAATACAGTGATGGTGATGTGGCATGTAGGTATAGGATGGTGGGATGTGACAGTTGGAGAGGTTTGGCCCTAGTAGAGGCTACCACAGTGTACTGTTGTCAGCAGTGGTTCAATATTGTTTTTGTGGTTTGACAGTGTTCGAGGAGGGTTTATTGGCGGATGGCACTTTGGCGAGTGAAGAGATCAGTGAGTCAGAAAAGACAGAGAAGGTGCTAGCAGAGTGGTTGAGGTGTTTAGGTTGCACACACACCAACAAAACTATTGCAGAGAGTGAGGACAAACAAACTGAAACTCTCTCTTTCTCTCTGCCTGCCTCCCTCCCCTCTCTGCCTGCTTCTCTCTCTCTCTCTCAAATTCAAAAGCAAATGTGTTTCATTGGCATGAAATATAATACCCTGTCTTCATAATACAATGCATTGCCAAATAAGTATAAGTATGAGTATACTCTTTTGATCCCATGAGGAAAATTTGGTCTCTGAATTTACTGTATCCCAATCTGTGAATTAACAGTGAGGTGAAGTACACACTAATCCCGGAGCAGTGAGCTGCCTGCTACAGCGGCGCTCAGGGAGCAGTGAGGGGTTTGGTGCCTTGCTCAAGGGCACTTCAGCCGTGGATGTGGGCATGGGAGAGAAGTGCTCAACCACTTCCCCCGCCCACATTTTTCCTACTAGGTCGGGGATTGAATGGGCAACCCTTCGGTTACAAGCCTGAAGTCCTAACCAGTAGGCCAGTAGGCCAGAGGAGAATTCAAAGAGTGCCAAGTATGTCTGTGTCATGGTGGTCTCTCTCTCTCTCCAAGTGTGTCTGTGTCATGATGCTTCCTCTCTCTCCAAATGTGTCTGTGTCACACATTTTAGGGTTGACAGTTAAACTGTCACTTTTCCTGTTTGGTCTGAGCTGGCCTACCTCGTGTCTGTAACCTATGTCTTTGGCTAATCTCGACAACTGCAAAGATCTCCGTCACATTATAGTCACTCGATGCTGAAGACAAATAATATATTTAATCTTTTCACACATTTCACATGAGTGCGTCCCCTGACAACCAGACCAACAACAAGTCAACCGTCAAGCTTGAGGTTTGGTCCTCCAGAGACCCAGTACACACACAATTATAATTTGTTTGAATTTGTAAATTATTGTTGTTTTGAAAAGGCTCTTACAGCAACAGCTTCAATGTGTCATGTTGACATTATTAAGGGTAAAGGTGGCATCTATGTTGAGATGAGGATGCTACTTATTTACATCTGACACGGAACAGTGCTTTGCACGCTTCTTGGCTTGCCACATGCATGCACGCACGCCCGCACACACACACACACACACACACACACACACACACACACACACAATGTTTTATGTGTTTTATGTGCAGCTTTTGACTGCAGAGAAAGTGCCTGGAACACAGACATAGTAAATGCAATAATAGCGTTCCTCATATTAACAGATGGAGAGAGAGAGAGAGAGATGAAAGATTGTGCTTACATAATCTGAACTCCTAACTTTCTTTGAATAGATGAAAAATAACAGCCACTCTCTCATATTAGGTGCACCATTTGGACTTTCCCAGTTTGGCCCCTGTGGGAATGAGAAGTAGCCAGCACATTCTAAGCATTTTCATGTCATGACTGTTATTCCCTCCTACCGGCAAACAGCACATTAAAAACCTAATTTCAGTTCAACAAAATAACGTTAACCACCAGGCATGCAATATTCACCTCATGGTTGCAAGGGTTACAAAAGGATGGCACAAGCTGCCCACAAGTATTACACATTAGGGCTTTCTGGAAATGGTGAGAGTTTGCATTAGTGCTTACCAGGACATTTGGATGAAAGCATCTTGCAAATGGGTGAATGTAATGTAAATGTCAATAGAAATGACAATTACAATGTCTATAAACGTTTTGAAGTGGAAGTAAACGCTATCATGGCCAAATGTGCTGGGAACAAAAAAACATTTCCTGTAAATGCGTAGCTGTCTTCTACATTTCTAAATATATTTTGAATGCAACTTAGGGGTGAAACTTTTAGTTGAACATTAGGATAATGGCTTCCCTTCCTTGCTGTGTCTCTTCCTCTGAGAGTGTAATTATTAGCATACAGCGCTCTCTCTCTCTCTCTCTCTCTCCTGAGTGCACAAATGCACGCATGCACGCGCATAAACACGCGCGCGCACATATTCACACACAGACGTTAGATAACTAGATTGTGTATTTATGTGCCAAATTTTGTCCATCTTTTGTCTCTTTGTTCACGGCAACCATAACTCAATACCATGCTTAAAGGTGCACAATGAGAATGATGAAATGAACATGTATGAAAATGAGGAAGTATTCATTTGGGTGGTGATTGCAAAGTTCTGTTGTGTAATACACACATTTCAGAAAGTTGATTCAGCAGTTGATTTTTATTCTCCTTTACAACTATTTACAGTTTTTCACACTAAGACACTGACCTCCATACTATGAGCAAAAATCTCAGTTGCCTGAACACACAACTCAAAATTGATCACACTTGTTTCAAATGATGTGACAACCAATATACGCTAGTAAACAGGTTGCTGAACAGTGGAGGTTCATATCACAGTTGTTCACAACTGCTAAAACACTAAACTCTATTCTCTGAACCAAATTCTCAGAGAAGGCTGTAGACTACTTCTCACTTACAGTACTGAAATGCCTGTCTTTTCCGGTATACATATTTTCACAATTGCTAAAATACATTTTATTTTAAACCTTCCACCCTGTTCTCAAAACTGTAAACACAAACCCCCATTCTCAAAACTTTAAGTTTACTGGATTTACAGTAAATGTTGAATCCACTGAGTTATGAAATAATTTTGCTTTGTTTTGTTTTTTAGATGCAAAATGCATTTACTGTATTGTACACAATGGACATCTCTCCTGGAGCTATATGAGCTGCCCTGAACACTGTTTTCCATTTTTGATGTAGTGTCTAGTGACTGCTCATTTGCATTTTCATTTTTGACTGCTGTGTGAGATGATCTGAAGACAGGGTTTGGTTTTGAGCACAGGTACAACTGTTTTGAGGTGATTGTTCAGTTTTGCAGAGGTTGGCAAAGGTTTTGGGAATGTACTTTGAGATTTGGGATTTGTGTTTATATCATTTTGAGAGAAAAGGGTGGCAGGTTTAAAAAAATGTGTTTAAGCAATTATGAAAAACTATATTAATATAGCAGACATATTTACCCAGAGCAACTTACAGAACAGCACATATACTGTATACTATATATTTATTTATTCCACTGCTTGGTTGAATTTCCCATTGTCCTACGTAATTTAGAACGACCATTAACCGTATGTTATTTGCACACCTATGAAGTAGATTCATTTTTTTGGCCGTATCACACTTGTATATTAATTCGCCAAACTCATCGTGAAGTTTAAATGAACCGCCACATTGCATCCGAGCTGTAAAATGCAGACGTTCAGAACATGGCAACATTGTAGCATATGACGGAGGTGGCTTTTAGCTAGATGGATGACAGCAGTAACCTGACCCTCGCCAGATGAATTTCGCTCTGCCTAGCTCCACTCATCCATCTGGAACCGATCCATTGGAATGGTGTTTCAGAAGGCTGGGCCTAATCAAAAATTGCTTGCATATGATTGAATAAGCCACTTGTCCATCATCTATTGACGTGCTACTTCAACCCCTCACATCGAAGCCAACCCGTGACGCTGATAACAGTCTCACGGTCGCTTCTCCGCTACGTCACATCTATGAAACTCCCGCCCTGCGTCCTGATTGGCTGAACCATAAAGTCGGTTGCAGAAATCACTCTCAATGGAAGAGGTCCCAGATGGATGTGAGTGAAGCTAGGCGGAGCTAAGCGGAACGACATTCATCTGGCGAGGGTCAGGTTATGACAGCAGGGGATTTGTGGCAGTTTTTCATGGGGATTTGTGTATGCAAAGTCTTGGTTTTGAAAGCATATTACTGTCAAATTTAATATGTTGCCATCACAAGGGAATGATATCTAACATCTAACGAGATGTTATCCCTCAAAACAGTCTTTTTAGTATCGACTGAAAGTCCACTTTTCTGTGCTTATTTTCTTAGCACTTTTGTTTTTCTTAGCCTAGCCCACTCACACACACACACACACACACACACACAGTCCAGGTCGGACTGATCTGTCTCTATGGTGACAGTTAGGTAATGAGTCACTCGTCAAGGTAACAGGAAAAACTGCCCACTCCTCAGAGGAGAGAGAGAAACAAAGAGAGAGAGAGAGAGAGAGAGCAACAGTCAAACCACCATCTCTCATGCACACCATATGGCCATGCTGGGACATACAACAGGGGCAAAATTACCCTCAGTGATGCACGTCATCCTATGCTTGGTCCGTTATGTATGAAATGTTCTTCCGATGGCAGGGGAAGGCTCTGTTATGATTCTGAAGTACATGAGCTGTCTGTCTGTGAGGGTTGCTCTCTTACCCTGTAAGGGTGAGGTAGAAAGGGATACAGAGCTGCTTTCACTGTCCTCTGCTGGTGATACAAAGCTACTGCAGGGAAAGAAGGGTGTGCGCACATGCTGCACAAACACGCAAGCTGTAACCCACACCCAGACAAATACAACTTACAGAAGGGAAACTCACTCTCACACACGTACCGACACACACATACATACACACACACGCACGTGCATGCATGGCACGTGCTCACACATACATGCACACACACACACATACAGTACACACACGAACACACACACACACACACACACACACATACATACATACATACATGCACACACACACACACACACACACACACACACACGCACACACACACACACTAACACACACACACATAGACACACATTCAACACATCCTCTGAAATGCAAAGTGTAGCATGTATCTCTGTTGGAGTCTATAAACATTAAAATATAAGAGTAATGGATTTCTACATCAGTCTACAATGTGTTTTCACTCATTTATGCATAATTCAAATCCTTCCCTGATTTCCAAGACATATTAAATCATTTTCAGAGGACAGACAACATACTGCCAACAGAAGGAAACATAAAAGGCATCTTTCTACTGGAATGCATTTCATTTCTTTATGCCATTCTAGCCAGAGAGCTGTCATATAGGATGTGTGTGTGTGTGTGTGGGGGACAGAGAGAGAGAGGGAGGCATATAGAGAGTTAATGAGGGCAACAAAGAGTGTGTGTGCCTGCATGAAACTGGGAAATAGAAGAAGCGGTGCTGTGAAAGAGAAAGAGAGAGAGAGAGAGCGAGAGAGAGAGAGAGAGAGAGCGAGCCACCCACGCCCCCACAGTGGGACAGGAAACTCTATCTGAGGCGATAAACTACAGCGGGTGAGGTAAGACAGTGTGCAGCAGCAAAGAGAGGAGAGAGAGTGAGAAAATGAGAGAGAGACAAGAATAGAAAGAGAAAGAGAGAGGAGGCGAGACAGAGAGAAGGAGGGACATAGGGAAGGTGAAAGACAGAGAGAGAGAAAAGAGAGCGATAAAGATACCACGCGTGTAAGGCGAATAACAAACAGAACGGAAGAGAAGAGATAAACGGACAGAAGTCAAGGGAGAGAGAGAGAGAGAGAGAGAAGAAGAAGAAGAAGAAGAAAGCACAGAGAGGAGACAGCAGAGCACGTCTGTTCCTGTAAGCATGAGTGCTGTCAACGAGAGGAACATGTGTGATCTGATCTCTCTCCTCTCCGCACTCCGTTCAGATGGGACAAGATCACAGTCATATGGCACCAGGTAATTCAGCTTCCTTCAACTGCTATCGATCATTATCAGGGAGCTCCCAGGCGTTGATCTCCCTGATAGAGAACCACCGAGAGAGAAACATTGTGTGTAGTGTGTCTGAATAAGTAAGTAAGTGTGTGAGAGGAGGTGAACTCAGAGTGAAATGCTTCTCTCCTGGAGTCACACTCCATGTGAGGTCTCCTGGGCTTCCTCTGGCAGACTGAAGAATGCGAAACATTTGGGGTTCTGCTGACGAATGTGGTCATGTAGGAGTAAGGTTTGAGTGAATGTGTTTGAGTGAATGTATGTATGTATGTATGTTTGAGTGAATGTATGTATGTACGTGTTTGTGTGTGTGTGTGGTGTGTTCTGGAACAGGGGTGAGATAGAGGGTGGGGGAGGTGGGTGGGGGGGTCACCTCTTGTCTGTGTTACCCAGGAAACTAAGAGCATGTTGATGTTTGGCCCCTGAGACACCCCCACTCGCCTGCCCCCCCCCTCTCTGGCTGTGGATGAACACATGGTGCTACACATGTGAGTTGTGAGCAGAGTCATTCTGCCCACACCCACTCCTCCCCCACGGGGATCTATGGAGGCCCCGCTTCGGCAGCGTTGCTAGTGGGGGGAAAGACATTTCTTGTTCCCCTTACTGTTTACTGGCTCTTGCTAACATACATTTGTATCGCACAGTTATCAAGAGCGGTAGCCTATATCATGTGCTTTAGATGTGTGACAGCACAGCAGAATTTCATGGTATGGTTTGACATATTTCTGTTATGACGGGCATAGAGGACAGCTAAATAAGGGTGTGGTTTCAAGATGATTGCTAATTGAACGTTTGACCTCTTTTGAATGAAAATACTTTAATCTATCTGATCTAAACGGCATTATTAGGGGTCTGCTGGAGATGTTTTCTGTGTGTGTAAACGTTATGTTGCTATGAGAAAAGTCTCGGGGTGAGTCAGTAGTGAGAGGTGTGACGTCAGTTTCCATGTGGCGACCTGTATCTGTGCAACGGTCACATGAAGACCAGAGGCGCTCGCTGATACTGGGACAGAGGGGAAAACTGCCCACAACAGCAAACCTTCCACTAATGGGTGAAAAAAGAAACTTAGAGAAATATATATATATATTTCTCTAAGTTTCTTTTTACAGAGAGAGAGAGAGAGGGGAAACAAAAAAGTGTAAAGCAGAAATGAATCATTTCTTGTGAGCAAGGTGAAAACCCATGTGTCTCACCTGGGAGTTCCCTTGGTATGTTCTTGCCTTATGGGTGCAGACCATATACTGTACATACAGGTCATACAGCGTATGTCAAGTATCTCCATATATTCACATGTAAACAGGAAAGATGATACATTGTGCTATAGGTGGGGGACTTCCCACAGTGGGCAATCAACAACCGAGCCTATTTACCATCAAAAACAAAATCACCAACCAAGCAACCTTTGTGGACAAAACGAAACATCACCAGCAGGGCAGCCTGTGTGAGCATTTCACTGGAGTTATCAACCGTGAACATGCTGATGTGACGGTGTGACATTCCTCAAATGTATACGAGAATAAATGAAGTTTGTTGTATAATGTGGTTGTGTATATATACTATATACTGTACATTCAGTTGTGTGAATGCATTAGAGGCCGCAGTAAGGCGGCCTGTATGAAATTAGAGGGCTAAAGCTAAAGCTAAAGAGGGACAAAGGCTGACAATTGGCTTGGCATGGACCCTTCAGGGTCAGGTGATCTAGAAGAGAGACAGAGAAAGAGCACACTGTGTTGTGTTGTGTTGTGTTACATTACATTACATTACATTACATTTGGCTGACGCTTTTTTAGCCAAAGCGACTAACAACATGGTAAACAGTTTAAGTTTTAGAGCAATTCTCAACAATTTTAGGACAATTTAAAAAACATTAGAGTACAGTAAAAATAAGTGCATCAGTGAGTGCTGTTTTTAACAGTTACGTGTCAGTTTAAGACGGCTGGTGAGTGCTAGGATCAGCAAGACTTGTTGTAAGTGTTGCTATGAGAGGAGATGTTCTCTAAAGAGCTGGGTCTTCAAGAGTTTTTTGAAAATGGAGAGGGATGTCCCTGCCCTTGTAGGAACTGGCAGTGTGTTCCACCAATGAGGAACAACAGATGAGAAAAGTTTGGATTGGCCTGAGCTTACTGGTGGTAGAGCTAGACGTCGTTCGTCTGAGGAGCGCAGCGGTCTGGAGGTAGCGTATGTCTGTATGAGGGCATTCAAGTAGGTGTGAGCAGAACCAGAGACTACTTTGTAGGCAAGCGTTAGAGCCTTGAATTTGATGCGGGCCGCCATAGGTAGCCAGTGTAGCTGGATGAGCAGCGGGGTAACATGTGCCCTTTTGGGTTGGTTGTAGACCAGGCGCGCCGCCGCGTTCTGGATCATCTGAAGTGGTTTCACTGCGCAGGCTGGGAGACCTGTCAGGAGGGCGTTGCAGTAGTCGAGTCGTGAGATGACTATTGCCTGAACCAGAAGTTGGGTAGAATCTTGAGTCAAGTAAGTCCTGATTTTCCGTATGTTGTAGAGTGCGAAACGGCATGACCGGGCGACTGAGGCAACATGATCTGAGAAGTTTAGTTGGTTGTCGAGAACAACTCTTAGATTTCTTGCAGTCCTGGTAGGTGAAACAGACAGGGAGTCAAATTTGAGGTGTTGTGTGGTGACCTGTGTGTGACCTGTCAGGAGGGCGTTGCAGTAGTCGAGTCGTGAGATGACTTTTGCCTGAACCAGAAGTTGGGTAGCATCTTGAGTCAAGTAAGTCCTGATTTTCTGTATGTTGTAGTGTGCGAAACGGCATGACCGGGCGACTGAGGCAACATGATCTGAGAAGTTTAGTTGGTTGTCGAGAACAACTCCTAGATTTCTTGCAGTCCTGGTAGGTGAAACAGACAGGGAGTCAAATTTGAGGTGTTGTGTTGTGTGGTGTGGTGTTGTGTTGTGTTGTGCTGTTTTGTACTGTGCTGTGTGGTGCAGTGTTATGCTGTGCGTCCATCTCTGGACACCTCTGTCATGGGTGCCTGACAGGCTGTGTCCATGATGGAGGCTGAACAGATAAAGAGGGACAAAGGCTGACCAGTTGGAAGACAGATGACCCTTGGCAGGACTGCTCCTCTATGTCCACCTCCCAGCTGTCACCTTTCACCTCAACTCTTTAGTGCTAGCAGTCTCACACAGGCCTTTTCACTTGTTTTGTTTTTCTTATTTTTGATTTGATTTGTCTTTCTATGAACTGCCTCTATCAATTTCAAAACTGTATTGACATTCATTCTAGGTGGCAGTGTAGTGGTGTGTGTGTGTGTGTGTGTGTGTGTGTAACAAAAAAGACAGTGAGAGAGAGAGAGAAAGAGAGAGATAGAGAGAGAGAGCCTGTTGGACTTCTTAAAGGGGGGCTTCTCCACGCTCCCCAGGGCCTTCTCAGCCCTCTGGTGGCCCAGCCAACCCCTCCTGATCTGGGCCAGAAGGCCTGGCCTGGTCTGGGCTGCTGGGGTCGGCTGTGGAAGAGCTAGCCAAGTGTTATATCCTTTGACATGAATCTCTGTATACAACAACCCATTTGTGTACATGGAAGCTTGTCTGTGTGTGTGTGTGTGTGTGTGTGTGTGTGTGTGCGAGAAAGAGTGAGAAAGCAAAAGAGAGAGTGAGAGAGATGAGAGACATGAGAAAGCCCTTTTCTGAACCATCCTATCGATCAAAAGAGAGAGAGAGAGAGAGAGAAAGGAAGAGAGAGCCAGAGAGAGAGGGAGATTTTCATCTAATTATGAGATATCACACTCACTAGGAGCTGAGATACTATGTTTATCTATAGTCCAAAAGAACAGGGTTAGGGGATTTAAGCGAGTTAAGTGATTGCGTTCGTAACACTCACCACTGGGTGTGTATGAGGCTGGTTTGACCTGGACAGATCACCACCATCAGCCACAGCATACCAAGGGAAGGGGCAAAGAGCAGCAGTCTCTGTGTGTGAGGAACAGCGACAGAAAAGGAGGATGGGTGAATAAATGAAGCCAAAACAGCCATACCGAAGACAGACCAAGAGTGACTGTGTGTGTGTGTGTGTCTGTGTGTGTGTGTGTGTCTGTCTCTGTGTGTGTGTGTGTGTGTGCGTGTGAGATTTATTGTGGGTTCATAAACAGTCGGATTATCGCTTGTGTCTTGTGTGTTTGCACGAGTCCACAAGCAGCAAAGTGTTAATTTCCATAATTGGACATGTTCCTTAGATAAGGACGATAACACGATTAAATCACTATCACTCTTCAGCCACATCGCGCCACTTCACAGTTAACTTACAGACATGCCATTTCCTTGTCTCTTGTCCACCACCGTTTTAACACCCAGTTTTCTGAGTGTTAGCCTGTCCAGGTCAAACCAGCCTCATACACGCCCAGTGGTGAGTGTTACGAACGCAATCACTTAAATCCCCTAACCCTGTTCTTTTGGACTATAGATAAACATAGTATCTCAGCTCCTAGTGAGTGTGATATCTCATAATTAGATGAAAATCTCCCTCTCTCTCTGGCTCTCTCTTCCTTTCTCTCTCTCTCTCTCTCTTTTGATCGATAGGATGGTTCAGAAAAGGGCTTTCTCATGTCTCTCATCTCTCTCACTCTCTCTTTTGCTTTCTCACTCTTTCTCGCACACACACACACACACACACACACAGACAAGCTTCCATGTACACAAATGGGTTGTTGTATACAGAGATTCATGTCAAAGGATATAACACTTGGCTAGCTCTTCCACAGCCGACCCCAGCAGCCCAGACCAGGCCAGGCCTTCTGGCCCAGATCAGGAGGGGTTGGCTGGGCCACCAGAGGGCTGAGAAGGCCCTGGGGAGCGTGGAGAAGCCCCCCTTTAAGAAGTCCAACAGAAAAAATAATTCAGTGGAAATGCATGGATTCCAGTTTCTTCCAGTAGCAGCAACTGGAATCCATGCATTTCCACTGAATTATTTTTGGAATCTGATCCCTTATCATAGCTGTTCATTCTTACTCGTTGCTCGACTTATCGTGACTAAATTCAAGATGGCTGCAAACGCTAAACTTCGTGAAGATACTGTCTGTATAAATCGTCTTGTAAGTAAACTACCAGTGCTTTTTCAAAGTTCTCAATGTCTCGTTTTAAATGTCAGGGCCCTCGGAAGTCTACCAATGAAGTGTGGAGATACATTGAGCCTCGTAAATGGGTGTAAAACAGTGATTTATTTGCATGGCTAGCCCGATGCCGAAGCACCACTATTGAAAAAGATGTTGGTAGCATCGGCTAACTAGCGCCAGATTTTGGAGTGCAGGGGACAAGCCGAGATGGGCTATGAGACATACGTTCACACTCAGTATCATGTTTCGATACACTTTAGGTCAATATCACACCGGAATTCTCCTTTAAAGATGTGCCCATACCTCTGCTTGCCTGACCAGTGCACGGCTGGCTTGCCAGTGCGTCCTGCATTCCATTGCACAGATCAAGACAAAGCTGAGGCCAGACATTGATGGGAAGACGAGCTTGGAGGCTTTTTTGACTCCCTGGAACATTCCCAGGGCACTAAGTGTCTCAAAGTTCACTCTACTCCCAGAGATCTGCAAGGAAGTGGAGGGAACAGAGAGGACCTGGCCAACGGAAAGGCCTGTCTACACAGGCAATGATGACAATATCGCTGGAAAAAAAAACGCTAAATGATAGTTTTAAACATTATTGTGTTTAATAATGAGACCTTCGCCACACCGCACACGATAGCATCAACGACACGTGGAATGATACCATCAAGGATCACTTTCAGAGCGGGTGATATTGTGAGAGGCTTTCCTTATCATTGGTCAGTATGGGTGGTCATATCACGATAGATATAGTTATAGTTGTAGTTGTCTTGTCCTGTCATTGTAGTTGTCTTGTATTGTTATCGGTGGACAGCGTGGACCAGGGGTGTCAAACTCATAATAGGCAGTGGGCTGGATTTTTTGGAACAAGACTTCCTGGAGGCTGTCACAATCATGGTCATTATCATTTTTCTGCATGGGTATCAGAGTGTTGTTTGGTGATACTCCTTATGAGCAAACAAGTACACATTATGTACTGTTGCCATATACTGCTCTTTCTCTCTTGAAATGCCATACTTCCATTTCAGTTTTTTATAGAGATATTATCATAGAAGAAATATTTCTTATTAAACATTGTTGAAATCAACTGGATGTGAATATCTTTTTTTCTAATTTTCCCTTCCTACCCAAAACATCGGGGGGCATGATCCTATGGCCTTATGTTGGACACCCCTGGTGTGGACTTTCATATCATTATAGTTGTCTTTATCTTTGGCAGCTTGGACGTTCATATCGTTATAGTTATCCCTAGTTATCGTTGGTTGTGGTTGTTGTTATTATTATTGTTGCAGTTTATCTTAATAGTTGTCATTAGCAAAGTGGCCTTAACATCATATCCTAACTGCACGCGGTGCGAGCAAATGTTAGCGACAAAATCAATTTGATTACAAAAAATGAACGTTTTGAGCTGAACTTCTGTCGGGCGCTAGCCAGACCTTCATAAATGTACAATTGGGAGTGGGTCTGGAAAAGGTTCATTGACTTCAACAAGGTTCCCGACTTCCAGCAGTGAAATTAAACTTAAATTGGTGCATTAAACTCTTACCAAATTGAAATACAAGTCCATGCCGGATTAGCGATTGCATTTGCATGCCTGTGTTTTAGGGACATAGGAAATGGGCTTCAATGGCGTCTTGGTCAGACTGACCTGCAGAGCAAATCCCAAATTTGCTGAAAGGTCTGTGGGTATTCCCAGGCTAGTCGGACTTGTATTTTTTTTCTGTCGCTCACATTGCTCTGTTAACGAGAAATAGGACAAATATGACTGTTTAAAGGGACACCAGGCAAGCCTGATGCTTTTTCTCTACGAAACTCCCCCTCGCTCGGTCTGAAGCTCTTTTCCTTTTCTTTGCATCTTCCGTCAAGGGTTTTCGCTGCTTCTTCGCCGGCTCTGCCATTATACACACGTTTGCAACAATCGCTAGCGTTTCGTTAGCCTGCCTCTGTGCTGTGGATGCAGGATGGAAACTGAAACTGCTTCGGTCGCCGGGTACGATACACTGAACTTGCAAGCGGGATATTCTTCCTACAGGCAGTAGGGGCGGGTGAGAGAGTCTTCATTCGCCCTGTAATGAGTCATTTAACCATATACCGACTTACGAAGATGAGTAATTAACACGAAAACGTTGCCTGGTGTCCCTTTAATGAATGTGGACAGAGGGCAGTCAGTGCTCGTCAGTTGCAGTTGCTGCAGTTAGGACACGCTGTAAGAAGAGAGGCCTTCACTCCCACTCTGTCTCTCTGCAGGGGGAGTCTAGTGAACATGTTACAGGAGAGAATGAGGGCTGTAATGAAGATGAGGTGGAGTCGACAGGATGAAGGGAGGATGGGAGCAAGGGTCAACAAAGATAGATGGAATTGGGAAGCACAACACACACAAACATACACAGACACACACATAAACACACGCACACACACACACACGCACGCACACACACACACACACACGCACACGCACACGCACACAATAGGGAGCAAGGTTTTTGTACGTCTTAATAGTTGACAGAAGTTGTGAGTGCACAGACACTCCATCTTGCTCTGCTCTAGATTTGCTCAAGATTGACTCAGTAAGGTCTGTTCTTGCAGACACACGAGGGCACACCCATTAGGAGCTCTCTGGAAGCTGTGATGACCATTAGACACACACCGGAAAACATACAGCCCAGTCTGAATCACAGTGAAGAACTATTGAATTGACACAGATGGGGATGATTTCACTATGACCTCAGTGCTATGGGCCTGTTGAAAAGATGCAAACCATTTGTGCTATCTATGTAAAAATGATAGGCCCATAACAGTGATATCAAACCAAGACATACAAATGACTTCTGTAGATGATTGATGTGCAGAAAGACAGAGAAAGTTTGTGTGTGTGTGTGTTTGTTTGTGTTGTCAAACAAAGTTTTTTGGTTTTTAAAGAGAGCTAGATTAAAATGTCTTACTGCTACTGCATGTTCTTTGGATGCAGTAGAACGGTGGCTAACGTGTTTACTCAATGAGAAAAGTCTCAAAAAGACTTAAGGGAATTAATAAGTTCATTTTCAGACATATGTAGGAAGTTTTCGTTTTGGAGAACGGAGAGAGAGATCCTGTGCTCTCAAATGTGTTAAACCACTTCTAAAAAAAACAAAAACACGCTGCATGGTGCGTGGCCACATCTTTTGCCATTAGAAAAACAAAGCCCAACAACCATATAGCATGCAGCATTTTGTTGAACAGTTTAAGTGGTTTCATGACTAACCGATGGCTCGTGTAGAAAAAAAACATTTGAGGATCAGGTTTTGTAAATACATTTTGGGAGTAAGAGAAATTGTCAGGGCAAAGACACCTTACACGATTTAATGACACGATGGAAACAAATCCGAGAGATAATTAATGGACAAAACAGTAAAGTATCCTGTACCAGACAAATGGGTGAAATATGAAAGGAAATGATGAAATGAAAAAAGAGAAGCCTTAATACCACTGTCCAACTTCAGAAGCCGACCTGAACACTTGCTTTCACATAACTAACAGTCTCTCAATGTTATGCATGTCACCTTTGCTACTGTATGTAAAGCAGGTGTAACCCAGTTGATTATGAACACAGGTGCAGCTGTTCAGTTTTTTTTACGGACTGAGCAAACACTGTAACTTAGTGTAGAAACTTAGCAGAGAGGGTTCAGCTGTGACCTGCTGATCTGAGCTCTAGCTCCTCTCTCACTTGCATTTCCCCTTAGGAACCAATAAACTATGAGCTATGAAAAAAAGATGCAAAACAGTAGCGTGTAACTGATACAACCACCTCGTCAAAAAAAGAAGAAAGTACTGGTAAATAAAATGGTGTGTTGATGTTGACTCATGGCTTCACCCATCAGCTGGACAAAGGCAACCTTTCATCTGCAGCAGGTTGAGTAAGCATGCGCCTACATAGCCAAATTCACACTGCATGGCTAGAGGTTACACAGCGTGTGCAGCAAGGGTACATGATGGTGTGTGTGTGTGGTGTGTTTGTGCGTGTGAGAGAGAGAGAGGGTATGGTGTGTGTATAGCCTGGCGTGTTATGGTGCGTGTAGCCTGGAACAAGACCCAACTCTTAACACTCTTGCCGTTTGTCTTCTCTTGTGCTCCTCAGAGACTGATCCGTTTTCCTCAAGCTGCCTTTAGAAGAAGAGGAGGAAGAAGAAGCCCACACACGTGACTACTGCTTCTATGACCATCCACCATCATGAATAACAGCATGGACAAGTACCACGTTTCCTCGCACCTCAGGCAAAGACGACGGGTCTGCCACGGGACGCCACCGAGCCAATCGTCACTCTGACCAGGTCTGGACAGAAGAAGAGACACAGTTGTTCATAGCAACTTGGAAGAAAAATCAAATAAAAATAATTAACAAACAAAAAAAAAAACAACAACATTCATTCAAATCAACCTCCGGGAGTCCTAGCGCTCCTCGGCGACAGGAATATGGATGGCGGTGCCAACGTGTCGTGTTGGAGTCAAACCGAAGTGGATGCCCTGAAGCGGTATGAGCACCAGACCTACGCCATCATCTACTCCATAATCCTGCTGCCGGGGCTGATCGGCAACGTGCTGGCGCTCTGGGTCTTCCACATGTACGTCAAGGAGACCAAGAAGGCGGTCATCTTTATGATCAACTTGGCAGTGGCAGACCTGCTGCAGGTGCTTTCGCTGCCGCTGCGCATCTACTACTACCTGAACGACAGCTGGCCGTTTGGTCGCGGCCTCTGCATGTTCTGCTTCTACCTGAAGTACGTCAACATGTACGCCAGCATCTTCTTCCTGGTGTGCATCAGCGTGCGCCGGTGCATGATGGTCCTGCATCCGCTCCAGTACACCTCGTGCCGCCGCCGGCTGGACCGGAGCCTGTGCGCCGCCGGTTGGCTCTTCGTGTGCTTCTGCTGCCTGCCGTTCCCTCTGCTGCGCCTCGGGGGGGACGTGGGCGACCAGGCGGACAAGTGCTTCGCCGAGCTGCCGCTGGTGCCGATGTCGGCGGTGGCGGGGCTGTCGCTGATGGTGGGCGCCGAGCTGCTGGGCTTCCTGGTGCCGCTCGGCGTGGTGGGCACGTGCACGCTGCTGACGGCGGGGAACCTGCGGGAGGACGGCGGGCGGCGGCGGCGCATGCCGCAGGACGGCGGCGAGAAGCGCCGGGCGCTGCGCATGGTGCTGAGCTGCGCCGGCGTCTTCCTGCTCTGCTTCCTGCCCTACCACGTCACCTTCCCGCTGCACTACGTGGCCAAGGCGCGCTGGGACTCGGTCAGCTGCGGGTTCCGTGCCACCGTCATGCGCTGTCACCCCGTCACGCTCTGCCTGGCCAGCCTCAACTGCTGCCTGGACCCCGTCATGTACTACTTCACCACCGAGGAGTTCCGCCGCCGGCTGTCGCGCCCTGAGCTCACAGAGAGCCTGCAGCTCCAGCGACGGCTCTCCTGCATCACTACCGAGGACAAGGCCCTCACCTCCGAACCACTCTGACCGACAACAGGCCGTGGGGTTGCAACACCACCGCAATCAACGGTCTGACCTCTGAACTAAGCCTCTGAACAACTGAGCAACATGGAGTTGCAGAGCTCAGTAACAGTTGTTACAAGTTCAAAAGGAAGGATGGCACCCAGGCAAACATTAGGCCTTTAAGCTCTAGCCTTGACCTTTAACCTCCAGTGAGCCATGGAGTTGTAACACCACCATGGTCAAGGGTCCTGGCTTCCTGTCAAGGCCTCTGGCTTGGGGAGGTGTGAAAGTGCAAAGTGCAAAGACGCCGAAAAAACAATCATGCTATAACTCCACAGGAAGAATGGCACCCAGGCAAACTGTCAGCCCTTCAGTCTGGCAGGAGATGCTAAGATTTTGCTCCATAGTGTATCACCTGAGCCATAAAGCATGACGGAGCTCACCTCTGGACCCTGATGTCAGGGCTTTAGGAGGAGCTGAGGAATGCCCCCATCAGCGCAAGTGGGTATTGATGGTGGAATGGTAGAGTGGTGCTTAAGAAGCAGGGCGAGAGAGGCCCCACGCAATGTTGCGTGAGAGGATGTGGTGATGGGGGAAGGGTGGACTGAAGTAACACTCTTTGCAGAGAAAGGTTATCAGAGGACAGACTCACGCAAGGGGAGATCTGAGAAAGGAACCGAAGAAGAATGACATGACCAAAGAAACTCTGGTCTGCGGAACGTCGACAGTAGTGGAGGAAACAAGAATGCCTTTACTGCTAAACACTGTGAAAAGTCTTCACAGTGCTATTGGAGACATTTTGAAAATGTGAGAGCGGCGAGCGATTAGTGCCACAGTAGAAGCACCTGAATTAAATTAATTCAATATACTGTGATAGAACACAGAGCCACTGTGGAGGAGCAAAGTGGACCAAAGCAGGTTGTGTGGATGAGAATGTTGCTTTTGCAGTGCGTGTGTCTGTGCGTGAACTCCCTACAGTGGGGAAGTTGAGGAGCGGTACACAAAAATCAGGAAATGTTGAGTTCAGTTTAGTCTTTCCAAGAACACGTGCACATGTGACAGGACAGGACCAAATATACCGAAACTAATTTTATCAAGAAGTCAATGACCAAAGAGTCAGGGAAAAAATATCACATGCAGTATGTGTGTGTGTGTGTGTGTGTGTCTGTGTGTATGTGTGTGTGTGTGTGTGATGAGTCAATTAATAGAGCTGTATGCTATTGGCCATAATGAAGGCACATTAAATCATCTATTTTTCTACATTGTACTAGGAACTGACTGTCATTTGTTCTGTCTAGTGTTGGATTCTGTTAGAAAATGGAGAAGTCACCCTGACTGCTAACACCTCCGGCTTCCATTACTTACTCAAATCAATGATTTATATACAGTAATTTCCTGTGTATTACCCACATTCTGTATAAGTCGCAGGACAGTGTTTTATGCAAGTTAAAAGAAACAAAACCATATTAATGCCATATTAACTGCTCTCATGTATTAACCTCGTAGCTGAAGAAATTTCGAAAAATCAAGCCGCGGCTAATAGTTGGGAAATTACGGTAATGTTTATTTTTAAAACATACATACATCTGAGGATTATATGCACAAAGAATAATAGCAAAAATTATGAGGTCAATTTGGATTTGTTGTTAACTTCGGTAGTAGTATCAACAAAAAACCTTTGTTTTTTACACAGAGAGAGGAGAGCCTCACGTGATATCCTGTGTCAGTCTGTGTGAGGAAAGTGGGGTAGGCAGGTGTTGCAATCTCCAGCTAGTAAGGCGCAGGCATCGGCAGCGTTAGTTAGGCTATGCGGGGGAGAGCGAGGCGAAGTGAAGCGCTCTAGTTTCAACTGAAGCACAAGTTCCACTGAGGCGGTGGGTGGTGGGTGGTTGGGGTGATATACTAAATAGGTTAAAGGACACACGCAGATATAAAGAGAAGCAAGCAGAAACTGCCCCATATACATGATACTCTCTCTCTCTTTCTCTGTAGTACAAATGACTGCACATTCTAACAGGAAGTGGAAAGCCACTTCATGTTCTAGCAGGCCGTTGGCAAAACCAGCAACTGTTTATCTTCCCATTTGTAGACTGAGCATCATGGGACTGTACCTGTTGTGTACAGAAGTAGGAAATTACTAATCAAGGTTACAGGTTTAAACACACACGTTCTCTCTCTCTCTCTTACACACACACACACACACACACACACACACACACATACACACACACATACAATTCCATTAAGGTCAATAAAGTATCCATGTAAATCATTTTCTGAAATGAACGAGAACATAAAGTAGGCTACTGGATACTCAGTGATTGCATTGTGTTGTGCAAAGCTGTTACACAAGTCTACACAGGAAACAGCACCAGAATAGGAGATTTCCTATTCTTTACCCAGTGCAGGTGCAACAGAAATGACTAAACCAACCATTTTAAAATGCAATGACAAGACAAACACCAATGATTTACTGTACTTTGACTAAGACCATGTTTCTCAACACCAAGACCTGTTCAGACTGTAGCCATCCCATATTTAACAGTAATATGAGCAAGAAGAGCCTTCCTTCAGCTTTAACTCTACTCTTAAAGCAGCACTATAGCGTTTTCTAATGAGGAGACACAGCGCTCCAAAAATCTGCCATAGAAACACATGGGGTTAGTTTGTAACGCCAATATGGCAGTTGTCTACACATATCCCGCCCCTTCCGTGGCCAAAAGTCGACGTGTGAATCGTATAATCATGTGTGTTGTGTGAATACATCGTACCAATCATGCCTGGAGTGAGGTTGGTGTCTTGAAGCCTTGTGCATGCGCAGCTCTGTCCGAAATAGATGCCCAATAAGTGCCCAAAGTGCATTGCAATATGGCCACCGCGTGGAGGGACTTGCTGAAAGGACTTTGCTGAAATCTATTCTCTTGCTTTAAGGGTATAGTCATCGTTATTGTTCACTCCTGTGGAAATTCATATTTGGCCACAAACATATACTGTAGCACACACAAACAAGACTACGCAGCAAGTTGGTAAGTGCATTCAGCTAAGACCCTAAGTCACTTTGGATAAAAGTGTCTGCTAAATGAATACAAATATCACCATCCTTACTTATGCTGCAAACTTAACCTACATTGGGTATTCTAACTAAGCCTGCTTAGCTTCAGTAATTCAGCAAAGTCAGGTGGCTAAAAACAAAAGGTGAAAGGCATATATGATTCTAACTGTTTCACTGAATTGCATTATTTATGCACACTCAATTCAAAATGAGAAATTCTTGAATTGTGTGCATGTGTGCGTGTTAGTGTTTGTGTGTGTGTGTGTGTGTGTGTGTGTGTGTGTGTGTGCGTGCATGTGCTTGTGGGTGTGCCTGTGTGTGTGTGCATGTGCATGCATGCGTACATATGTCTACTGTGTGTGTATGTGTCATAAGTATGATTACTGTGAATGTACGTGTGCGTGTGAATATCTGCTTATGCACATGTGTGCATATGGAATGGGTTAACATGACCCCTGAAGGCAAACATACGCAAAAAATTGGTCATCCTAGGCTCTACGGTTCTCAAGATATTCACAGAAAACTCTGTTGGTGTACGGTCACTAAATGTACACATAAATTAATTTATTGTATGGCTCCCATGAACGAAAGTCCACGAAACTTGGAAAGCATTCAGTCATAATGATCCTACACTTTCAATTTCTTGCAGTTTTGACCATGTCAGCCAGAGATATTGTGATTACAACACCTACTTTTTTACTTTTTCGTTTTTAACTAGGTGGCGCTATACATGAAATGAGTGGTTATGGAATAAATTGACATGGCCCCTTAAGATCAACATACAAAAAAAAGGTGGTCCTCCTAAACCCTATGGTTCTCGAGATATTCACAGAAAATGTCCGCCCTACCCTCCTTTCGGGGGTCCAATCCAGCGGGGGGGCTACAGATCAAAACGAAAAACAATGGTTCCATGCTATCCTTGTGGGGTTACATGCCCACCAAGTTTCGTACACCCCGGTCTTTCAGTGTCCCGGGAATCCTTGACAGAAAATTGGCCATGCGAAAAAGAAAAAAAAATCTGTCTAAACCTATATGACCGCCGCTTCGCTGCGCGGTCCTAAACCTAATTTTAAAAATGTCTGTCCCCTGATTCTTTTGCTATGTATAAGCCACTGGGGCCCCTGAGCACAGACATGAAAAGGGCCCACCTCTGCAAGAAAAAAATTATGTAGACTTACAAATACATAACCATCAACAGATTTAAAGCATCTTGCTGTGAAAAAAATGCCAAATACAAAGCATGATTATCACACATAGTGTGACCTGTGTTATTTGACTGAGGGGCCCCATTCAGATATCAGGGGTGAATAACATAACCCATAGTATTGAGGGGCCCTATTAAGTCATAATCACATAACATTACCCGTGTTATTTGACTAAGGGGCCCTATTCAGATATCAGGGGTGGTAAACATAGTGACTTCACGTAAAGTGTGTGTGTGTGTTACAACAAAAAAACATTTTTTCCCAGTGAAAACATCTTCACTCACGTCACTTCATGTGGAAATAAGAAGTGGGAAACTGGGGGAAGATTTTGCTACCCGAGTTGCCCAGTTGTGGGCTCATCATCACTTTTGTCGTCACGTTGTACTTCATTTGTAGTCCATGTGGACTTTCATGTCCAACAATTTTCATGTGAACTTGGGAATTTGCCGTTTGTCACTTGAAAGCTGCATATCCTTCTTTCAGAAGCATCTTACACCATATCTTTGAGCAAATACAGTTGTTTATTTAAGATTAGTAAGCGTATGTTTTAACCTTTGTTGTGGCATCTATGCTTTTGACACATTCCGACGGCAAAGCACACGAACACTCGCAGTGGGAAAAACCACGCAATCACGGGGCGGCCCCTGATATTCCCAGGTGGCATGAATGGACCATTACACTCAACGATTTGGTTGACGGGAGCGCAACACGACTCCAATACAACTTCCATGATTTCCGTCCGACTTTGGAAATTTAGTCGCCGACTGTGAAATCACACGAAAATCATACAATGTAAGGCCGGCTTAAGTGGTATTCCTCTTAATAGGAGCCCTATGGCTTTATTCACCCTGCAAAGCCACGTGGCTCTTCTATTAAGAGATTTATCACTTCCTCAGTTAACATGGCTTATCACTTAGAATGGAATGCTCAAAAATGCTAAAAATGAACCCGAAATGGTCAGAAGGGTTTAAGGATCATGACACATGCCCAAAATGTACAATCCTTACTCTATAGAACCAAGATCTTAGCATATGTGGCGAAATTCTGAGATATGGCCATAGACTTCAATGGAACAATGGTCGCTGCTTCTGCATAAAGGGGGGTTTTGATCTATGTTCTTGGAATTATCCTTCAGGTCTTAAGCAGGTTATGTTCGAGATATCACATCAGAACAAAAAGATACTATCTATTATCCAAACAGTTTTTTTTCTCCCTTTTAACTGAAACTTTCTTCCTGTGGACATTGGGATTGGGATTGGGATTAACACTGATTTAAATGGCATAAGAAAAAAATCTAACCCCTTAATTGAATCAAACCCAACTGTGCAACAGATCTGATCATCCATTAATGATAGGGCAGTTGTCCATCTAAGTGTGTCCAGCTAATCAAACGTGTCATTGAGGACTTCCATCCTGTCTAGAGGATGAATACATGCATGAGGCAAGACTGAGAATACTGCATTCAAGCCAAGACACACAAGCCCTATGACTCACCGCAGATAAGTAGTTCAGGAGCAATCGGTTTCTTAAACACGCATGCAAAACAGTTAGACTCGCCCACCAGCTTTTTTTTAACATGTGAAAATTCTCTTTGCGAGGGAAATGAGAACAGGGGCACTTCCGAGAGAGAGAGCGAGAGCGAGAGAGAGGGAGAGGGAGAGGGAGAGGGAGAGGGAGAGGGAGAGGGAGAGGGAGAGAGAGAGAGGGAGGGAGAGGGAGAGGGAGAGAGAGAGAGAGAGAGAGAGAGAGAGAGAATCATGACACGCCACTGCTTACATAAAGAAATTAATCTTTATTTTAACCACAACACAAAAAAAAAGAAGGAAAAAAAAAACAACAGATCTTACAAAGTGAAATTTTGTCAGTTGGGTTCACAGACCTCCCGTCATCATCTTTAAAATGCTGAGGGCTATGCAGAGCGTAAGCGAATAAAAAACACAGTGACTTTTTCATCCCTTCATCCGCCCCACTGTGTATTACGCCTCCTGATTGTCCTGCTGGGAACACAGTCGTAACAACACCTCTCTCCACACACCTCAAAATTTACTTCATCCCAAAATGGAGGAGATTTTGACAACAAGACTCAGAGAAAGCTAAAGTAACAGCAAAAAACACAATTGGCGCCTGTCTTGGTTACACAAGGGGTAGAAAAAAAAAAAAAAAACTCATACACACAATAAATGACAACAGCAGTTAACATCTAAAACACAGCTGTATCTACAGCAGTTAGAGGCCTTTCGTCACAGAAACCTGCTTGCATCAACCCAAATGTGGCATACCACAGGCTCCCTGGACAAGCCTCCTACTTCCTTTCTATGTGCAAACTACAGATAAAGGCCCTGACAGAAACTTTGTAACTTCAGTTCCTACCACAGCTCCAGATCCCTTTACCCAAATTGTGACCTACCACCTAAAAACGTTAACAGGGGAATTTCACTAGTGGAACATTTGCTAATCTTCCAATGAATTGGTTGGTGGGTTTAGCGTCCTTCATTATAATTTTACTCATCGAGTTTGTTTTAACTTTGGTCCACGTGAGGAGACTTGCTGCATCCTTTAGCTGAAGGGTGAGCAACAAGGAGGGGAATCGCAAGCGTGCTTATGCACAGCGCCCAGAGGTACTGCAGATACACAGTCCTCTGTGTTTGTGTGTGTGTTTGTGTGTGTGTGTTTCTGCCATCTTTGAGAAGCATCTTAGCCCAGTGGTGTTCGGTAGAACCTCATTCATGCAGAACGATTTGAAGACCAAGGCGGGGTAGATGGCCCGCCAAGTCTACAAAGCTTCTAGAAGCACCTGCCTGGGTCGGTCTACTGGGGCGGCCTACACCGTGTACGTGCATGTGTGGGCATCAAAAGTGAAATCAGTCAAAAGTGAAATCAGTCAAATGCCACGGTTTACATACAGATGCTCATCTCCTACCAATCAGACATGGCAAAGTAATTCTGCTTGACCTACTTCCTGCTCACCAAATTGGGCCCCGATTTTCTCAGTCGTGTTATAATAAATGTCTGTACATGCTGTTAGCTGCACAGCTCCAGCATAACAGTATAGATACTATCCCATGGGAACAATACTTTACATCTCAGGGCTCCCCCGCCCCCCTCACACCAACAATTTCCCATTGTGATGCGGGGAGCACCTCAGTGCACTACCTCACATTGGCCACTAGAGGGTGCTGGTGGACACAGCCTTGGCGGCCTTCTTGTGCTCACAACGCATAAATGAGTCGCTCCTCTCTCTAAACAAGTCTAAAAAAAAACAAGCACTACCTAACACAAGCGCTAACACGCACGGCATGCACTGTTGTCAAGTAAAGGAGAAATGTTAAGGACTGTCATCTTGGAAACATACACAAAAAACTAAATGAACAACAAAACAAGAGCAACAAGTGATAATCACAAACATGAGCGGACTTAAATACATATATCATAAAGGGAAAAAGTATTCTCCTCCAACAAAGCGACAGTGCTATCCCAATAGGGTTAGTAGAATACACACACAGTTTTACTTATTTTACTTTGTTTTAAATAAAGATGCTCTTGCGGTGATGGTATACACAGAGCTATATGCACAGAGTTTGAGATCAGCAGCAAAAGTTAGGGGTTAGTTCTAAGGGGCTTAAAGCGAAAGCACGGTCATTTAGTTACATACAGTAGCAACTGGGGAGTAAAGAGGGAAGTGATCAACTATGGGGCTGTTTTTTTTAAATATATATTGTCGCTTTTGTTGGCGTCATTAAATAGACACTTCTCACTACTATGCAAAAACGGCGAATAGGAGAGAGAGTCAAGAGGATTTGCAGTTTGCTGTATGTACACAAAAATGAGAACAAAGAGTGAGCTGACCGATTCTGGCCTTGTCAGAGGTCACAGCAGCCACACTCCTCATCCCAGCCACCCCCTCACATTCCCACACCCCCCCCCCCCCCCCACCCCCAACCCCTTTCCCAAACACCAGGGCCACTGAGAGGGGTGGGGGAGAGAGGGGTGGGGGGTAATTGCAGTCACCCCTCCCCTCCTCCACTACCCCCTCCTGCAGGCGTGTCCACCGCTTCAGTCATGGCAGATCTTGGTGACGGTCACAAACTTGTTCTCAAAGTGGCGAATGGTGCGACAGTTCTCCACCGACCGTTTCTGGATGCCTGCAAGAGCAACACACACACACACACACACACACACACACACGAGAAATGCTGAGCAACTGCCAACCATACAACTCCACGGGCACTGATTAACAAATACCATTAATTAATTAACAAATTACCATAATTAACAAATCTGCATCTCTTTCTGCATTTCTATGTAGAATGCGTGTGAAAAAGTGATGACACAAGACTATGGTCTGTTAGTCAACTGTTGCCAACTGAATTCAACCACACGTCTTGCACACATGCGGTGGTATGGTGTATTAGCTTTCGTGTGTGTTTTCTAATTTGATTGCTGTTGGAACTGAGTGGACAGTTTTGCAACAGCATGTGGTAAATATGGACAGATAACAGATTTTGCAATAGCAACTGTTAAAAATTAAAAGATATCTTCCACTAGTGCTGCGGTTAAAGGGGTGGTTCAGGATTTTGGACATAGGACCTCATTTCCAAGTTAGCAAGTGTGATATTTATCAGTGGACACCGTTTTCAACACGCTTCATCCAGTCCTTCTAGTTCGCAGAGTTCGCAGGTGCTAGGCTAGCGTAAGTCATCAGTATGTGTTAGCCTGCCACTAAAAACAGTCTTACCCACTCCACAGTACACCCGAGGCAAATAAATTATAATCGCCAAGGGTTATGGGTGGCTGAATTTGAGCGTGAGAAGGACAACGCTTGCATGTTGCGTTGTGCGACTGATCATAAGATTGCCGGTTACAGAAAACAGCTTCCTTGTTTGTTGTCCACACAGATAAGCTCTGATGTGGTGATGGAGGAAGATAACTTCAGGTTGATGACACAGCTCAAAATGATCTGCGTGCGATTCTACATGACGCATGTCTGCTTTCGTCTCCCTGGTGACAGGAAGAGCGCGGGCTTACCGTAGATCTCAGAGCGGCGCTGCATGCGGTAGGTCTCCTTGCCGTCGCACAGGCGGTAGATGTAGACACCCAGGTCAGTGAGGTCATCGATGCGCTCCGTCACCACCAGGTCCTCGTGCACCAGGTAGGTCTTGTAGGAGCCGGCCTGCACAACACACCACAAAAAAACCCATCACTTGACACTCAAGACTCTTTAGACTGCTCAACACAAAACAAAACAAGCACAGTCAGGTGACTGTGTGGAGCATACCCTCACCCCTGTCATCCAATGTCATAGAGCTAAAGTGAAACTAAATTCCAGCATCTGCATTCTGAACTGGATCCAGATGGTCATGTAGGAGGACCGACATATGATGACCCTCTGCCTTGTATAAAAATTTAAAGTAGATCAGACCAGTTAAGGTCTACGAGCAGACATAAGCACACACACACACACACACACACACACACACACAGATGGATCCAATAAATCCTTCAAGCCCCCTACTAGAGGGAAAGGGCAATGACATCACAGAGACTTTTCAACATGTAGCAGATACTCTTAAAGGGAAACTTGGCAGGATTTCCCCCTCTGCTGGAGAAATTGTGCATTATGCCATTTCAAACTGTGGGAAAAGGTAACGTTAAAGCACATGGATTTGTTTACAAGCTAGCGAACGGTTAGCATAAGTTTGGCAGAACTATGTGGATGTTACAAGGTAAGAAACACGATTTAAAACGAGTTTCTTGTTTCTCACTTTACTTTCCGGGACGGTAGTCTCAATGTTGCAAGGTTGGTTTTCTGCCTGGGGACGCTAGACGCAGCGGGGAAAGTCACCATTTTCACCGGAACAGGTCATTTAACCATCCAAATTATTTCTAAACGGGTTTATTACATTGAAATAGTTGCCAAGTTCCCCTTTAAGGCTGTGCTCCTCTAGAACCTCCGAGACAGACCCCCATCAGCTTCTGTGCCAGCAACATTGCTCAGTAATGTCAGCCAGTACACTAGAACAGCACACATAAGATGGCAACGGGACATTAGCACGGAAGCACATTAGCAGGGAAGAGTGATGAGTACAATGCTTCAATCAATGCTACTTTTCAAACATTTTTACTAATGCTCCTTCATGTTTTTATTTACTGTTATTCTTTGCGTTTGCTTATGTAAACCACATTGAATTACCCCTGTGTACGAAATGTGCTCTATAAATAAACTTGCCTTGCCTTCAAGCATGGAGTCTTTAACTTCATACTCTACTACCAGCTGATACTCAATGAAAGTTCACAAAACAAACAAACAAAGAATAAATAAAACTGAACAAACCCTTTCTGAAAAGAATCCAGTGTCATTTATTATCACACCGTGGCATTAATGAAGCTTTACTTCTTGTGTGTGCATGCATAGATTTGACATACTAAACTTTGTGGTAATATGCTATTAAAGGGGAAATCCAGCTGCACTCTGGGGGCATGAACATGGGGGCTCAGGAACATGCCCCCAGAGTGTAGCGCTGTAGCTGCCTGGCTACTTTAGCTGTTGGTGCAGCAACTCGAGCTAGGTACAACTTATTTTTTTCGTACCGACAGTACTCGGTAACCTAGAGAAACGGAGATCTATGTGAAAAATCGCCGGATGTCCCCTTTAAGGCTGCTAGTACACAATATTCTCTCATCAAGGGGCATAAATGTAGTCATCCCTGGGTTTAGTTTCATTCAGGCGTCTGTCAGGGCAGCTGTGCCACTCACCATCAGCTGCATGAAGAGGTCCAGGAGATCCTGAGGCGGCATGACGACGGAGGTGTTGAGCGGGATGATGTAACAGGTGCGCAGGGTCAGATCCAGGTACGCTGTCAGCTTCTGCTCAAAGAGAACCAACACCTCATCATCCAGGCTCACTCCTCTCCCACAAACAAATCAAATCTTATCGCTATGCTATTTACTTATGGATAAATAGATAGATAGATAGATAGATAGATAGATAGATACTTTATTGATCCCCAAGGGGAAATTCAAGGGAGAATACTTGATAAAACAGGAGCATCAGTGACTCCATTTTATTTCTAGGCTGCATCATGAGATGAGCGCAGATGCAAAACAAAACTGATCACACTGTCTGTACACACTGATTCAGATCTGACACCGGAACAAAACCCACACACAGGCATTTACAGGGAAGGTGCAATAAGTGAATTACCATTAGGGTGTGGTGAGGAGTAAAGACAATATTGTGGCGTCAGCTACAGTTTGTAGGAGTGCAGACAGACACTTCAATTTGCAGGGCACACTGCAGAAGCCTTGTGCACAAAACTGCAGGCAAGTCAGCAGTGCGTGGTGGTGGAGAAGGCAAACCATAAACAATTCTTCCAGTTCACACCACCATTTGAACACCCACGGCAACATTCCTCCTGGGGCCATTTTATATCTCTTAAAACGACAGCAGACTTTGGGTAACAGCTTCGAGGGAAAAAAAAAAAAAACTGATAAGCTGTCTTTCAGGGCCACCACCGTATGATATATTCAAATACTGTTAACTATAATTACTAAAGTTAACTATCAATTCTGTCCTCAACCCTCTCCTCTGCCACCCACACACATACAAAAGTTGTGTTTGCTGACACTGGAATTTGCAATTCCGGTTTGTCAGTTAGATTGCACAATGCTCCATTTGGCCTACTTTGAACACACTGGTCCCTAGTTGGCCTTGTTCTTTTCTTGAGGTTCCCCCTTACCCGCTGGAAGTCATGCAGGATGTAAGCTGGGTCCCCATCGCTGAAGTGGGGTGTGGTGACATTGATGGTGGCCACGTTATCACGGATCTCCACCTCCTCATCAATGCGGGGCAGGTAGTAGGGCTCACGGATGTCTTCGTTGTCCATCTCGGTGAAGTGCATGGCTCCATGGTACAGCTTCTGGCCATTGAGATAGGGAAGGTGGGCACAGTTAGGCCAGATATACATATTTAACTTTTTTTTTTCAAACACCTTTAAATGACTAGAAGAAAAAGTGACAAAGGAAGGCCAGAACTGATTAGCTGAAAAAGTTTGTAATAAATCATACCTTAATACTCTGTTATACACAGGCTGGAGACAGGCTGATTAAAGTGAATTTTGAGAAATGCAACTAAGGAATAACGAATGGTCCAGCTAAATAAAACTGAGGGGGCTTATACATGTTTAGTAGCGGAAATAAAAGTGCATCTTTCCGCGTCATTACCTTTGGGGTAAAGTAACGGTACACACAGGCTCCACCAACGATGAGACCGGTCAGGATGAACGCAAGACCGAGCAGGGTGAGTAGGCAGCGGCCTGTGGAGCTCTCATGACGGTACACCGAAGCAGTCTCTGGATCCTTTCCGGGGACAATAAAAAAAAGGGGAAGGGTTGGAATTAGGGAAATTTGGCCACCCACAAACAAGGAACAATGAACAGAATACGAAAATGAACTAGATCAAAATAGAACTAGTGCAATACGTCATCCTGGAAAGTTCGGTAAACAAATTATATTATTTGTCTATTCAACAACTATCTAACAAAACCAATAATGCAGTGAGCATAAGTTGTAAATAGATACCACACATAAGTCTATCAGCCTAGCATGGCATTCATAGAATGGTTAATGTAACGTTAAACGTTAACTTACATCCTAGCTCAAGCTATGAGTTAATCACCCCATCCATATATATATATATATATATATATATATATACGTCGACGCCACAATTGTGAAATCTTAGAATTCATTTAGCTAGTTTTGTGCAAACAAACGTTAGCATACCAATTTTACTTTGTGTCTAATGCGCTTACATGATGTTACATAAACTGGGGAGATTTAGCTGCGGATCATGTGGCTGGCTACAATCCTAAGGGCCTTCAGCTAATGTTAGCTGGCTAGTCGGCTAACTTCACGACATTAGCATTGGCCAGAGCATGCATGCAGGGCTAACTGGCCAGCAACGGGCTACTTCACTTTAGACACGGACAAAAACCATGCAATACTTACTTTGTCGTTGACAAGGACATCCTTTCCCAGCGCCTTCTGCGCCAAAGCTGAGTTAAAGGCGATCTTCACCATGTTTCACCAGTGATAAAAATGTAGCTCGCTAAAATTTCCAAAACAAATGCCTGTCCTTCCAGCTGTAAGTTGACTGGAGGATGAGTGACGCACTTTGTTTGGTATCCGACATGGACCGCGCTGGATTTCCTGTCACGTGACTTCAGATAGGCGTGCGGTGAAGCAGGTGTAGCCCGGAGAGAGCCGAAAATAAACATCCAACGGTATGTTTTTGTAGGTTAATGTCAACAGATTTGCCTACTTTATATTCCTGGCGATGAACATCGTGTAGGCCTACTCCTAAATGCAATGCGTAAATTCAAGCATGCAAAACGTGTAGTCCTCGTACAAAAGAAGGGATTATTTTAAAATAATGACAAGTGCCTGGAATATTTACTCTTTTGACAAAGACTACAACTGATTTCAAATAGCCTACAATGGGTTAATGGATAAATGCGACGCAAATATTATAAATTCATGAATGAATTTGGCGCCGCTGTGTGGCTACAATGAATACAACAAGGCTGCTATGAACTCTGAACTTTCTTAAGTATCGAAAAAGATATCAGATACATTTTACAGTCTTACATAGCCCCAAAACTAAACAAATGGTAACACCACTCTGGGAGAAATGTCCAGCCAAAGCTTCAGTAACGCCAGCCTTTCCCAAAACGCCCTCGGCAGTTTGCTTCAACTTCAGCAGGAAAACTTGGGACCCTATAATACACTGTATTGGCTTCCATATGTTGCCTCTCATTAAAGTCAGTGCACACTGCCTCTCTCTCTCTCTCTCTCTCTCTCTCTCTCTCTCTCTCTCTCTCTCTCTCTCTCTCTCTCTCTCTCTCTCTCTCTCTCACACACACACACAGAGTTGTCACCCCCCCCCTCCCTCCCTTTCTTTTCAGCAGCAGATCTGTGAAGGCAGGCCCCTGTGGAAATAGCCCTACCACACTGGGAGTTTTTTGCGGCCGTCACCAAGCCAACTCTGTGGTGAAATGAGACCGAACATGATGAAGATTTTCCCCTTTTTAAATCTGATTGAGTGCCTCTCTGTTCCCAGAATAATGTAAAGGGATCTGCTGGCCTCCACTCCCCTCCGTTTCCTGTGGGAGCTGCGCCGAGGGAAGGCTGTGCCCATAAAACAGTCCTAAACTCTTAGACATTGATATGAAGTTACTGCTAGGTTCAAGGTGGTCTGCTGGTTTGACTTCACTGACTCCACCGAAGGTAAATAAACAACTTGCCTAGTGCCTCGCCGTTTTATTTCATTTTTTTCCCTTTCAGTTCCAAAAAAGAAACCTGGTGGGATGGCTATGTTCCAGAACCTTCTACTGTACATTCACCATCCCATCTTTTCACACAGTCGCCCCTTTTGGCTTTGACGTTTCCTAAGTTTAACAGGCAAATTGTTACCGGTAATCACTCCTGGCTTGTAAATAAACAGCACAGTTGATTTGTACCGGCCCGTCGGGGCCCTGCTCTCCCAGAGCGTCCGCATCCATCGCCGACAGGCCTAAGTGGTCCTGAAAGCTTGTGTATGGGCTCATCTTACGATTTGTTTGAACTCTATAATCCTGCTTACATACACAGACAGAGGAAGGATTAACAAGCAGTTACGGTGAACAGCCTGAAAAAAATTAATGAGGTACAGAGAGAGAGAGAGAGAGAGAGAGAGACATGAGGGGTGAGAGAGGGAGGGATATATTTAGAAAGAGGATGGGTGAGAGAGAGAGGAAAGAGTTAGAGAGATGGGGGGTGAGAAAAGAGAGAGAGAGAATTAAGACAATAGCCATGGTACATAGCACCTTATCATCTCTTCTACAGTGCACGGACAAATCCTGGCTCCCTCCGTGGCTATGTCAGCAGTGATAATGTTGAGTGGGCCACGAGGCCTCATCGTTCCCAGCCGGGGGGACCTCGAGTAATCTGTGGGTTTTGATGCTTGATTTAGTTTTCCATGGAGTTAATTAGCGCCAGCTTAAACTCTCTGCCACTCTGGTTTACAGCTCAAACTGAGAAAATGCACTGTGTTTGTTTATGTTTGGCCCACTCTCTCTCTCTCTCTCTCTCTCTTTCTCTCTCTCACTCTCTCTCTCTCACACACACACACTCTAGCACTCCCTCTGCCTCAGCCACTCTATTGCTCTCTGTCTCCCCCACTGCTTTTTCTTTGTCTTTCTGTTTAACGAGAATGACTGTATGCCACCAATGGCGAAACTCTACACCCTCCGGAGCTGGCGTTCTCTGGCAACACAGCAAGAATGAACGCTGGCTAAACACTGTCTGGAAATGTCTTTTTTCATTGTGGTTTGCACCAAACACATACATTCATACATACACACGCTCTCTCTCTCTTTCTCTCTCTCTCTCACACACTCACACACACACACACACACACACACACACAGAAAGACACATGCTCACACACACTCTCTCTCTAGCCTACACAAACACACACAGACACACTGTTATAAGCGTTATGCCTCATGATCCCTCCTCAGTGAAAAAGTCCCCTTCTTTACCCAGCGTGTGTGTGAAACCCTGCACGAGTGGTGTCAGGGCCGCGAACGTCCTCTGTCGCCGCCTGTCCCTACACACACATCTGCCCTGCGCTCACCAAACTGTCTCACACACACACCCACACAGTCACACTCAGACACACATACATATGCTTAAACCCATGCATACACACTTTCATGCACATGTACACACTCACACATAGACACATACACACAAACCACAAGTGACAAATGACTCTGTCATGGTAGAAGTACAATCCAGGAACTACACAGCAACAAAGGCATGCATAAATGCACGTACACACAGACATACACTCTCTCTCTCTTTCTCTCTTCTTTCTCTCTCTCTCTCTCTCTCTCTCTCTCTCTCTCTCTCTCTCTCACACACACACATACAAAGAGTATACCAGACCAAATGACCAGAAGTTCCAAAGACTCCTCCAATGGTTCCATGTATGATGTAAGGATTGTGTGTGTGTGTGTCTGTGTGACAGAGAGGTATTAAAATAAAGCGGATGATGTCATCGAAGTATGCCGAGACCAAAGCTCGCCTCAGCTTGGCCTCTGACGGGTCATGTGTATTTCAGACATGTCTGTTTTCTTCTCATCTTTTCGTTTTATCTTCTCTCCTTTGTGTTCCTGTGTCTGTCCATCCTTCATGTCGCCATGTGCTCCTTTTGCCTCTGACATAGGGGCTTTTCATAAGATGTTGCTGCACATCTGTGTGTGTGTGTGTGTGTGTAATTGCTGTGGAAATTTGATAATTTCATCCTTAAGGAGGGTGCCACCGATGTCAGGAAAAGCTTGAATTTTGGCAAACTGGAATAAATTAATCTTGATTAAACTGCCTTTAAACTTTTCTCTCTCTAGTCCACCGCTGCTGACCCCAATAGCACACACACACACAACCCTGCACACACACACACACACACACACACACACACACACACAACCATGCACACGGTCAAGCAATATATGCATACAGCACATGCATACATGCACACATACACTCGCACACAAACACATACCCACACACACATACATTCAAATTATGCTACTATTTACAGGAAATGCAGACACAAACACACATACACACACACACACAAATACATTCAAATTATGCTCCTATTTACAGAAAATGCAGACACAAACACACACATACACACACACACACACACAGACACACACACACAAATACAGTACATTCAAAGTATGCTACTATTTACAGGAAATGCAGACACAAACACACCCCCCCCCCCGCCCCCCAGCCTTTCCTTTCCGGTACTGAAGGCCATCTTGAGCCTGTGCTCGTTAGAACACAGACTCAGATCTCTGAGCTCCCCCTTACCGAACCAAGACACCAAACCAAACCAAGCCTCCAAATAAAAGCACTGGCCTTCCAGCCTCCAAAAAAAAACGGTCAGCTGCACCGATCTGCCCTCCGTACTCTGTGGTCCACTCTCAGCCTCCACCACCTCCAGCTGCTGATCCAGCTGATTATAGTCCTGGGCCCGTTAGCCTTCACTTTGGGCCGGCGCGGTCATCCATCATGACTGGGCAGGGCTCCTGACAGCTCTGCGGCCCGCGCTGGGCAAGGTGGGCACTGGGGCAGCTGAGGTTCAGCGCGGTTGGTTCACCCTCCACCACTGCAGGGCGGCGCCGGCGTGACTGACAGGTCCTGTGATCTCTCACTCCCTCACTCCCTTCTGCCCTTCAGGCTACAAAGCAGGAATTCTCACTCTTTCCGCGGCGTGGATTTGAAAAATAGAGGGACAATATCAAACCGTGAAGCCACAAGACATGCAGCGCTGAGTCTGAGGTAACCACAAGTTAACAGCTTGTTAACACAAGAAATAATTCTTTGTCTCTAAGGGATGTTTATTTCATAGATAAGTTATGACTTACGTTTTCCTTATTTCACCAGTAGTACAATGGATGGAACTTAAGTTACTGGAAGGGTTACAGCTCATATTTCAATATTTCGTAAAGGAAAATAGAAGGATAAATTAGGATAAAGATGAATATGAAGATCTGTGTGTATGTATGTGTGTGTGTGTGTGTGTGTGTGTGTGTGTGTGTGTGTGTGTGTGTGTGTTTGTGTGTGTGTGTGTGTGTGTGTGTGTGTGTTGTCTTGCCATTTATCCTATGTATGTATGGGTATGTATGTGTGCTCTGGTGTGTGTGTGTGTGCACGTCCTGAGAGAATCATCAAAGGCTGGCTGACTGGTTTGGGGAAGCCAGAGTGAGCCTGCCAGAGAGAAGGCAGAGTGGCGCGCCAAGCAAAGCATCCTCCCATCAGCGCCCCACCTCATAATGACTTACAGAGGCCACAGGCAGCTGCTCGCACCCTCCAACTGCCCTGTGTGTGTGTGCATATGAGTGTGTGTGTGTGCCTGAGAAAGAGAAAGAGTGAGCGTAGCTGTGGTTGTATATGCCTGTGTGTGTGTGTGTGTGTGCATATGAGTGTGTGTGTGTGTGTGCATGTGAGTGTGTGTGTGTGCCTGAGAAAGAGAGAGAGAGTGTAGCTGTGGTTGTATATGCCTGTGTGTGTGTGTGTGTGTGTGTGTGTGTGTGTGTGCGCGCATGTGAGTGTGTGTGTGTGTGTGTGTGTGTGTGTGTGCCTGAGAAAGAGTGTAGCTGTGGTTATGTGTGTTTGTGTGTGTGTGTGTGTGCATGTGTGCGTTTGCCTGAGAAAGAGAGAGAGTGTAGCTGTGGTTGTATGTCCCTGTGTGTGTGTGTGTGTGTGAGTGTGTGTGTGTGTGTGTGTGTGTGCATATGAGTGTGTGTGTGTGTGTGTGTGTGCATGTGTGCGTGTGCATGAGAAAGTGAGAGAGTGTAGCTGTGGTTGTATGTGCGTGTGTGCATATGTGTGTATGTGTGTGTCTGTGCATGTATGTGTGTGTGTGTGTGTCTGTGCATGTATGTGTGTGCTTCGGAGAATAGTATGGTTTCATAACTGCATGTGTTTAGACGTGTGCATGTGTGAAAGTGATCTGCAAATGAATGTCTCTGAAATAGTGATAATGAGCAACTCTTCATATTTACTATAGTTGGCCAGACAGGGCGATGATCATCCTTAATGACTTTCTCAGAGTCTTGCTTTTTTCCTGCACTGCAGTATGTTTTCATTGTTGTGCTCTGTCATCACACCTAGCATGCTCAATGGGTTTTGGCAGCGCACATGTTGGGGAAGCCTTAATTTATGTGTGTGTTGATATCTTACTTAGCGCACTCTGGAGAATGCATGAGTTCAGGATGTTTATAGTGCTGTTCCAAAAGTTCCACACTGGTTCAAGTTTGTATGAGAACCTCAAATGGATACTTATTGTGTTACAGAACTCTGTTGGTCCAGTAAAGACATGATATTGGTTGTCAGTTTTATGGACAAGTTTTTCCCCCCATGAAAGCATCCAAATCTGTGGCATAAAAATATTAACATGAACTGAAGTAGGGGCTTCCTGGACAAGGTGAAGAGCAATTCTTTTTAAGAGTGTATGTGGTTGTGACATCACTGTTTCTGTCATCTCAGTTTAGTTAGATCCTGTGTACTCGTTGTGTGTGTTTTTTGTGTGTGTGTGTGTGTGTGTGTGTTTATGTGTGAGTCATGCTTTAGAGTTGGCAGGTTCTCTGTCTTCTCTGCAAAACAATCCAAAAAACATGGCTCTGTCTAAGTGATACATATAAAAGTTCTAAGAGTATGACTATAATCAATTCTTTGAAAATGGCCCCATAAAGCAGAGAGATACAAAGATGAGTGCTGATGAAAACTAATGATCCATACGTTGGGATACGGGTCTCTTAGAGAGGAGGGGATGGAGTGACCTCGAATGTTGAATATAAAGGGTGATAATGGGAGCACCAGCTGTGTACATGAGTTTGTCTCTTTGTGTGAGTGAGTGTGTGTGTGTGTGTGAGAGAGAGAGAGAGAGAGAGGCGAAGAGAAAGTGCATTGGAATCCACACATAAGCACACACTCATAGAGAGAGAGAAAGAGAGAGAGAGAGGGAGATGAAGAGAAAGTGCATTGGAATCCACACATAAGCACACACAGAGAGAGAGAGAGAAAGAGAGAGAGAGATACACACTTCTGTGCATCCAGTAGATTAACGTGAGATACATAAAATGTCACCAATAATGGTAAACATGGGCTGAAGACAGCCAAAGTAAAAAAGAAAACACTGATTGACTGACTGACATAAAATGGAACAGGAGAAGAGAGCGGATTCCTAGCAGGATGGCCTACGTTCTCTTAGTGTTACACCTGGGGGAAATTACTTCATCGCCCGCACGGATCCCAGCCTCTAGGTCGCCGCCGTGGCTGGCGAACGCACGCGCATGTGCGCGTACAAGCGTGTTGACTTTACTCCGCTGGAGCAACTCCATCTGCGCAATTCAGCCGAAATCATTTCCAGACGCCACTCGCTCGCCTGGACGCTCGGCCACGATGCAGGCGCTGACTTCATCGTGTTCAGGTTCACAGCAGGAGCTGAGAGTGGACACCCTACTGATAAACCTGATGTGTAGGGCCTCACCATGACCACAAGGGGGCGATAATAAAAACTTGGCTCCCACCTGAGCTCTCACCATTTGCTTTTACTGATTTTGTTGATTATCACCTGTTCGTTAGATGCAAACTTTAAACTTATGCACCATTTAAACTGAATTAATGCCTTCTCCTCTTAAACCGATGCTAGACTGCTAGAAAATTTTTCATGGTTTGATAGTGTTTTGATCATGATCATTTTCAGATTTTATTCTACAGCATTGCTCACACACAGTATAATGTACTAAGTACCAAAAACATTTAATTAGGTCACTGACAGGAAATGTGTCTCTCTTAGATCACAGTTATGCCAGCATCCATTCAATTAATCTCTCTCTCTCTCTCTCTCTCTCTCTCTCTCTATTTTTCTCTCCTCTGTTTATGAGTGTTAACCTCACAGATGCGCTCACATGCCTTTTTCCCATTAACAATCCCTTGCAAATCACTCTTAAGAGCTCTCCAGCTTTGTCGCGATGGGTGGCAATTTGACTGAAAAACAGACAAATCTATTCTCCATTCTCTCACGATTGGCCTTAATTTAATTCCTTCATTTCAGGGGCAGGGGGCTGTCATCAAATTCCTCGGAACACCGGTCTGGACAGAGTTATGGCGATGGCCGTCAGGTTTCTGCTCTTTAGTTCTCACATGGTTCAGGCAACATTTGGTGTTTCTGTTGTTATTGCTGTTGAGTTTCTGTGAAATAGGTTGATATATGTTAGGTTAAAGTTTTTGCAAGTTTGTGACTAAAATTGTAGAGGCTGATAATCCATTGCTTGCATTGCTGTTCTTTGTGAGTTTGTGTGTGTGTGTGTGTGTGTGTGTGTGTGTGTGTGTGTGACTGTGTGTGTGACTGTGTGTGTGTGTGTGTGTGTGTGTGTGTGTGTGTGTGTGTGTGTGTGTGTGTGTGACTGTGTGTGTGTGTGTGTGACTGTGTGTGTGTGTGTGTGTGTGTGTGTGTGTGTGTGTGTGTGTGTGTGTGTGTGACTGAGAGAGACTGCTGTACATGTGCATGTGTATGTGTCTGTGTAACAATGACTGATTGAAAACATATTTTCAAAAAATAATAAAACCTATTTTCAAAACATGAAATGTGTGTGTGTGTGTGTGTGAGAGAGAGAGAGAGAGAGAGAGAGAGAGAGAGAGAGAGAGAGAGAGAGAGTATGTGTGTATCCTTCTTGAGGTCAGCCCTCCTTCAGCTGGCCTGTTAGCCACACTTGCCACTGATGGATGGGGAAAGCATCACCAAGAGCTTGAAATGATGTGTTTCCTCATCGTAGATCAATCAAAGCTGTGCAGTGCGATACATGTGTGTGTGTGTGTGTGTGTGTGTGTGTGTGTGTGTGAGTGATCAGTGCACGTGTGCGTCACACCTCC
>NC_055976.1:13404623-13427123 GCF_018492685.1 Alosa sapidissima
AAAAATACAGGGCCCTGGACCCCTCTAATAAATCATTTTGCATGGCCCTGATAAAGGAGAGAACCGCAAGAAATTAAAGTATCATGAACAGAAACCACACTCTGGCAGCAGGAGAAACGGGCCTGCTAGAGGCCTTTGATTGAAATAGCATGCTGTCTTTGAATTCCCCGCTTTGGCAGGAGCAAAATTATAGTGTCTCTGTAGTTTGAAAAATGCCTTCAGTGAGAGAAAAAAAACAGCATTAAAACGAGGGAGATGTGGAAGGAAAAAAAGACTAAGAAAAAAAGGGGCGGAAAAAAAACTAATTTATGAAGATAATCCGCCTGTTATGGCTAAATGGGGTGTTGTTGGCACCCGCGTAAGTTTTCACAGAGGACCTCGACCACAGGGATAAATTGGTGACAAGAATTTTCCTCCCCGAGCTGCTCAGCAGTGGAGGATACAGCGCCACGCTGGGAGCCTGCACCGCCACTTTCGCCTTATCAAACCCAGGGACCCGTAACCAAAAGTGACTCCCCCTAATTTTATTCCAATCGGTGAAACTTGTTGTCACTCCGAATCCCCATCAGGCGTTCTAAAGAGCCCCACAGTGCTTGGCAAGAGGGATTTGGAGAATGAGGGGGAAAGAAATCTGCTACTTATAGACATAGCACACTAACAGTGGCAATAGCAGAGTTTTAGCCTATATGAAAATCACACACACACACACACACACACACACACACACACACACACACACACACACACACACACACAACTTTCTTTTCTTAAAGTTGTAAAGCCACAATAATGTTTCGAACATGAAAACTGGTTGGATTTGAAAATCTTTTAACTGTTGCCTGACCAAACAATACTGCAAGATGCAAACAAACAAACATGATTCTGATCCCCATGAGAGCGCTCTGTGTTTCTAGGGTTTCTGGGTGGATTCAGTAGAAAACCAAACCTTTCAGCAGGTCGGGTGGCCCAGCATAGGACATGTTTACCTTATTCTTTATTCTTTTACGAGCACCCAGGTGCTCTTTCAGAAAAAGCAGATCTCGCTTGTGAAACTTGAAATTCACATATTTTCGGCGGGTGTTATGACAAGGCCGTTAAATCTCTGTGATGCCTGGGACAGCGTGCTGTGGCTACGGGCCTTTGCTTTCTTAACCCAGAGTCAGGTCTGCCCTCTCAGCTCACTGCCTCCGCTTTGACTCCGGAATGCTGAGACTGCGTCGGCTGCTTCCCTCTCTTATCCCGGTCTTCCCAGTTGACTTCCCGTTTCTCTTCCCCGTTGCTTATTACGTGTCACTGATTTCCCCCTCGCAGCCATAGCGCTCGTTTCCCCCTCATCCCACTTCTCTCTTCCTCTCCTCTTTTCTCGTGTGCATTCCACTCCTCCCCTACTCCTGTCCTCTTCATATCCCCATTTCTTCTGTTCGTCTTCCCCTCTCCGCTCCTTCTTTCCCCTTGCCTCTCCTGTCCACACATCTCCATCCATCCTTCTCTCCTCTTCTCTTTCCTCTCCTTTATCCTCTTCCCTTTTTACTTCCCCTCTGTCCCCATTCATCCCCTCCTCCTCCTCTTATTGCCCTCCCTCCCTTTCTTGTGCTTCTCCTCCATCACTCTCTTTTACCCTCTCTCTCTCTCTCTCTCTCTCTCGCATGTCCTACTCTTCTCCCTCATCTCCCATTCTCCTTCACTATCCTCCTCTATCCCTCGTTCCTCCCCTCACCTCTTCCCCCAGGATCGTTCATGGATCAGCAGACTAAAGGCCCTGCTGGAAGTGTTCAGCAGGGCCCCGGGTGCCTCCCTCTGCCAAGTGGGCCTCAGCTCCGCTTGAGCCCCTGACTGACATGTGAATTACAGTTTGCGGTAATGATAATGAGAGTGCAGCGCTGCGCCAGCAAACGAAAGCTTTTCAGCCATCACCCATTCAGCCTTGGCACGGGCTTGAAAGCCACGCGCTGCATCTATTTGAAGGGGCAAATAAAAATGACAAGCTAACTGTTAAAAAACGGCCCTGGGTTTTTTCTTCTTTCACGTCGGCTTCAGAGGTGTCTGCGGGCCTGCCAGATTTTTTTTTTGTTCTGTCATATTTTAATTATAATTTATTTTTCATATATTGGTTCCTTTTATATTTATGCATATGTGTGTGTGTGTGTGTGTGTGTGTGTGTGTGTGGTTATGGTGAGAGCAGTTACACCACATCCCGATACACAAACCTCATAAATACATCATAAAGATCTGGAAATACAAACGAACCTGGGAGGAGGTCTTTGATGGTGAAATGTTTTCATTCACAACAATGGTGATTGTTTCCGTTAACGCAAACATCCCTCCATTCATACAGTATTACAGTACAGCGCAATAGACTATAGCGGTCGCATAACTATAACTTCCCCAAAGGGGCCATCTATCCTCACCCCGAAGGCCTGCTTCTCTTCTGGACTCCAAGAACAGTACACTTGTGACTGGTGAAAGCCTCGGTCTCTGCAGCGCAGAAGCAATATCAATCGCTACAAATAAATACATGTTTATCTTCGCCAATTCTGTTTTTGTCGATTTGTTTTTTTCCATCTCCCTCACTTTTGCATCTCCCCACATGCACGCACACATCTAACAGGGCTCTGCCAAGACGTATGACAGTGAAAATGCATAGCGCATTTTTGGGGGTTTTCGGACTCAAACACAGTAGCTTGGAAACGACACAGGGTATGTTCCAGGAAGAGGTTTTCTGGAAGTTTTTTTTTTATTTTTTTCGCCGCGCAAAGCCGCCGATATCCATTATAGCACTTTTCACAGTGCATTTCGTCCCACACTCTTGAAAAATGAGAGATCTCTAAAGGAAGAGTTTTTTTTTCCCATTTATTTATTTATTTTCTAAACCCATCACTGGGCATCCAACTCTCGATGGCGACGCTTTACAGAAGGGCCGTGTTGACTGAACGAAGTCTGAGAGAGGGAGCCAGCAACCACGCAATGTGTTTTTCCCCTCCGGATGGCTTTTTGATGGTTTGCATGGTGCGTCTGAAATTCATTATCAATTTCAGCCTGTTTTTGTTTCTCTGACCGCATTCATTAACCACGCGGTCACCAACTGGCTAGTGGCAGACTCACTTGCTCACTCATACACACACACATACACATGCACACACTGATGAATGGTGATGTGCTGGGATTGGCATATACACACTGACAAACACATACACACCACTACTCAATCTTGATCATACATGCATATACAAACACAAACACACACACACACACACACAAGAAATATTGGCACTCTTCATACATGCACATGAAGACACACACTCTAAAACACACACTCTCATAGGACACACAAAATGCCATAATCAGCCTTCTCCATCCACAGACATACGCACTCAAATTAACACAAACATGCAATTACCAATAAAAAACATCAACAAGATGGATGGCTGAGACCCTATTAGATCACACACTGAAGTGGATTCTGCTGGGTTGCACTTAGTTGTGATGACATTTAGACTCAAACAGGGTGATGAGAAACAAATAACATCTAAGTGCTGTAACAATAAACTGAACAGAGACAGACAGCAACAGCAACAAGGAGACAGAGTGAGAGACAGAGAGAGGAGGAGGAGAGAGAATGAGTTCAGAAGAAGAGTGAATGTGGGAGATGAAGCATGCTGAAGAGAAGACAAAGACCGTGAGAGGCAAAGCTGGTGAGATGAGAGACAGAGAGAGAGAGAGAGACAGAGACAGAGAGAGAGAGAGAGAGAGAGAGAGAGAGAGAGTGCGTGTGTTTGTGTGTGTGTGTGTGTGTGTGTGTGTGTGTGTGTGTGTGTGCGCGAGAGAGGGCGCCTTCCCCTAAAAAGATAATTCACAACATACACACGTCCTGGCAGTCCTGGCTCACAGCATCAGCGCTGGGCTGCCCCCTCTTTGCCCGCTGCACCCCTCCACCCCCCCCCCCCCACCTCACCCCCACTCCCCTGCCAAACCCCCCTGCCCAGCCCCGGCAGTAAAACGCTGAGCGCTTTGGCACATGAGCCGTTAAATTCCAGCCGCACTCCGGGCTGCGGTTCTGGAAGCGAGCGAGCGAGCGCAGGCGTGCGGGTGAGAGAGCGAGCGACCCGCGGGACGAGTGGGAGCCGCAGCCAGCGCCCCCGATGTGCCCACAGACCCATGCGCCAGTGCCAGCCCCCAGAGCAGGGCACGGGGGAGTCCGTCTGTCAGGCCCGAGGGCACATTCATGGGCCATGATGAAAGCCGGGCCTGTCACCTCTGAAGCAGCACATTTAGATCCCAGATGGGTTGCTCCTGACAGCTTAACTCACAGGGACTCCACAGAGCCAATGTGTGTTTTTAAAATAGAATTCTTCAACACAATATGTGCCTCATGAAGTTACTTTTTGGAAATATTGAAATAAAAACAGAATAAAATAATTCCGGTGACTTCACTAGACTCTTTGGTATCAACAGAGCCATCATGACAAACTTTTTTTTTAAAAAGCAGAAAAAAGCGAGTCTCACTCTAATAAAATGGAGATGAATGGAGGGAGATGCATCAAGCTTAAACAAAGGAACTGGAAGGAATTGGTCCCATGCTGCTTTCTCAATCACCAATTAAGCTGTTAAGTTAAATAAATAAATAAATCAAACTCCCCCCGCTAAAGCCCTTTTAGATCGCTCATTAACTCGCCATTCTCTCGTGTGGCGCTCGCTCTCTGGGGGACGCTGATCAGGCAAATCTGTCTTCTTCCTCGTCCTCGGATGCTTTTTAACAAGCAATCACGGTCGGACGTCCAGACCCCACTCTTCCACACACAGAGATGGCGACTCATTAGCTGTGGCTAAAAGAGGACGCGCTAAAACATTAGAGGGTGAAATATCAATGGTGCACATTCAGAGAAAGGCTTTTGGATGGCAGTCAGCAACCAATCAAAGCGTCCCCCCTAAAAGCAATTGTCCGTGAACTCCAGTTGGATGGCGCGCTCGATTAACTGCACTTGGAGCAGGGAGGGGATAGCACCGGACTTATTGTCGTCTGTGCGGAGACACTTTGAATCAATCTCCTCGTTTTGATAAAGACAAAAGAAGGGGGGTAAAAAACAGGAGAAGAAAGGGGCAACGTTTTGTTTTTAATTATTAATAAGTTTGTTTCCCACTGTGGCACCGTAAAAGAGGCATCGTTCGCGCTAAAGCGCTCAATAACAGGCTCTCGGGCGAGTGGAGCGCTGATGGAATCCAGATGCGGTGGCCGCTCACCACACCAGACGCCTAACGGAGGGGGGGACCATGCCAGGCGCAGGAGGGTCAGAGGAATTTGTCACGCCGTAATTGCTCGGCACGTCCCCCCCATCACCACCCCCCCCCGCCCTACACACACACTTCATTCCACCCACACACCCTCCTCCCCCCTTAGACATACACTGCCCCTCAGTCTCTTCACCGAGATGTCTCTCCCTCGAGTCTACCTCTGCCTCCTCTGCCCTGCTCTTTCTCTCTCTCCTTTTCATTGTGGAATGAGGAATCTCCCTCACTCTCTCTCTTTCACTCACTCTGATGATGACTACCCCTCACACATGCAGACATGCTGTTAGCACAGAGCACCCCCCCCCCCCCTCCCCTCCTCCATTCTCTCTGGTTTTTGATCTGTGTCTTTTTTGTTGTAGTAGAATGAAAGGCCTGGCAAGCAGGGGGAGCATGGGCAGACGTCTGCGCCCCGAGGGCCTGGGCTGGACAGCCTCGCAACTCTGATTAGAATCAGATGCCCACGAGGAGCAGGGACGCTGCCAGCTCGCTCCCTCACTCGCTCTCTCGCCCATCTCAATGTCAGAGGAAGAGTGCCGGGCATGTCTGCATCGATGTGTGTGAGTGTGTGTGTATGTGTGTGTGTGAATGTGCGTGTGCGTGTACAGTATGTGTCTCTGTAGCAATTTCTCTTTCCCTCTCTTTCAGTGTGTGTATGTGATGGTGTTTGTGTGTGTGTGGGTGTGTGTGTGTGTGTGTGTGTGTGTAAGGAAACAGTCACACTCCAGTCGCAGCCTGAAATAGAAACATTCCCATTTCCCACATCCCCACATCTTACCTGCACATTTACAGAGTAAATAAATACCTGCCCAGCACGGCTCCTCTGAGCGGCATTCCCCTGCTTAAGTGGAGCTTGGGTTTCAGCACAGCCCAGGAAGCCCATGCACACAGCAGCAGGACACTGTGTGTGTGTGTGTGTGTGTCTGCGAACGAGAGAGAAAGAGAGTACGTTTATATATGTGTATACAGTACATGTGTGTGTGTGTGTGTGTGTGTGTGTGTGTTTGTTTGTGTGAGTGTGTGTGTCTGAGTGTGTGTCAGCAAACGAGAGAGAAAGAAAGAGTGTACATTTCTATATGTTTATGCATGTGTGTGTCTGAGAGAGTGTGTGTGTATTCGTCTGTACCTTTGTGTGTATATACTGTATGTGCGCACCTTTGTGTGTATATATATGTGTGTGTGTATGTGTGTGTGTGTGTGTGTGTGTGTGTGTGTGTGTGTGTGTTTGTGAGCATGTGTGTGTTTTTCTTTGTGTGTTCCTGTGCGGAAGTGGAAAATGCATATAAGTATCAGTTAGGGAGAGTGCTGGATAAACATGGCTGTGCCTCTGAACACACACTCCACTGGACTGCTTGGCACTCCTTATTGCCTTGGCATGTGCGCGCACACACACACACACACACACACACACCATTGAGCCCAGTGAGCTGTGGCTAAAGACTTACCTCACAAACACACACACACACACACACACACACACACAGACACACACTGAGACTAGTGAGCTGGGGTAAAAGAGGTGAAAAAAATCCCCTGACCCACCCCACTCACCTCAGCTCAGCTCTGGGGAGCCCTGGCCATCTATTCCCCCTCCTTACACCAGGTGGCAGCGTGAGGGAGTGAGTGAGTAAGGGGGTGAGTGAGCGGGACTGGGGGCCTCTCTGCTCAGTGTCAGTCCGGAGCCCCTAAAGCAAACCATCCTGGGAGCAGTCATCTTCAGTTAGCGCCGCGACTGGCAGGCTTGGCTCTCCACGACCTGGGAAAACTGCTGTGGCCAATTAACATCCGCCCGGTCTGGGCAAAGAGGGCTGGGAGGTGTGTGTGTGTGGGGGGGGGGGGGGGGGGGGGGTGTATTCCGGCCAGCCTCTCTCTCTCTCTCTCTCTCCCTCCATCTCTCTCTCTCTTTCTCTGACTGTGTGTTTACAGAGGCAGATTCAGTGCAGAAGCCTGCATTTTTGGCCAGATCGTCAACCGCCCCTCAGCTGTCACCAGAGGAGAGAGAGTGAAAGAGAGAGATGAGGAGAGAGAGAGGAAAGGAGTGATCAGAAGAGGGGAAGAGAGAGGGAAACAAATTAGTTGGGGGAGAGGATAATGTAAGCAGCGGGTGGCAATAACCAAATTTGTGTTCCATAATAAACATAAGTCCTGCTGACACTGAGAATGAAAATGATTGGTTATGACTATAGTGTGTGTGTGTGTGTGTGTGTGTGTGTGTGTGTGTGTGTGTGTGTGTCTCTCTGTGTGTGTGTGTGTGATGTTTACATTTGGTTTAGTGGCAGACAAGACAATAATATTTTGGAGTTGTTGTTATGCTAGGGTAATACTCTAAAATAAACAACATTAAATCCCAACGTCTTTTTTAACGAGTCTACACTCGGCAGTGTCATATTCCCTTCACAGATTGACCATCAGATTCGATAGGCATCAGTTGGACAAACACCGCGATCAGCAATCAGTCATTCACGCTTCATTTCACATCACTGTTTACCGCACGCTCCGCCGGTGACTAACGGCGAAAACGCGGGGTATAGAGCTTGGTCCAACTTTCCGCAGTCAGGACATGATAACTTCAGGTAGAGCTCGCCCTACGGTGTCTGGTGAAACATCTGGAAGCCAGCAAACCTACCAGGACGGAGGGAATTCGTTATCCTACTGCCTGTGGGTCGTTAGAGAAAGGAAAACTTAAAAGGAGAATTGTCTCCCTCACACACGTTTATGCCCTATAATATTTGACCCTAAGCTCAAAACTCAAGCTTTATTTGTTATTTCTGACTAGTGTGCATATAGGCTGTGTTCGGTCATATTTTCATGGACAGATATTTATTGTTGATAGGGATAAACTAAGCCTCGATAATCCGTATGTGGAAGTGTCGTCTTGAGTTTCGCAAATCATTGGGAGGTTAGGTAATTACAACTGATCAAGCGTACTTCCGCTTGAATGGCAATCTAACCTCGTATTAAATTGACCTGCATGTGGTGCATGTCTGGTTTCCGTTGCCACAAGTTTTAAATACAAACGAATCAAACAAAAGCAATTAGGTGTTTGGTTAAACATAATGAGACAAACTGAGGTCAACACTCATAATAGACCGTAGCCTAAGACTACTATTCTCCTTTGTCCTTGTACATTTCCATAACAAAATGTGAAAAGACAAAATTACGGAGAATGAACATCGCATAAACAAAAGTCCATAAAACAGACTATGAAAACACACAACTGTGCTTGCACAGCACTTGACATCAACATTAAATACAAATGAATGAAGTAGTGCATTTCAAACCAGTTTTATCACTCAATTTCATTGAAGGCGACATTTGAAAAGATTGTTATTCCAAGTTGTTTACTGCAGACAAATGTACAAGAAAGATTTTTAAAATAATGAAATACTTGTGTTCAGATAAAAGTGTTCAGATAAATTATTTGGATGCACTTACTATAGACGAAACAAAGCAAAACTACTTCAGATCGTCCTGAAAAAACGGAGAAGAATTCACATGTTTATGTTCTGATTTGACAGAGGCACTGACAGAGGTATTGCGCAGGGTATGTTGTGTGTGTGTGTGTGTGTGTGTGTGTGTGTGTGTGTGTGTGTGTGTGTGTGTGTGTGTTGTCAGAGCGGAGGCCCCAAACCATCAGCGACCAAACCAAGCGTGCCATATAAACACAACTGCAATTTGGCTTTTTCTTCAGTGGAATTATTTTCTGTGATTAAAAAACATTTTTAATAAGCCTCGTTCTTCTTTATTTGTGTAAAACGGATCTATTTCATGTCGGACAGTAATTTAATAATCCAAACCTGTCATTACGCCCGCTTTGCCGACGCTGAAAACTTCACATGATAGCTATGACATTATGAGAAACAGACAGGAGCTCTGCACCGGGTAAGGAAGCCCTGAACTAAGGTTGGAAGGGGAAGGAGACAACCAGACAGAACTTTGCTTCACGGAAAGCCCCCCAAATTAATATAGGAAATGTTAGCTTCAAGCGAAAAAAGAGTGAGTTTCATGGAGATATTTTAAATACGCGTTCCAGATGGTGCCAGTTAGCTGGAATAAAATATTTGTCCCTGGATTTTCCTTCTCTTCCTCTGCATAAATTCCATTAAGCTCAAATTTGAAGTAACATAAAAGCAAAGTGATTTCTGCTTACCGCCCCTACTAATAAAACAATCTGTCAAACGGGTAGCTCCAACAAAAATGTTTCATAAATACCATGTCAAATATCGAATATCTGCATTTGGCATGTAAAAGCGTAGCATTTTCTGTACACACAAACGGATTAAGCCGGGTCCAAAAGTTTGACTTCTGATTATGGCATAAGCCTTCCACGCGTTTTTGCGATTTGTGTGTTTGGAGGAAATGGATGATGATTTTAGATAAGTGGGTGTGACAAAATTCAACTCGTTCACACAGCCTGTATTCAATATCCTGTCATGGACTGCAGTTTTGAAAGATGAACAGATTGCTGTTTCAACTATGAGACATGGCCTAGTCCTAATTAAATCTGAGGAGCCTAATTGGAACCTTTGCCATGGGCTGGGGACAGGGCACTTCATAGCCCACCGAAGGTATCATTTAATCAGAGATGTTGCCACTAAATGTGAATTAAATGTTAATGATTATCTGCAAACAACAGCGCTTCACAGTATCAATAATGTTAAGGTATCATCATATCACATGTAACCAACGCTAACTTTGGATAGGCCGTTTGCGCTTAAATTCTTTTCTGGTTACCTTTACAAAGTGCTGCCAGTTAATTAAACAATACATGATTATTTTAAACACTGTATATTTACTGTGTGTAGGCTATATATGCCACTGAAGATTGTTTAGTATACTATTGAAAATGCAGTAAAGAACTAAACATGTCAGTTGAACGAATTCATCGAAATTAGGCTTTATGGATTCTCAACTTCCCAAATGAAACCTATGCTACTGGTCAGAAAATGTATTCCATGAAGCGCAGCACACACACTCTGAACTGAACTAGGCGGATGTCAAGTTACAGCAAATTCGGAAGCAGCAGTACATTACTCTGTTGGGAGTCGCTGCATGATTCCATCCTCACTCCTATTGGAGCCTTGCTATTTGACAACAAGGGCCGGTCTCCAACCCAGCAGCAAATAAGAGAGGGAGGGGATGACGGCGGCTGGGAGGGTGGGAGCCATTGAACCTGAGGAAACGGAGAGAAAATATTGACAATTTAAATGTGAGGGCACAGAAGAGACACGTGTGAACTTGTGTGTCCATGACGTCCTAGTGAGAGTGCAGCTGGAAGTGTGGATGCCCTGCGTCCTGAATGAGGCACGATAACAAGTTAGGAAGTTCGACTGACGACGGAGGCTCGCTCGCGACTTGCTGGCCCAGAATGCAGGGTCTGAGTTCGCGGGCTCACGCCTTCTCCGTGGAGGCGCTGGTTGGGAAAAGCTGCAAACGGGTGAAAGTAGAAAGCGAAAAGGATGAGCGACTGCAGGATCACTCAACGCCCGAGAAGGAGCGTAGCTCGTCAGCAGGAACCATGATCGCCGATGGGGAAATGCAGGGTTAGTGTCAAATTCAGCGTACAGAAGTCTAGAACATGGAGTCACGCTGCTAACATTTAATTTTACGCACGAGAAGATTAACGGTTAAACTCATCACACCATCGGGCGAATTTCAGCACAGTTAGGCTGTATTTCAAACATTTTATCCGAGAAGGCTATAAGCAAACCTGGCACATGACACATGAATCATAACTTCGTTTGATTCGTTGAAGTTTGTAACGTTAAGTTTATGGAAAAGAATAAAAGTAAACTTGTTTCACGTTACTTGTGTTTACATATAACAGTGAAATGACATGGTCATTTAGTCTGAATGCAGCATCCCTTTTTTTACTGTGGTGTGTGATGTTCCAAAGAAAGCGAGAGGCGGAGGAAGGCGTCCCTGCTTTTACGGAAGCCCGTGGACAGCGAACGCGATCCGGAATCGGAGAGAGAGGTGCGCATGGAACTTCAAGGGTCGGACTTGTGGAACCGATTCCACGAAATTGGCACAGAAATGATAATCACTAAAGCTGGCAGGTAAGCTTTGACAGCAGCCAAGAATCACTTATTAGACTGCGCGTAAAGGGGGTGGAGATCTTAAACCTTTCTTCAATATAGGCCTAATGTATATTTTACTTGCATGCTAAATTGTTCTAATTTTGTACAAGAAACATTGTTCTAATTTGGTACAAGACTATTAATGTGTTTATCACACCTGCTTAACTCAGACAACAGTCATGTTACAGCCTATGATATTGAGTGACACAACTTCTCAATGTAGGAACTTGTAAGGATGTTAATGTAAAAAAATAGGATATAAATGTAAAAAAGCTTGGCATAGTTTGGTGATGTTTGGCGGTTTGTGGTAAATACGGCATGATTTTACAGTTCTATATTAAATATCCTATAGCCTTCTGGAATGAAGGGTAACTTTCGAGTGTGAGTTCATGGGGAGGAAAGGCGATGCTCGGATTACAGCAGGGCAAAACTTTCCGATTACCTTTAGGAAACGTGATTACATGGTCCAGAGGGATTATGTTTGACATTGGCTACACCAAGACAGGGTGAAATACAAAGGAAACGCGGGACGTATTTCCACTGTGTATTTCCCATTGCAATTACCGCGCAGACTAAAATCAGTTAAATATTTCGTTGTTTATAAAGGCACGACACGATCATCCTGCACTTGGTTATAATTTGCATTACAACGACGTTGGAACAAATAACTGTAGTCGTAAATCAAACTGTTGGCTTTAATTATAAGACCACCTTTTAAAGTTATATTCCAAGAGCCATTCCATGTGCCTTTTTAATTGCTACAACTTTTTTGTCCCTTTTAACAAATGATAAACAGTGGGCACTCTTGTAGGCTATACCCTACTTTCATTTTTCATTGTGTCGTAATGTGGCGTTTTTAGTATTGTACATTTTATTTGAAAGATTTTTGAATATAAAGTGACTGCGATGTTTCTGCAGGAGAATGTTTCCATCGGTTCGGGTAAAAGTAAGACACTTGGATCCGTTCAAACAATATTACATCGCCATGGACATCATGCCCGTGGACTCCAAGAGATACAGGTGCGTCACCAGTCACCCGTATCCTGTACATTTAGTCTTATTATTTTATTGTTTCACAGCATTGAGTCGTTTTAACAGTATCCCAAAACATGATTAACTATTGTGAGTGATGTTTTGGAGTAACTTAATTTATGTGAAGAATTTGCCAATGCAATATCGCAGCTGTTTGACGTTAGAATCTCTGTAGGCCTACTTGACTTTCCAGTTGCTTTAAGGTTCACTATTTGAACTTTTTACATGTTGGTATAGGTTGTTTGTGACTTTATTTGTCTGCTTTCTGGACATGTATTTTGGACTGGAAGCCGTCGATACCTAAACGCTTTACGAACATAAAAATATGAATAGTCATTTACAGTTAACGAAAATTGTTGGAGAATATATCGAAATATAGGCCTAGCCGATGTTTGACGTAGCACCGTCATATTTGATGTAGACTATCATTTAAACTTTGAGGCATTTGGCACATGTATTTTCAGCAACCTTACTTTTATTTTATTTGTTCACAAACAGACTCGACGTAGCCTATTATGTAAATTATATAAAATTATTAGGCCTAATAGTCTGCTGGCTAAATGTAGACCTAATTTAATTAATTTGAATGGGAACACTAACGTTCAGGACGCAATACTGTTCCTCGACATTGTTTTGAAAGCTTGTCAGTCAAAATTACATTTACGTTTTTAACATGACCAAGTCTGTGTCCTGTTGCTGCGCTGATAGGTACGTGTATCACAGCTCCCAGTGGATGGTGGCGGGAAACACTGATCACTCGTGCATAGCGCCTCGGCTATATGTTCACCCCGACTCGCCGTGCTCGGGGGAGACGTGGATGCGTCAGGTCATCAGCTTTGACCGTGTCAAACTCACCAACAATGAGATGGACGACAAAGGCCATGTATGTCAGTGTTGCCCACTTCACCTCACGTTCTTTTGATGTATTCGGAATGCTGACCGAGTGCAGTGAAAGGACTACAAGGTGACTGACCAATATTTTTCACCTCTCCACAAATTCAGATCATCCTGCAGTCAATGCATAGGTACAAGCCACGCGTCCATGTAATTGAGCACGACCCCCGCTTGGACCTTGCTCAGATCCCGTCTCTGCCGGCTGAAGGCGTGCATACTTTTTCCTTCTCAGAAACCCAGTTTACCACAGTGACAGCGTACCAGAACCAACAGGTAAATGTAATAACTTAATTTAATCAATAACATAAACGTTAATATTTCAGGTAACCATGGACTGTATAGATATATTGTCATGTTTAACATATAAATATGATGTAGCTATTTTAGGAACACATCAAACATGACAGACCTTTACTTTTTCTTTACACTATATTTATGTGCTGAAATGATTTAATCAAGCCAAATATGCCCTGTTTAATTCCATAAAACGGATCCAATTTGTCTGTGGGTACAAAAATAAAACAATAAATGCTGATAGATTTTGTCAGGCTTTATATAGTAGAAGAGCCTCAGCAACAATAAAAGTGAGCTGGCCCATATCGGGTTCATATAGGCACATAAACAGGTCATAGTTCTGCAGGCCACTCAGAGAGGCAGTAAATCACACAGTGAGAGGCAGTGCAGGCAGCGGCTCTGAACATGTAAAGCACATTCTGGGAGCCATATTTAAAGAAGAGGGTCTTGGAGCTTCAAAGACATCCATACTTTCAGACAGATGCGTACACACACGCACACGCACACACACAGCTTCAAACTCAACAAGTGTTTAGTTGTATATTTTTCTCACACACACGCACAGGCACACACAAACTGTAATTGTGTAACTCACATTTACTCACACACACACACATTTTATATGTGACTGAACATATACATCGGAATGCACACACACATACTCACTATTGTAAAACTCAGAAACATAAACATGGCATGCGCTCATGCATGCACACACACACACACACACACACACACACACACACACGCCTGGCCTGAGCTTGTCTGCCAACACTTTTCATCAGTGGCCACTTTTTTACTGTGAAAGATTGTTTTACTGCTTGACCGCTGTCGCGCTGGCCGGCCAAGCCAGCAGAGTCCACACAGTTAAAAGCCCCGTATAAAATCATGCCCAACAAGTCCCCTGTTATCAAACGGGCCTGTTTGACATGGCACATCGCCCTGGGTGGCTCTGAAATTTACAGACCCTCTGAGGATCACAGAGCTTCCCTTTGGTCAACCTCACACCATAAAAGCTGAGGTCATTGTTGGTTTTTCTGAATACTGCAAAATCTCCTCCAAGTTGACAATATATGTTTTAATTTTTTTTTTCATTCTGCTGTGCTACCATGGATTTAGATAACCAAACTGAAGATTGACAGAAACCCTTTCGCCAAAGGTTTCAGAGACCCAGGGAGAAACAGGTAATGTAACTGACTTCACTAAATGTTCACATGAAACATAATACTGCTGCATGAATAATTTTATATGTTCTGTTCATGTGCAGATCAACATGTGAACATTTTAATAACTTAAACAACCTGAAAGTGTTACACGATTTTATTGTGAAATAAGGTCTAAATTCGTGTTTTGGAGAGACAAACTGTATACTGGCACAGCACAGCAATGTATTATTTTAACATTTACTTCACCTTCTGTTACTTACCTCAGCATCTCTCTCTCTCTCGTTTTTTTTTGTTTGGGATTTAGGGGGGTTCTGGATGGGATCCTGGAGTCGTATCCATGGAGAAATCCAATCAGTCTGGACTTCAAGCCCTTTGCGCTGGAGCTGCAAGGTTGAGACAAACATTTATGTCGTTTTAACAAGCTATAAAGGACAGTTGTTCAACATGCCATGCCTATGAATGCTCAATTTTAGTTGAAGAATCAGTGACAGTTAAATGTCTTTTCCTTCAGTCTGATTTTTGACGCTTTAGGGAAACAATTTATTTGATTATTTTATTTTATTAACATTTGATTTTGAAGAATCTTTACTCATGATTCATCACTCTCTCACATGCACTCCTAAGTCTATGAGTCATTTGTGAGAACCACCCAATGTCTCTTATTTCACAATCATATAAAAAGGCTCTTCAGTCTCTTCCCTTAGAGGAAGCCATAATTATTCTACTCAAAATCTCTTTCTTGGGTTATTTGCTGTAAAGCTGATCATTAGAGGCACAGTCCATGATTCTGCTCTGATATCCATTTCAGTTCAAATCCAGTCCAATTCATTCAAACTCTGGTCCTATGTCCAAATCAGTGAATACTCCTCTAGGTCTTCTTGCTGTCCTCTCTGTGTGTGCGCTGAAAATAAATAAAATAAATATACAAAAAAAATAAAATAAATAAATCTAGAATTGCAGATTCAACCTTTAAATCAAAAAATAAAAAAGCATCGTGGAGGAAAGATAGCATCACTACCTGATAATTAGTAAATAAATCTGCTAAGTTCCAGTTCCAGTACCTTTACCTTTAAATCTCACTTTATCTTTGTAATGTTCTGTTGGCAGATGGCAGTTCTGGGTCCCCGGGTGGCTGTGTGGGCCTCTCACCCCTGAAGAGCCTCCTGCCCCCGTCCACCTGCCCCACCTCCTCTGGCCCCTTTGCCCTGTCCTGCGCCTCCGACTCGGCTCTCCATGGCCTCTCCGTCCCGTTCTGCTACAAGATTTCCCCCGCCACCAGCCTCCTCGCTGCGCGTGCCTACAACTCCCATGGTGCCGAGGGGTTGCGGGGATACCAAGGGCTGCTGCGGCCCCTGGCCGCGGCTGACTTCCCCTTGCTGTCCGCCCTGCACAGCAAGAAGGTGGCCAGCTGCAGGGGCCAGTGTTTGCAGGGACCGCCCGGGGCATCGTCAGCCTGCTTCCTCCACCTGCAGGGGCTGAGAGGGTCAGGGGTCAACTCAGTGCATCATGACCCCCTCCCATCAACGCTCGCCTCGCCGTACAGCCTGTACGGCTGCGGTCTGCCCACGACGCCCCAGCTGTCTTCGCTGGCGCGGCAGCACGCCAAGCTGGCCAATGGCGGAGGCGCTGCCGCCACCGCCGCATCGTCGGCGACACAGACTGAGAGCCTCCTGCGCCAGGCAGCGTTGTGGCACCCGGCCATCAACCACTGCCTCTGACATCTGACCCGCGACGCTGCTGCCTGGGACGCTGTCATGAGGTTGTCATGGCTACCAAAGAACACAAACACCAGAGGACAGTTGAGTTTCAACAGCTTCTGGGATGAATACCTTCATGATTTTTTTGCCTTCTTTATCATAATCATCATCATCATCATCATCATCATCCCCATGTTTGAGGGTCAGCCAGGGAGAGGTCGGCAGAATGGACGTATTATGTGGACTGGCAGCGCAGTTAATCGCACACACATTGAAGCTGAATATGTCAAAAGTGGAGTAATGTTTTTTGGCATTGAGCTACGCAATTGTACTCTCAAAGGGAAAGAAGAAAGTATTCAGTGGTTTTGGACATGCCACAGAGGGATAGAGATTGTGTGTGTGTGTGTGTGTGTGTGTGTGTGTGTGTGTGTGTGTGTGTGTGTGTGTGTGTGTGAGAGAGAGAGAAAGAAAGAGAGAGAGTGAGAGAAACAGATAGAAAGAGAGAATGAAAAATGAATGTTGTGAAGTGGAGTTGAGGGTGAGAAAGGTAGGAAAAAGGTAAGGAAGACAAATGCTGAATGGAGGAATGTTTTTTTGGATATTGGCAAAATCTCGGAGGTTTGTCATTCACAGATTGAGTTGCACAAAAAGACTTTTCCTGCCTTGAAGACTCTATTTAAATATACTGTGTATATTTGAGACAATGTTCAATGTATGAACTTCGGGTAATTTGCAGAATCACAAGGGGTCTTGGTGCTTCAATTAAGGTTTATAAACACAGGATTCTTCAGAAGTCATTTTTAAAACATGTATTAAGTATGTGTATAATACTGGACACAATGTAAGTGGACAGATGCATCATCTAAGAACAGCTGGGTGTTTTGATAAATGTATGAATATTTTAAAAATCGGGTGTATCATTATTGCAGCCATTTCACACAAATAATGTTCTCTTTTGATTTGTAATGTATCAAGACAATACACATTAATCATTCCATACATATTGGTCATAAAAGGTCAGTTTCCATTTTTATTTTGGGTCATTCTTCTGTTTAGTGAGTGTGTGTGTGTGTGTGTCCATGCACGTTGAGAAGTTATGGACAATAGCAGGTTTTTTATTATATTCACTATAATTTTTCATAACTAAAGATTAATAAAGCTTTGAGTACAGCCATTTGCCTTAACAAAGACAGATATAATTCTGACAATGGATGCCAAATATGTGCTAAAGAATATATAAACCGATCTATGCCTCGCCCTTTATCAAAATGCTCTAATGGCAAACAAACGCGGTCATGTTTTCTATACATTCACACATAATTTTAAAACATGTATTAAGTATGTTGGCATACTGGACATGATTGGCAGAGTGCAACTTGAGTACAGGAAACACTGGTCGTATTAGTTGTAATGTTCCACTTCTGTTTTCTTAACTGTTTTGGGTGGTTATTACTAGGGCGTGTGTCAAATGTGGCTTTGCAGAAGAAAGCAAGTATGCAGTTTGGGGATCTACCCAAATATGCAGTGTAAAACATGCATAGAGAACACAACAGACAATCTATACACCTATCCAAACAACTTGCATACATCACTATAAATCAGAAAAAATGTACAACTCCAACAGTGCTTAAGTTTTGATACATAGACTGATGAGAGGAAAGTAAGTAATGTTTTATAAAAAAATAAAATACCAATAAAACAATGTTTAAAACAACCTAAATGTGGTAATTTTATATATAATAAATTAAATATATATTTTACTAATCATGGGTTTGTTTTTCCTTTAGTTTATTATATATGTATTTTAGTAAGACCTCTAAATAAGCTCAGGTTCAGCATGGAGCCCACCATGTAGTTTGCTCCCCTTGAATGGCCAAATGACTGATTGCTGCATCCACTGACTTTACCATGTCCAGGTAGGAGATCAGCTTTCAAACAGTCAAGGGAGCTAACTTCAGTTCCATTCTTTACTGTTTTCTGGTAAAAAGTTAAACTCCATTATTATTACTAACTCTGGAGGGAGTTACTGGCATACGGATATGCAACACCTACAACTTACATTTATAAGCGCTCTTAAATTGTTATAATGGAGGTCTTTCTACATTAGAAACATTTTTAAAAATTACCTCATATTAAAGCATTAATATGGAAATTTCATTAACATTCAAAATGTTCATTAATATTCTAACATCATGCTAAATCATAACCCAACACTAATAATTGAAATGTGAAATGTCCTATTGTGTTTACAACAAATCAATAACCTGTTACACGACTTTGAAAATCGTGATTGTTTTACGCACAAAAAAATGGCACACCGTTTTTTCCTGCTGAATGAACGTTTCCATTAACACTCTCTGACTATGAACATGTGTTTATGAGCAAAACCAGCTAAAGGGTTTGCGTCAAGTGAAACAAATCACCACTGTTGCGCAAAATTACACGTTAAGCAGCTCAATTAGGCAATTTGCTCGGTTTAACTAATCGCGGGCATTGGCAAGGTGAAAAGGTTATAGGCACGACTCTGTGTTCTAACTCTCGTGAAAGGCGGAAGCAGTTCTTTCATTTAGGTGATGGGTGTTTTTATTGGCCTAAACCATGCTGTAACTTTTCTCAGTTTTGGCCGTTCTTTCCCGAGCCGTTTCCAAAGACAGACAAGTCGTAGCATTATCAATCAACTAGAATACTATTGTTTATAATGCCGGTCTACAAATACTGGTGTAAAGCTTTTGGTTTACCCCGTGTATTCTGAGACGGATTTCTTCCACTCCCGAACGCTGTGATAATTTGTGCCTTAGCACCGTGAACGGGAGTAATTTCCCCCACAAGCTCCCCTGTCCGCAGTTTCGGGGCTCGCGAACAGGGATTATCCCAAGCGGTGGAAATGGCCCGTTTCCCGGCGGACAGCAAAAACCAAAAGGCAATTTTCTTGTCAAGGCAAGGCATGCCAGCGAGGTAACGTCTGCGTGCCTCAGAAAATAACAGGAAAGGAATTTATTAATGAATAAAAGCTCTCAAGGCTCGCGAGTCCATCGAGGGTCAGGTGCGGCCGGGAGGCAGGACAACGCAAGGGTTGTCCCAGAGGTTTTCTTCTCTAGCCGACTTCATCGCTGTCAATAAATTCGACACCAGCGCCAAGGAACTATTTTTCCGTTGGCCGGATTTTACGTGATTCTAATTACCAAAGCTACGATAACCACATGTAAACAATATGCACCTGCTAATCAATTTAACCTCCTGCTCTCGGCAAGATGCTAGTTTCGACTGAATCAAACAAGGCCCACCTGTCAGTCATAATAACCAGACTTCACATGTGCCTTCACTGTCCCTTTCGGCATGCTTCGAGGCAGTTTAAATAACAAGCTGATTAGGCAAGTCTGCTTCTCATTACTGCTTCCCCGAAATGCTGGAGTGCCCAGTCTCAACCGCCAGTTCTGTGCATTTGCGCTGAATGCTGTTTGGAATTCTTTATTGCAAGTAATAGCCACAAATGTAAAAGCCTGCGATAACTTTAGAAGGTAGTTTTTCATCAAACGTCAAAATGGCATTTCATGTAGAGTAAATATCCCACCTAATGTTTTGGGCTAAAGGAGTTAGAATACATGTGCAGGACACTCACCATAGCCAACTCTCTCTCTCTCTCTCTCTCTCTCTCTCTCTCTCTCTCTCTCTCTCTCTCTCTCTCTCTCTCAAGACTGAGGAATCTCCTTCATTCTGCCCGGCTGTCCCAGTTCACTTTTGCCTGAGGCTGGGAGAAGGTTTGGGCCCTATTACGTCCACGCATTTGAGGTTTACATTGGACCGTATTTTCTCTGCAAACTCAATAAAAGGAGGGTTATTTATCAGGTCAGAGTATGGGATGTGACTGAACGGCGTTGTAAAGTTTGAAGTGAAACCAGCTGCCGCCAAGATTGAATTAGGTCCAGCGGGTAATGTGAAAAGCAAGGGCAGTTTAACAGCTTATTAAGCAGTCGTGCTCTGCCCTATCAAACGGCAGGTTTGCCCGTGGGCACACTCAAGATTGCGCCTCAGATGTATCCAGAGAGAGCATCAAGTTCCCTGTGTAAAAATGCCGTTTTCTCTTCAGCGGTCTCCGTGAGAGAGCAGGGGCCGCCAAAGACATTTGCAATCGCCTAGGGCGCAAAATGCCAGGAGGGCTCTGCAGAACAGTGTTTTTATGATTTCTTTCGTCAGAAGTGTGCCCTATCACGATGCCTAGTATTACCCGTCTCCTCAGCTGCGCAGATATAGCCCATTGTTATGTCTAAGTGTAAACTCTGCTGTGTGTACTCTTGTGTGTAGCCTACTAATCACATCCTGACATTTTGAAGGGTGTGCTAATAGGAACACTTGCTGTGTGGAAGTTGGTCTGAGTGCTTACCTTTACTCCTTTATAAACAAGTTGGCATGTTGTGAGACCATCATGTGCTAGATAACTCCATGTAGCACATCAGAATTATGCAATATGATGTGTGTCCAATATAACATAGCAAGTTTGCTTTATTGGTTGTAAGTTTGATAAACAATGTTTGCTTGCAGCCAAGGCCACAAGGTCAGTTCCATCCTAATCTATGTTGGCTACTGTCAGACTAACATTACCTGTTGTCTTCAGTAGATGGCTGTGCCACATAAATAGACTGTAAGATAGGACCTCATCCACTATACTGCAGTAAATAAGTTTTACAACATGAGTCCATGCTTGTGTTGAGTAGGTTGGGGTCTGTATCAATAAAGTGGTCTATCCAATTTTGCTATTCTAGTATAATCAAAACATTGTTGCATCCTCAACTGGAGTTGGAACATAATCTGCCTATTCCACTCTATTTAGCTATGATGCCTCAGCTGATTCTGGATGGGTTGGATTTGGTGAGCATTGACCATAGTGGCATAATATTGAGATATTTAAAATCACATCCAAAATTGCAGGGCTGGCCCAGAGGGAGAGTTCTGTCGCCACTCTTACTGTGAGCATTTCACACACACACACACACAAACACACACACACCTGAGTTTATTATCCAGCTTAGTTTATGAGGCCTAAAAAATGTGGATGTGTATTATTACTATCCACTTGAAATGCTTAATAAACAAGAAATCAAGCAAATGTGGGAATGCTCCCTTTACCCCAGCACATACACACACACTCACACACACACCTGTTTAAGGATTTGTTATGAATCATGTGTGTAAGAGAGGTCACAAGGGTGTTGGTCAGGCATGTGTTTACCGGCTGCCCGAGTTCCACGGAGCATCGGGGTCAGTAAAACGGCAGAGCAACGGCTTTAACATGTGGGCCTCCCTCCTGTGCCCCTCAGCTCCGAGTCGCCACACCGACCGGCCGCCTTGCCTCAGCTCTCTGTTTATGTGGGCTGGCTTCCCACAGCGCGCTCTGATGTCATCCATCACATTCCCCTGGCCTACGCTGCAGCGGTGTGGCGGCGTGCTTTTTTAACGAGCCAAACAGGGTTCACACTTTTCCGATTGGTCCACTCCGGCCAGCGCGAGGCCGACGTTGAGGCATGATAAAACAAACCAAGAGCTGTCTGAGCTGCAACGTGTGCAGGGCTCAGAGGCTCCGGTCATTTTCTTTTCTCTCAGCGCGAACAACAACAAATGGAAACTCCACTTTCTCATTTAACTGTTTCTTTTTAAGGCCTTCTAGGTCACCCGAACACTTTTTTGAAGAAGAGCCAGTACATCAAACCTGTTGAAAGTGGTGTTTATAGTTTAGTCTCAGGTGAATACAGGACTGGAACCAGCCGCACATGGGCCTCCTGGGATACTGAAAGCACAGCACCACCACAGAGGCCTCAGCCCAGAGCAGGAAGTGGAGGCAGTGTGAGCCATTAAATCCTCATTCACACTATCATAGGTGCTTCTATCACAGTCAAACAGGTTAAGAATATTGGTTCATGTTTTTAGAATATTGAGTATTGCTACTTTAAAATAGTAATTTGCAATAGTTTACGAACCTTGCGTGTGAATTGAATCAGGTGTCATTTTCCCTGTTGTGTTAAATTAAATAACCACCACTATCAATTAAAAAAAAAACAG
>NC_055976.1:13432123-13434623 GCF_018492685.1 Alosa sapidissima
CTGAACTGAACTCAATTACATTGTGTAGTTTTTGAGATACTGTTGTCCAAAAGTCCTCTTTGTATCCTTCTGTATCGCCTCTGAATGAAGACCTAAACACATATATATGTACGTACACATCCACACACACATGCATACACACACGTACATATCCACACATACACACATCCACACATACACACTCACATGCAAACACACACATACATATCCACACACACATCCACATATACACACTCACATGCACACACACACATACATATCCACATATACACACTCACATGCACACACACACATTGTGAAGTCAAACTCTATTTAGGATAGTTTGGGAATAATGGGAAGAAAGCTGCATGAGGAAAAGAGAAAACAGTGGTGATTTCACTTTCAGTCAGGTTAACAGAGAGGAGTCGGCCGACGCAATCAATCAAATCTCCTCCCATTGCGTTCAGTCCGCAATGTAACGCAAGTGACGCACCTCCAAGGCACAGGTGGTTAATTAAATACTAAGCGGGAGTGAATAGGGGAGACACGACAGCAAACAATAGAGCAGACGCTGACAAATGCAAAGGCAAACGCTGACGAGTTACCTGCGTGTTCACGAAGTTCTATGCAATCTGGGACATTTAAAAGCTGGAGAGACTGACGGTAAGGGATTTATACCACTTTTAATGTTGTGCTCGAACCAAATGCATGCCTTAATTGGCTTGGAACGTGAATGTCCGTGGAGGTGCGGTTCCACCTGCTGTCCGTGCGTTTAAGTAAATGCCTGAATTGTTATTTCGTATGCTTAACGATTTAAGCAACGTATGTTAAAGCTGGATCGTATTGTGCTGTACTGTATAGAGGGTGCTAATGGGCCTGTGAGTTTGTAAGCTACAGTTTGCTTTAGGATGTTTGTGGGGTTATATGTAATTTAATATGGGCTATGTGTTTCTAATCGTATGTGGTTCTCTACTTTATTTTTTTATTAAGAGATTTTTCTACTGATGTGTTTTTATATACTTGAATATTCATTGCCTATTTAAATGTCTGGTTACCCCCTGCTTATTTACTGCCATGTTTGGAACTGCCATTTGAATCTATTTTTCTATTGGGCAATTCCTGAATGTTACACTTATATTTAGACGTTATCAAATACTGTTGAAAGATGCGTAATTTTCTGCATTTCTCATGGAATGTTGCACATGTTTAAATGTCTACTGTTGGCTGTATAGCTTCATCTCATGTACTTTCTGTTCCCCATTTTTTTTTTTTTTTTTTGTCTGTCTTTAAAGGTTTTTCACCTGATGAAAATTACTTGTTAATGACAACATTAATGGATGCTAAAAAGTGACTGCATATGCCTGCCTCTGAATTCAAATAAAAGAAACAAAAGCACAGTTTATTTCAAGTCATTGAGTGGAATCCAGCATTCTTAAAAACTCCATAGATGTCCTTCCATTTTTCAAGTTGAGGATTTTGCACAGAACCCCCAGCACAACTTGACACACATACATATACACACTTTCATGCACACACACGCACACTCTTTCACACACACACACACAGCCCCACATGCAAGCATGCCCAGACACACAGAGAGGGAAGTTTCCCACCGATGCTGGTGGAAGGAGCGGATGTGTGCTGTCTTCGGCCCGGCTGTTTCACTAAATCTCGCTCTCACTCTCGTTGGCCCAACAGCACCCTGTCCTCCCTCCCGGGCCATTCTGGGGGTGGTGAGGTGTGAAGGGAGAGCTACCGGCCCCCGGACCTGCCCCCCCACTCCACTCCACTCCACACTACCCTGCCCTGCCCGCCTTCCTCTTCCTCCTCAAGGGGCACGGCCTATCAACAGCACAGCCCTGCCAGGACGCATACATCTTACTGACATGCCACCGACAGGCCAGCTACTGTCTCCACAGAGAGAGAGAGAGAGAGTGTGTGTGTGTGTGTGTGAGGGAGAGAGTGTGTGTCTATATATATATATATATATATATATATATATATATATATATATATATATATCTATCTATGTGTGTGTGTGTGTGTGTGTGTGTGTGTGTGAGGGAGAAAGAGATTGAGTAAGAGTAAGGGGAGAGGTGTGTGTGTGTGTGTGAGGGAGAAAGAGATTGAGTAAGAGTAAGGGGAGAGAGTTTGTGTGTGTGTGTGTGTGTGAGAGAGAGATGGGGGTAGTGGTAAAGGGGGAGATGAAGGCAAGGCAGATAAAGTGATGATGGATGTGATGAGAGAGAGAGAGGGAGGAAGAGAGAGAGAGAGAGAGGAAGAGAGAGAGAGAGGAAGAGAGCGAGAGAGAGGAAGAGAGAGTTTACAGGGGAAACGTAGAAGGAAAAGCAGAGGAAGGAGGAAGACGACAAGATCTTCAACACGCATCAGAACTCACTGGAATAGTAACAAACAAAAAAAGACACACAAAAAAAGAGGGCAGAGCCTCACCATATTTGGTCATTAAAGAAAGTGAAAAAAATCCTTAATCCACATCCTCATATATGATCATATATGGCGA
>NC_055976.1:13439623-13459623 GCF_018492685.1 Alosa sapidissima
GACGCTGGTCCACTGGCCAAAGCGGAGCTGGGCCACATCTGTACACATGTCCCTTAACTGTATACACACAAGCCAAGACTGTCCACAACTGCTGCACAACAGGAAGGGGCTGCTGGACAGAACCAGACTGCACAGAGAGGGCATCCACATCAAATATTCCGTGATGGTAATGACCTTCGCTGGACCGTCCTGAATGTTCCGTTGTCCTCTATTTCCTGGTGTGTCCTTCTCTGTTCAATATGTACTTCATGTTCATACAGAAAACTGAGCTCTCTCTCTCTCTCTCTCTCTCTCTCCTCTCTCTCTCAGGGAGGAGAGGAGAGTTGGAAGGGGGTGGGTTTGGTGCATTCATCTTGCCTGCTACTTCCTGTTGGGGGCTATTCATAGTAGCCCCACAGGGCACTCAAGCGCGGGCGCACACACACACACAGACACAAACACACACACACAGACACACACACACACTGAGCTCAACACAAGAGGAGCCACTGTGCCGTCACAGACGTCTGGGACAGATAGAACACTTCCTTCAAAGACTGGACCCCCTACCCTCACTCTGGCCCTCTGTCTCTCATTTACCCTGTCTCTATCCCATAAACACACACACACACACACACACACACGCACACACACATACACACGCACACACACACACACACACACACACACTCTAACTCTCAATCTTTGTCTCATACACACACAAACACATACCCACACTAACTTACATTCTCCTTATCTCTCTCTCACACACACACACTTTAACTCTCAATCTTTGTCTCATACACACACAAACACATACCCACACTAACTTACACATACATTCTCCTTCTCTCTCTCTCTCTCACTCACTCGCTCGCTCGCTCGCACGCACGCACGCACGCACACACGCACGCACGCACGCACGCACGCACGCACGCACGCACGCACACACGCACACACGCACACACACACACACTCTCTCCTTCTCTAATGCCCCAGGTACTGAAGATGGGAGGGACAGAAACCAGAAAAGCTTACCCTGCTTCATCCGCCATCTCATGCATCAGAAGGTCCACTTCGCTCTGCAGAAGGAGAAAGACAGAGAGGGTTCACATCTGTCGGCCACACAAGGGTGTGTGTGTGTGTGTGTGTGTGTTAGAGGCAGGAGCAGAAGCATGCTGCTTGTTTATGTGTCTGATGTGATTAAGCCATCTGTGTTTGTGTATGTGCTTATGGTGTGTGTGTGTGGGACTATTTGCTGTGACCTATGGTGTTACACACACACACACACACACACACACACACACACACACACACACACACACACACACACACACCTTCCCTTCCCACCTGGGCCCACCTGGGCTGCCACAGCTGTTGCCAACCCCATCGCCTCCAACTACCAACCAACTCTACAGTGAGAGCTCTGGCCGGATGCATGCTGTCACTTCCTATTGACTGGACACAGCTGATATGTCCTCTCCTCTCCACAAAGGTAGCATGTGTGTCTGTTCTTGTTTCTTGTTCTTAAAGGAGAATTCCGGTGTGATATTGACCTAAAGTGTATTGAAACATGATACCGAGTGTGAACGTATGTCTCATAGCCCATCTCGACTTGTCCCCTGCACTCCAAAATCTGGCGCTAGTTAGCCGATGCTACCAACAACTTTTTCAGTAGTGGTGCTTCGGCATCGGGCTAGCCATGCAAATAAATCACTGTTTTACACCCATTTACGAGGCTCAATGTATCTCCACACTTCATTGGTAGACTTCCTAGGGCCCTGACATTTAAAACGAGACATTGAGAACTTTGAAAAAGCACTGGTAGTTTACTTACAAGACGATTTATACAGACAGTATCTTCACGAAGTTTAACGTTTGCAGCCATCTTGAATTTAGTCACGATAAGTCGAGCAACGAGTAAGAATGAACAGGTATGATAAGGGATCAGATTCCAAAAATAATTCAGTGGAAATGCATGGATTCCAGTTTCTTCCAGTAGCAGCAACTGGAATCCATGCATTTCCACTGAATTATTTTTGGAATCTGATCCCTTATCATAGCTGTTCATTCTTACTCGTTGCTCGACTTATCGTGACTAAATTCAAGATGGCTGCAAACGCTAATCTTCGTGAAGATACTGTCTGTATAAATCGTCTTGTAAGTAAACTACCAGTGCCTTTTCAAAGTTCTCAATGTCTCGTTTTAAATGTCAGGGCCCTCGGAAGTCTACCAATGAAGTGTGGAGATACATTGAGCCTCGTAAATGGGTGTAAAACAGTGATTTATTTGCATGGCTAGCCCGATGCCGAAGCACCACTATTGAAAAAGATGTTGGTAGCATCGGCTAACTAGCGCCAGATTTTGGAGTGCAGGGGACAAGCCGAGATGGGCTATGAGACATACGTTCACACTCGGTATCATGTTTCGATACACTTTAGGTCAATATCACACCGGAATTCTCCTTTAAGGGTTTGTGAGGGTTCATGCTGTACCCTATCCCTAAGTTTGCCTGTTGTGTAGGAAAGATTACCTGGGTGTATTGATGTGTATGTGTATGCATGTGTGTATGTGTGTGCGCATGTGTGTACGGCGACAGTGAAGGGGCAAGTGAGCTGGTGAGTTGTGTGGTATGTTAATGACGTGTTTGTGTGTGTGTATGTGTGTGTGTGTGTGTGTGTGTGTGTGTGTGTGTGTGTGCTGATTTTACCTGAGGCGTGGTGAGTGTGGTGGTATTGCCCATAGTGTCCTCCATCTGTGCGGTCTGTACGTCCAGCGTCTCAAACTGGTGCTCAAACTTGTCCATCAGGGCTGAGATCTGACCAACCACAACACAGAGAAACAAAACAATGACACAGAAACAAAACAATGGCAACTGAGCTGCACTAATCAAATCAGACACATTCAACTAGTTAACACTCCGCTGTACAATGCAAAAAGAATACCACTGCACATGTTGGAAGTTTGTGTGTACTGTAAGAAGTTTGCATCTCAGTATAGTGTGACACATGTACACATATAAACAGCACATACATCAGTATATGCTTTTCTACATATCTAACTAATGTACCTAGTATTGATTGTTAAACATTTTAGGACACAAAAGTGGCACACCTGCCTTCATTTGATGAGTAAATATTAAAATAGCCACTGCCTCAGAAACACCTCATCTTAGCAGCTGAGTAAGGACAAAACCTTGAGCCTAAGGTGAGGCTCTAAGTCAGCGATGGTCTATTATGTGTGTGTAGTGTTGTGTTATGTGTGTGTGTGTGTGTGTGTGTGTGTGTGCAGCAGTTGGCAGGGTGCCCACCTTCTCCAGATTCATGCTCTTCAACGTGGCGTCCATCGACTTCACCACGCCCGCCATGGACTTGGTGACCTGCGCATACAAACCTCGTTAGTAACGGCAGCGTAATCCCCCACCCCCCCTCCGGCTGTCACGGCAACCCCTAAAAACCATTAGCCCAGACATCGGCGCCAGGGCAAACACACGCAAAACCAAATTACCCACGCACCACAGACCAATCGGTCAAACACAACGGCGGATCGCTATCAGGTCGCTATCAGGTCGTACCGGGGGAGCGAGAGGAAACGACCCAAACGGGAGGGGAAAACACCCTCACTTTCTTTCCATCCTTCCTTCTACTACATCGTCTGTTCGTTTACTGACTTGCCCCCCATTCATCCAATGCCTCTGCCTCTGCCCCATTAACCAATAAAGAAATAAAAAAAAAAAGCCGAGAGAAAAAAAAACACTTTCTCCACCTCACAGGTAGGTGTCACTCTCCCCACACAACGGGATGCAATCACACTCAGGCATCACTTCTGATGCTAATCCCCTTCCATGGGACCCTTTCAAGAGAGTTCCATTATCAGCATCATAGTTGGCCCCACAAGGCTTCCTTTTTAACATTCCATATGTTATCTTAATGCAGAGGAAGTAGATTGGGGCCCAAATAGAATGTTCAAGCATTGTTTTTGTTTACCTTGTTGAAAGGGTCTATAGATGAACAGATGCAGACTTTTTCATCTTACTCTGCACTTCTGCCCCGCAGTCGTGTCTGTGAGCGGCCTGGGTCGCCGAGGGAACGAGCGAGCGAGCGAACGAGCGTGCGTGCGTGCGAGTCTGTCTGTTTATGTTTTTCGGGAGTTATTTTTAACGGCAGCGTCGTGATATTTCGAGCCTTGGCGGCTGTGATGAGCGGCATAAAAACGTTGGGCAATCAGTCCCATGTCGACATCTAAGGGTTGTCATCTGTTTACGCAAATTACATAAATCTTATGTAATCTCTTTTTCTATGAATGAATTTCCGGATTATTTCCGGGCGCGTGTCTATATATATGTGTGTGTGTGTGTGTGTGTGAGAGAGAGAGAGACAGCGTGAGATGGAGAGAGAGAGAGAGCGTGCAAGAGAGTGAGTGTGCATGCGTGTGGATGTTGTTTTCTCTCCTCCAAATGAACAGCACTCAATTCTCCACACCCTTCTCTGACTACACGCGCATCATTACGACACGGCGCAGCCAACTGGAGAGGCCTCGCCGCCTGGGGACACGTTTGTCACTCCTTGGAGCGCTGCCGGTCTTGAGACGGCATCCGTGTGCCGAGAAAGAGAGAGACAGAGAAAAAGAAAAAGAAACAGAGAGAGAGAGACACACAGTAACACGTCGAGCCCTGGGAAATGACAGGCACTTCATGCTGCTTCACAACAGACTGGATGTAATGTGCGGCCCTTCCATTTGCATACATTTACTCTGATACAGAGTCAGTGTTTCCCATACATTGACTTATTTGTGGCGGCCCACCACAATATCAACATTGACCACCACACAATGATTTTCGAGGTTGTACTAAATTGTGCTTAAATCTGGTTAGCATCATGACCACGCTGGGCTAATTTGTTAAAAACTTGCATTCAAGTTAATTCTGCAAACCAACCACCACAAATGGAATTCAATTCTCTGGGAAACACTGAGAGTGATACTCAGACTTCAGTAGTTTCAGTAGAGATTTCTTCAGTAGTTGTGGCAGTATGGCTCTGTCCAAGTTATGAGCAGAGCCTTGCCTTCACATGCAAAAATGGACCTATATGCATTATCACTGTTAGGCTAAACAAGCATATATCTAAGAAGTGTGTGTGTTTTTTTTTTGTTTTTGTTTCAGTCGAACACAGCAATGCATTAACACATTCTTTGATTATTGCACTGACAACTACATGGCATATGTGCCAGGTGCATTTAAACCTGGAGGTTCCAGTTTAGTTTAGGTTTAGTGAATGTGCTGCTTTGTGGTTTGGACGCACAATCGGCTATGGAAACATGAGAGTGCTGCCTACAGTTAGTGAAAGGGGTAGAGCAGTTGGGAGTACAGCGACCATCGCGTCACTATACATTAATAATGCAGAGAGGACCAAACACCACACACAGAAAGCTGACGTAGAGTCTGTTGTGTTCTCTATGGCCATGAAAGTGCACAGTGGCTCAAAGTGTACAGTGTTATGGCAAGTTCAACTCAAGTTCAATTCACACCAGGAGACATTTGAAGCAATGAGAGACAAGGTCAGTCCCAGGGCATATATTCCACTTCAGCTCAGCTTCATGCAGTGCATGGTTCATGAATAATACAGTAAATCACAAGGAAGAAATTTTACACATCCCTGAATGGACTTGCATATAGTTATATGTCAAATTGATATTACCCACTTATTTTAGCAAAGACTGCCACTATTTGGTACCCTGAAAATCCAGAGTTCTCGCGAGAGCACAATTTGAATTTGCTCAGCGAGTCACTTTGGTGATGAGTAATGATGCTCATTACCTATGCCCATGGAGCGGTGCTGCACTAATCACATCGGTGTATCTGATATAGGCGGGCCAGAGGTGAGCTAAACAGATGACGACAGCGTTGCAACATCGAAGTCCGGAATCAGTCAGTAAACATTGGTCGTAGTCTTATCCAATTGCATCGAAGTCCAGAATCAGTCAGTAAATATTGGTCGTAGTGTTATTCAATTGCGTGCAGTGATATTTTCAAATACATGCTTGGTGCCGCCGCCCCTCGAGTTGGGCCATTTTCATTACTTGTAGCCAGACTCTTAAACTTTCGGATTTGGGTCTGGATTTCCAGGCTAACTATTTGGTCAACTGGCACTTCTATTACCACCTAAATGGGCTGCAATCTGCCAATCTGAATAAATTGTTATTAATTAAATTATTTTACATCAAATATTCACATTATTTGTATATCACAAACAGAGATGTGATAGGTTAAAAAGCACTGCACTGAGTACCCTACCGACAGTCTGTGATTTGCTTGTCACCTCAAAAACTGAGATTAGTTTAACTTTGTTACACGATATCAGTGGTTATTTCACCTGAAGTCTCTGAATTTCATTAACATTCCATGGTATCTCATCACCAGTCGCTTTCTGTCTGAATGCAGCTTTACACAACTTCTTTAATCTTTTTAAATTCCCACACTCTGCTTCAGGCTAATCTGACATGAGTTATGGTCATGGTTGGAGGAAGGTGGCAGCGGTGTCATCTCACCTTGTTCATGGTGACGGCCGTCTGGACGCGGGCTGCCACTGCGTCCACTCGTGCACTCATGCGGAGGAAGTTGATGGACTGGGTTTTCTGGCGAATGGCGTTCTCTGCGTGGATCCGTGCCACCTCCATGTTGCCCTTTTGGATGGCCTGATGGCAGGGGACAGGACGTGACACAGTGAGAAGAAAGCACTTATGAAATCATTAAAAGCTCTTTAAAACGGGGAAGTAATACAAAACCCACAATATTAAAAGGAGCAAACACACAATATTAAAAGTCTTCCACTCTAATCCCCTAAACTTTTCTATCAAATTCAGAGAACTGCTCTTCACAACCCTCTAGCTGTCTGTTAAGTGGGCTATGTGTAGCACTTTAAGACCATTTAAATTGTTTTGATGCTATATAAAATGCAGCTGAATTGAGCGTTCAATCTTACTTTCTTACCTTCTTTACTTTGGCTTTTTCAGCTTTCTCCTCTTTGTCACATTTTTTAGACTGACGCTGTAGCTCTTTGGCAGCAAACTTGAGGTTGAAGAGATGTTCTACGTCTAGAGTCAAGGCGCTGTTTCATCATCAGCGTCATGGGCAGGGCTTTAGGCATCCTGGTTACCTCATCTCACATTTCGCCCAGCACTCAAGACACCAATAGTAATCACAATAGCATCATGTTTCCAAAAACTGCTGAAATTAGCTGAAGTGCAGACAAATCAAGTTTGTGCATTCCAGCTCAGACATCAGCTGGAACTGATGACAGAACAGGCATCATGTTTGACAGTTCCAATGAAATTTGCTTTGGGATCACTCGAATATGAAATGAAAATCACCTTTAAAAGCCTCCTGTACACTTACACAGAAGCACAGCACCCACTGCTATCTGTTTATCTGTGATTGCATGATACATACATGGAGAAATACAGTGAGATATGACGGGATTGCATTTTCTGTAAGCCAGAAATCAAAGTCAAAATGAGACATAATATGCAGTAGGCCTGACACTTGAGCACCACGTAAGTAGCTGCTAACGTTAGAAGGCCTCCATAATTGGATTATATTATGTCGACATTTGGGCATATCACAATCCTCCCAGTGTGTTTCTTCGACCATATCAAACCAGCTCTGTAGACCTGCTAAGATGACTTATGTGCTCAATTTGGCAAGACCTGAGACTCGTCGTTTCGAATTAGCTTGGTCAACTATTTCGGCTTAAACCCTAGGGTTAAGTAAAGCAGCTACACCTATCTCTGAATCTTAATGTAGTAAGCTAACGTTAGTTGTAGCAACGTTGACATACTAACTGGTTGAAACATGCAGATAACATTAGCTAGGAAGTTAGCTTGCGGTTCTGAATTTGCCAACTTCATTCGGCTTTCTGGAGTATCATTTGATTGCACAGGTCAATCTTAGCATTATTCTAGCCAGCTTAGTGTTTATGCTCATAGCCTTCTGGCTAGCTAATGTTATCATTCACGTTATCTTTGCCTAACAGTTAGCTATCATAGCTAACTTTAGCTGCCAAATGATAGCTAACTTAACACCCTCTTATTTGCCTACCATAGTTACAGTTCAGCAAAGGATACTTTCCATGTTCGACATGATGCAAATGGTAACTCCAGCTGCAAGACGAAATATATGTGTTTTCAGTTCACGCTGATGTGACAATACAAAGTTACTTTCAAGTGCTTGGATAGATAGCCCCTGTATTATTTTTGTTTTGGTTCTTCACTGACAGCAGTAACAACCCTTTCCGGTTACGTCGTACGACATAGATGACACTGAAGTCACGCACACGAAAGCGTGCTCTCTTGACGTCACGGGCAGTCGGGAACTCATTTGAGCCTATGCACGAATCAGATTTTTTTTTTTTTTAATAGACCTCGTTCTCTGTCGGTTGTGGTAGCAAGTCTAGTGACGCCATTTCTTTATTTTTGGAAACGAGTAAATTGACCTTTCATCTTGCTCGCACATTTGCTTTCACCATCCTTAGTTCTCGTCGGAACACTGTGCTATGTTTAGATTTTTGTATGATGGTCCTGATAACCATTTCCTCTATCTTGGGCTGTCTATTTGGGCAACATTCCAACAGAATAAACAACAATGAAAAAATCAACCTTTGGAGGACCAAAACAAATCCTCAAACTTAACTTTTGTTCACAGTCGCATATGAGCTTGCTAGCCTGTCATTCATCCCCCAATATTCCACTAACATCTGTTTGTCTGGCCGTTTACCTTTCCAGTTGCATACTTGGGTAGGCTAGGCTACGTATGTTTTATTACGCATATAAAATAAAGCATCAAGATATTCACATTATTCAAGGTTCGGTAGCCTAGCTCGACTGCTTCCATCTAAATGCTGTTGTTACATGTGTCCAGCGGTGCACAATATGCGCGGACCCGAGTGGGCGGATCGATGAGGAGTGCCCAGAGCTCGTCTGGACCCTCACTGCGGAGAGCCAACATTGACGTGGGCAGAGTTGGGGGAGGGGGTTGATTGATGACTAGGTTTGCGTCTCCACATCACGGGAGAAGAGAGGGATGAGTCACCGACTGCCTGATACAATATTCAGTGTGGTCACACTGCTGCAGCGTGTGTGTGTGTGTGTGTGCGTGTGTGGCACCCACCCAAAGCCTCCCCTTTCACTGCCAAACCTTAGCTTTCACACAATACTCTTTATTGCTTACGTTGCCCCCCACCCCTCCTTTGTTTCCCCATGCTTTTCTGCAAGTATGTTTGTATTTACCACAAAAGGGGGAGGTCAGCATTTTGAAGACATCTTCTGAAGTAGGCTAGATGTTAATTGTGAGTGACAAATACTGTACAGAGGAAGGTAGCTGAAATAAATGCTGCATTGTTTGTGCTGCTGTTGCAGATATATACCCTTCTGCAGGATGCAAGAAAATGTATTTTGCTCACACAATTTAATTTGATTCAAGCACCCTGTTGTAGGCTACTTGCCAGTGGCTATTGCTTGTGTGTGTGTGTTTGTGTGTGCGTGTGTGTCTGCGTGCGTGTTGGGGGGGGGGGGGGGGGGGGGGACACAGATCACTGATCACTTTGAAACAGAATTCAGGCATAAAATTCCTTTTTTTCTTATTGTGCTTCTCGTCCTTAAGCCGTGTGAAGAGGTACTGCTGTGCCCTCCAGACACCCAGCAGTCAGTAATATATCTCTATAATATCTATGAGCGAGGGCCACATTAAAATCTCATTCCAAACACAATCCCTGTTTTATGGATAGGCTCAGGGTACACTAAGCTTTGTTGCCTCTGTTCTATTTCGAATAGAATAGGCTAGTAGAAGGCGTCAGTGCAATTTGGGGACACCTGTTCCTTAAAAGACCAGCTCTTTTTCAAGGAATCAAACTCTGACAAAAGAGATTTTTACTCACAGGGTGATTTTAAGCAACTAGGACTAAGTGCTTTGTTTTTTCATTTTTTCTCAGCAGACGTCTACAGAAGTTAGTGTCTCACTGTGCATGATTCCAAACTATTTCGCTTGGCACTCGCGAGCCAAAAAAAAGAGAGCCTTTCCAATTCATGTACTCACACTTGACACCTGTTAACTCTCCCTCTTTGATGTGGTATTGTTGTGACTGCGCTCACTGTGTGGACTACCTTAAAAGTGTGACGACAGGTTGTCATGGAAACTGCTTTACGCTACATGGTCTGAGGGAGAAAACAGAGTTTCGTTTCAGAACCACGCACAGCCTGGACAGCGACCGTGCAACGAGCACAGCTCCTCTACGATACAAGAGCGAATGAGCCCTGACAGAAAGACCCGCTGACCCAAACGCCGAACGGATATAACGTGCTGGAGATCGGCACTGAGTGCAACTGCGTGTCGCTTTTAGCGAACAGTCTTTTTGGTGAGTAGAGGAATTTTAATTCGCAGATTAGGAGCATATAGGCTAGTTATGAGAGTTCTCACAAGGTTCAGTTGAAATCGTGAACTAGTCAGATATTGGCAACGAATAGCTTCAGGTTTTTCACATATCCTAAATATCTTTAGGCTACCACATGTTCGCCTAAAAGAGCAATGTAGGGTCTTGCCATGCAAAGTTTTTTATAAGAATCAGTGCAACGATTATGAAATACTGAGTCAAGCAATGCTGAGCAGACAACGGCTAAGTCTTATGAGTGTTGCCGCTTCATTGCCTGTTGACTGGTAGTGTTTGATTTAGGATGATGCATCAACTGCGCCAAACTCATTTTAGTCCATAGGAAATTCATAGACGAAATGCATAGCTTGGAGTGCTCTACAAACGTGGGGACGCTATTGTTTTGGGCATAGCCTACGTTTGCAAGGGTTCAATTGCATGACTATATTTCTCATTACATACCCAAGTGAAACAAACCTATACGGCTACTCAAACAGCAGACAGTTGTGCGAAAGGTCTTGATACGAGTTTCAGCTTTTCACGCGCGCGTTCTGTGTGCGTGACAAATTGAAGACGCAACATATTGCCACGTCTTTGTTTTGCAAGTGAGCGCTCGAGCGGACCCTTCAGCTGTGTGCACTTGTTCCGCTGATGTTTATCGAAGCTTCCTCTCTCACCACATTGAACTCAAGGAGCGGTCACGATTGTGCAAATAAATATCGGAGGCAAAAATCCTTTTTAAGTTCGTGGGAGCGAACTTTTGATTTTCACGCGTCAGCTGAATTTGTTTTTAAAACCAGAACTCCAGAATTAGTGGAAATGAGATGGCTTTTTCCTTCAGGGTCTTTCCTCTGCGTCAGAATGGTTTGCGAGGGGAGATTCGGTATCAGGTGGAGAAGCGCATCTGGGTGCAGTTTTTTCCAGCTATGACTCACACTGGCTTGTTTGAGGTAGAGTGAGGGAGTGAGAGAGGGCGGGGGAGGGAAGGGGTATTGAAGGAAAACAAAATCCTGCACCATTGCCACAATACCATAATTACCCATTGTCATTTTACACTTAAAAGCTAGTGGTGCAAGAATAACGCCTTTGTGAGACCCTAAATATTCAGTTAGGCGCGATGACTGAATCTCATACAAAGTTAGTGGAGTGTTGTTTGTCATTGCTCCATATGACTGCATGCTGCTCAAGTCATTAATTGCGTCACAGCGGCTCTGCTTGATTTCGTTTCTCGATTATTTTGCTCTTCCCTGGAGGGACGAACGGAAGCACGGTTCATTCACTGGCATGAAAAAACAACTCCCATTGACTTAATTATTGAGTGGCAAAGCAGATTACTCCGTGATTGAGTCCGAAGTGCTGGAAAGTACGCGTCTCCAAATCCCCATCTTACGCCCCTTTGGTAAGATAGCATGTGCAAACACAGTTAATGTCAGCCTTATCGATGATAATGCGAACATCCAACGAACATGACTTGTTTGTTTAAAGACAGGGAATGTTAACTTTAAACATTTGAAACAAAACTGACCCAGGGTAAATCCAACATAGCCTACAAAATACACAGAGTGAAAGCTATTTAGAGAAAAGGTGTGAATAAAAGTTACAGAAATATAAATAGCTAGGTAAATTAGTAAAGGACAAAACTGTTGAGTAAATAAGCCTTAGCAAGCACGTAGCTAATCAAGAAATCTGTAGCCTATCTAAAAAGACATTGTAATATGATACTGCAGTTCAAATCTACTGCTGCTTGCAGCTTGGTGCTGAATTTAAAACCGAAATTTGTTTTCAATTTCAATAAGCTACTCCTCAAAACAAAATAGGATGATCTTCTAAAGTGTGTACACCAAATCTCATAACTGAATTGCTCATGACAGACACATTTTTGGTGGATGTTTTTCAAATTAACATGTCGCCAAAGACATTGATTGCCCCTCACTCTCAGTAATGAGTTCTTAAAGGCAGAGTTTGGGCAGCACACAAAGCCACACACACTGACCTGTGTGCCTGATAACTAATCACCCAAGCATTCACTGAAACATTATGAACAAATTCTAATTATGTCAGTCACACCCCAGAGAACACATCCAGTGTCTTTTTTTTCTTTCTTTTTTTCTGACAAGTAAATGCTGATATGCTCCATGAAGCCACTGTAACAGTAGTTCTGATAAGAGGGCAGGGTCAGAAGTGGGCACTGGAAATCACCATGGGTGTCTGAAGGCAGTGAGCCAATGTCAGTTTAGGGGCCAGAGACATTTAAACTCCTGAAGGCAGCTGTCTTGAACCTTCTCTATCATTTGGTTTACCACACAGCTGATGGCAGTAATAAATCTATCCTCTACCAACCCACCTCATAGAAACACACACACACACATACACACATACACACACACACCCACAAATCTGCATTTTACAGTCTAGGGCATTGTAGAAATGGTAGGACTGGCATACAATGGTAAGGAGCAGCTATATTGACGAGAAATACACCAGATTTATTTTGTGTTTTGTTATGATTGCGTCTCTTCCCATGTCTGATATATGAGTATGCAAATGATTCAGTGTTCTTTTGATGCTCCAAAGAGTATATCAGACGGACGTTCAGTGGGAAGTGTGAATCCAGCGTAAATTCCATGCCCACAGGCTACAGGAGTGTGAGCGTTTCTGTTATCTAGACGTTGGCCATTTTTTTAAATGCTGGAAAATACACACAAACACAGACAGTCACAAACAAGCGTGCACACACATACACACACACACACACACACACCTTTGATTCAACATAATGTCAGAAATCCTTTCCGTTCACTGCCAGAGGATTTTAGACAGATAATATTATTGTCATGGTTACTGTTGAGGCTGCGAAGAACATAATTTCTTTTGAAGCTCAGTATATGAAATGAGGTCTCGATATGATATGTATATGTGGGAGACAGTGAAGAGTGTGTGTGTGTGTGTGTGTGTGTATGTTAGTGTGTCTGTGTGTGTGTGTGTGTGTGTGTGTGTGTATGTTAGTATGTGTGTGTGTGTGTGTGTGTGTGTGTGTGTATGTTAGTGTGTGTGTGTGTGTGTGTGTGTGTGTGTGTGTATGTTAGTGTGTTAGTGTGTGTGTGTGTGTGTGTGTGTGTGTGTTTACCTCACACACTCATCCCTTTAGTCCCTTTACTTGTACATACTGTATATTCTCTTTTTGTTAATTAATGATTCTTCCATGGTTAATGCATTCCTGTGGCTCTGACTCACTGACTGTAACCCTGTTTTCTGTGATGGAAAAGACAATCAATAGACAGTGTCTGGGAAAAGACAGTCTGATTTAATATTCCTGCACTCGTTACTTATGCCAGGGTGTAAGTATTCATTCAAGGCATTATGGGTAGCCATCTTTCATACACCTCTTCCTCGTTTTGTATTCAAGCCTGTCGTTTGTCTCTGGCAAAAATTTTCTTTTAATTTACTTGCTGAGTGGCTTAAAAAACAATGAAGAGAGGTTAGCTCGACTTGAAAGGATGCAGGGTTTCAGTCGGACTCAGCTTCCTCAGCTGTTCTCGCAGAAGCCAGCCATGGACGCCCAAACCAAAGAGCGTTTAGTCACTTTTTTTTAGGTCCACACAGAATGAGTCATCTTCAAAAAGATACTAAGCAAAGAAGGAGTGGTAGCCTAGTCTCTCCCTCCCACTCGGAAGATGATAAAGAGATAGAGAGAGAGAAAGACAGAAAGAAAATAGAAAGAAGGACTACAAAGACAGAACACAATTTTTTAACTGAACTTGGTATTGTGTTTCTTTAAAAAAAAAAAAAAAAACAGATGTTGAGTTTCACGAACCTTCCTGCATGTGGTAGGGTGAAATGTAAGAGAATCCTTCAGTGTGAAATTTGTCCTCGTTGTCAGTCTGAGCGCATTAGTATTTCATAAATTGCAGTCAACAGCAGTAGAAATCAGGCAGCAGAAATGCTCGGAGCATATGTCCACAATTTATGTTTGGATTTGAATTCGACTCCTTCGGAACCATCTGTACTAACAAACACAACAAGATGGCTTGGGCTTATCAGCCACAGTCAGTGGGCACACACACACATCACATTTCTCCAGAAATAAATATTTTAATTAGGAGTCCATGGCCATAAGCTAAAATTATATGATTGTTAGAACACAGACACAATAATGAGAATTCAGTGATTGTCCAGCTCATTAAACTTTTGCCAGGCTCCTATGTGACGAAAGCCTTTGAAGAAACACAAAAATATGCTAACACCTATCATAAACTGAGCCCTCCATGGATGCTTATAGGCATTCAGCGAAGGTTGTTTACTTCATAAAAGAAAAGAAAAAGGGGAAGAATACTGCATAATTGTGGATCCAGATATAATCCACCATTACATTTTTCACTGAAAAGAGATCTTCTAATGGAGATAAGAGGATGGGGTCACTGAGGGAGGTGGGGATGGTGGCTGATGGAGAGCAGGTTGGTCATTTTAGAGAGAGAAAAAAAGAAAGAGCTCCTTTGAAAGAGTCAGAGGAGAGACAAACAGGATGCTGCCTTCGCTGGGCCGGTAAAAGAGACAGGCCTTGGCTTTGTTTGAACAGTGTCAGTGTCCTCCACACTTAAGGGCCTCGTAGCAACAGGCGCTCTAAGCCCCTATAAAACTTGCACCGTGGGAGGAGGGTGAGTGGCTGTGTGATCGTTTGGTCCGCATTGAGATAGTAGCTTTCTAAACGTCTCTCTCTCTCTCTCTCTCTCTCTCTCTCTCTCTCTCTCTCTCTCTCTCTCTCTCTCTCACACCCACTCCCCCTCTCTGCCCCCCCTCTCTTTCATACACACACACACCATCTCTACCTCTTCTTGTTGTATGCTTTCTCTTTTTACCCATCTTTCCTTCTCTCACTCCTTTTTTTAGTCTTCCTTTTTTCTTCCATCTTCCTTCTTCTCTCTTCTCTCTCTTCTTCTTGGTCTCCTGCGACCCATCCTCCTGTGCCTTGCCCCCTCGATTCCCCTCACAGAGACACAATGACAGACTCGAGGAGTGACCAGCGTCGGTTCCACAACCTCACCCAGGAACAGCTGGAGACACTGGACCAGGTGAGCAGGATGCTTACGTCTCAAAGCAGCGACTAAATGTTGATATTTTCATTTCTCTGCTATAGGTTAAGCCATGAGCATTCTGTTTTGATCCTGTTTGCCCTCTCTTTCTTTATTTCCCTCTTTGAAGTTTATTTTCATTTTTTAGTAAGGATAAATAGCATGACGGTGTTATCCCAGAGAGGAAATGTGAACATATGGGAATTTTACAAATTTGAAATCCATGCCATAGATTTTTTTTTTTTTTTTTAAGAACTCACATAGCAAACAAGGCTTCACACAGCTGCCTGATTGTCTATTTGTTTGTTTTGCGACTCAGGTACTGACTGAAGTCATCCCAATCCATGGCCGAGGCAATTTCCCCACGCTAGAGGTCAGGCCGAAGGACATTATCCATGTGGTGCGCGACAAGCTGGTCGCCAAGGAGATAAAGGTGCGCGATGTGCGCCTGAACGGCTCGACGGCCAGCCATGTTCTGGTGAAGGAGAACGGCACCAGCTACAAGGACCTGGACATCATCTTTGGTGTGGAGCTGCCCAAGCAGGAGGACTTTCAGATCATCAAGGAAGTGGTGCTGAGCTGCCTGCTGGACTTCCTGCCGCAGGGCGTCAACAAGGACAAGATCACTGCGCTGACCATGAAGGAGGCGTATGTCCAGAAGATGGTCAAGGTGTTCACCGAGCACGACCGCTGGAGCCTCATCTCGCTGTCCAACAACAGCGGCAAGAACGTGGAGCTCAAGTTCGTCAACTCGCTGCGCCGGCAGTTTGAGTTCAGCGTTGACTCGTTCCAGATCATTCTGGACCGCATGCTGGAGTCCTACCTGGAGGCCGAGCGGAGGCAGGCGGCCGAGGCTCAGAGGGCAGGCGCCATCGCCGGGGCCGCTGTGGCCGGGGCAACTGTCGCCGGGGCAACTGTCGCCGGGGCCCCCATGGCCCCCCCAACCACACCACCAACCCAGAGTGAAGCCCCTCCTGCCCACACACAACCCACAGAGGCTGAGTTACCCCCTCCAGCCACCGCAGACACAGACACAAACCCAGAGCCTCAACAGGGAATGGAAACGGCTGCAGCTGCAGAGCCAGAGGCCATGCTGGAGGTGGTGGAGAACGGGGTGAGCGATAGCGCCAGCCTCTCGGAGAACGAGCCCATGCAGGAGGACGGAGCCTCAACCGTGGCCACGCAGGCGAGCATGGAATCGCCCGAGGCTGCAGCCCGCCATGAGAAGCAAGAGGAGGAGAAAGAGGAGGAGGAGGAGGAGGAAGAGGACGCTCAGCCGCAGCAGCGGCAAGCTGAGACAGCGAGCTCAGAGGAGCAGCCCGGGTCAAGTCAAACTGAGGCGGTCCCCATGGACGAGACTCGCGGGGAACTCTCCGACAACAACAAACAAAGCCCTGACACGCAAGACAGGCCAGAGATTGCCACCGCTGAGAAAGACATAGATAAAGCCAGCAGGGCAGCTACAAAGGAAAAGGAGGAGGAGGAGGAGGAGGAGGAGGAGAAGAAGAAGAGGAGGGAGCCAGAGGCTCCAGTGTTTCTCGCGCAGATAAAGGCAGAGGCCAGCGATCACGAAGAGTGGCTGTCAGAAACTGAGGCGGCTGACGTTGCCGAAGACCAGGTTCCCAAGTCAGAGGTGAAGTCCGAGCCAATGGACGTGGTGGAGGAGGCCAGCGCGAAGGCCGTCGGGGACGTGTGCGTGGCCTCTCTGGCATCCCCAGTGTCCTCGCCGTCCCCCTGTCCCTTCCTCACGCAGGCGACGCCAGACTCGTACCTGGAGTACCCACTGCCGCCCCCCGCCAAGAAGAACACCCGCAGCTCCCAGATGGTCATTCTGAAGCACTCATCACCCAAGCCGCCCCGGAAGATGTCCAAGAAAGTGGCGCCGCAGAAGGCAAGCACAAGCGAGAAGCCGGCCACCAGCCCATTGACTCCGCTACAGGCGTCTGCCGCCGGCCCATGTAAGCTCTTGTGCCCCCCCAAAATAGACCCCACGGAGTGTGTGCCTATGCAAGTGGAGTTGGCTGGTGCACCGACCAGCTGTTCTGAGTCCCCTTCCTGTGCCTCGACAGCGAGCGAGGCACCTCGCCTCCCCGCGTCCGACCTGCCCACCCCTGCCCTGCCCGCTGCTGTTCCCTCAGAGAGCCGTTCGGCGCCCGAGGAGGAGAAGACGCGTCTGCCCAGCCAGCCTTGTGAATCATTATCACCCGACGCAAACCCACACACACACACACAAACGCACGACGCCAGCGCTCACTCGCAGACGCACGTGCAAACACACGAGCGCGAACAAACGCACACGCCGGCTGGCCGACAGTCGCCCAGCCTTCACAGGGACCAGAACACACAGACCGAGCCGCTGCCGTTGCCTCTGGAAGTGCTTCTGCTGCAGGACGTGCCCAGGCCCATCATTCAGGTAAACTCACAGCCTTTTGTCCAGGTGGACGTACCTAGCCCTTCTTCCCCCAGCCGCGAACCTCTACCTGTCCAGGTACTACAGTCTGCTCCTCTGCAGGAGCCTAAGATGCAGCCTGAAGCCCTGTCAGGGTCTCTATCTCAGCAGACTAATAATGTGCCCGTTGCCACAGTCGCCACAGGTGCGCATCCGACACCTGCCATGTCTGAGCCTCACATATCAGGTCCACCTGAGGTGTCGGACTCTCCACACACAGAGCCTAAGCCAGCGGAAACGCCTTCGGAAGTTTCGCACATTGGCTACGCACAGCAGCACGCCGACACACCTCAGCCAAATCCCCCACAATGCATCTGTGAAGTCGCCGAGTTGCCCATGCCATCAGTTAGCCCCACAGCCACAATGCCTCTACTGGTGGCAGAGATGCCAGCAGAGACTCCTGTCAGTTCTATGTGGTGCCCACCTGGCCCTATCGCACGGTTAACAGAAGTCCCACTTCCCACATCATCTACTCCTGCTCATCCTCCTCCTCCACCACCTCCTGCTCCACCCTCACCGCCTACTCGCGAGGTGCTGAATGTGACAGTGGTGGCGGAGAGCATGTACGGCGACTTCGAGCAGGCCATGGACCACCTGCGCTACCGGCTGATCGCCACACGCAACCCCGAGGAGATCCGCGGCGGCGGCCTGCTCAAGTACAGCAATCTGCTGGTGCGCGAGTTCAAGCCGGCCAGCGAGACGGAGATCAAGACCCTCGAACGTTACATGTGCTCGCGCTTCTTCATCGACTTCCCCGACGTCAACGAGCAGCAGCGCAAGATCGAGTCCTACCTGCGCAACCACTTCATCGGTGAGGAGAAGAGCAAGTACGACTACCTGATGACGCTGCGTCGCGTCGTTGACGAGAGCACCGTGTGTCTGATGGGCCACGAGCGGCGACAGACGCTCAACATGATCACCATCTTGGCCCTCAAGGTCCTCGGCGAGCAGAACATCATCCCCAACACCAACAACGTCACATGCTTCTACCAGCCCGCACCCTATATGGCCGACCACAACTTCAGCAACTACTACATCGCCAATGGACAGTCACCCGTCATATATCACCCTTACCCGTTGCACATACACATGCAGACTGGACTGGTCTAGTACGGGGCTTGGGTTGGCCAGCTGAGGGGCCTGGCCAAGAGAGGAAGCAGAGATGTGATTTACAACCCCAAACGATCTGCGTCTTCAAACCAAAACACACAAAAAACGGCCACCACTTTTCCTTCAAAAATCTTTGAGAGCCAGTCCCAGCACTTGACTTAGAACAGAGTCCACTTGAGTGCTAGAATCTATCAACTTATTTGAAAAAAGAAAACCATCAGAGGAATTGGGTGAAACAAATGGACAAACAATTGTCACATTTCTGGGGTTAAGTGTTTGTCCTTGCTGTGCTATGTAGCACATCAACAAACTGAGGGAGGCAAATCCACACCTAGTAATTGGTTGTGTGGGGTGTTTTTTATCTGATGATGAGAGGGACCTGGTGATCAGTGGAAATTGAACATCATATGAAGCGTCAGATTCCAATCGAATGAAATGCGAGCTGACGTCCACAGTGTCTTGGGAGGACGCCTGCAGTTAGACGCAACCCCCCGCTGCTCTGAATGCGAGATTCTCTCAAGCCAGGGTCTGGAAAAGGGCAAGCGAGTGAAAGTGATAAGGGAGAATGACTCCAGGAGAGATGGAGAAAGTCACTGTGAACATGAGAGATGGGTAGATAGACAGACCGGCAGAGAGAATATGAGAGAGAGAGAGAGAGAGAGATGCCTTCTTTACTCTCCAGGGACTCTGTAAGAGCAGTATAGGCAGATGAGTGAATTGACAGCGGCCATTGTTCCTAGTTACTAAGAGGGCCTGCTGAGGGAGTAAGGGAAGGGAGGCCTTTCTGTGAGCCTCCAGCTCTTTCCTAAATATCACTGCGGTTATCAACATACACAGGCTAGATTTTAAAAAATATATAAATAAAGCCAACTGACACAGATGGGAAAAAATGGCATTGTTGTTCTCAGCCGGCTGCACAATGCTATCATTCCTGTAGTATTAGCTGTCAGATCGTGGGGTTGGGCTGACTGCCAA
>NC_055976.1:13469623-13487123 GCF_018492685.1 Alosa sapidissima
ACGAATGGAGATACATATGGTTATACATGCACAAACCTCTATTTATGGCCAGGATAAAAAGCCTTACTCTTAGTCTTGCTTAGTGTTTGACCCTTACCATACCTTCACAAGGACCAGACACACTGCAGTTCAATGCCACCAGGGACTGAAACCCTCTAGGCTTTTCCCTTGCTGATCAACTCTACCAAGGCACCTAGAGGTGATGACTGGAAGCAGCCTGCTGATATGAAGACCTGTCTTTTCTCAGCCCTGACTGGGTGCCTACACCTTCCACATACACCTTTAACACATAGATTACAAAAACATAGAAATATACATTTTATAGTCATAGAAATGAGGACTAGTAAACAACAGAATGCTTAATTTCTTATTTGCTCTATAACATCACATGGGATGCAGGTTATAATATACTGAACATTCTACATGTCATTTTTATTATCATTTTCCTCTATGTCAAAAGGAATAGCTTCATGTGTAGCACAGTAAAATAACGCTGCTAATATCTGACATAGAAGGTGAACAGAGATATGACTAGATAACCTTAACAGATCAAAAACTTCTCTTTTGTCACACTTTTCCTTGTGTGCCCATGTCTGACGCAGCACAGATATGATTCTTGGCCAGATAGCAGTCTGAGATGCGGACCTGAGCTAGTTCTGATCTGTCCCCTAGTTTGGAGCTGCTTGCAATGTTTCATTGTCAGGAGGGAGAAACTTTTTAATGGATATGATATATGTCGGTATACAGCTGCCTTCATGTGTTTGTGTTTAAATGGCAATGACAATATGACTGAGTGATCCAGAGGAAAGCAAAATAAATAAAAGCTGATGTAACTTCACAGGTCTATCATTCGGGTAGGCACATATAAGCAGCATAGCACGTACCTGTGAAAGAAAAGGCACACGATTATTCAAAGCAGTCTGTGCAGGTGTGTGTGTAATAATGACACTTCAGAAAAACAAATGATATGTGTGAAAGGCGCAGAGAGAGAGAGAGAGAGAGAGAGAGAGAGAGAGAGAGAGAGAGAGAGAGAGAGGGAGAGATGTGCAACGTGTCATAATACATACACACACAAACACACTTAGGCACACACACACACACACACACACACACACACACACACACAGAGAGAGAGAGAGAGAGAGCCATGCACACACCACAGAGCCTTGACAAGGTTGTCCATACTGGGTTACCATGGTGATGCAATGACAGTCAAGGAGCAGTAAATAGTCATGAAAACACATACACATACACACACACACACACACACACACACACACACCACATGCATACACGCATACAGATTTGCATAGTCAATTGTGCTCGCACACACACAAAAAAAACACAAACTCTCCCTCCCTCTCTCCCTCTCTCTCTCTCTCTCTCTCACACACACACACACACACACACACACACACACACACACACACACACACACACACACACACATTAACACAGTCAAGCACATAGGCAGTCAGAGAGTCATACTCATGCATGAATAAAGAGAAGCTGGTAGAAAAAACTGAGACTAAAAGGCAGTGAGGTAGGTGGAAAGGAAGAGAGAGTCATATTTAGAGAGAAACAGAGTTAGACAGAGAGATAGAGAGAGAGAGAGGGGGATGAAATATGGAAAAATGTTAGTGAAAATTAAATAAATTCAATCAGATTAAATGAAGGACTTGAAACCTTGTGTTAGCTCATTAGCTCATAGCTCACAGGCACAAGGAACTTTGCAGGGAAAGAGAGCGTCGAGAGCATCAAGTGGCAAAAGAACAGTAATTGGAGAGAGAAAGAGAGGGGGAAGACAGAAGGAGACAGAGAGAAATGAGGGGGGGAGGGGTAGGACAAAGCAGAGGAGATTAGCCATGAAGAGGCTTTGGTATGAAACGCACCAAAATGAGGACAAAAAAAGCAATAGAAAGGACACTTAAAGGAGACACTGAGCCAAAGGAGAGATACAGAGATAGAGATTATAGTGTGTGTGTGTGTGTGTGTGTGTGTGTGTTGAGGGGGGTGGCTGAGTGAGTGAGTGAGGGGGCGAGTGTTTGAGAGCGATGATGCAGGGTAATTGTGAGACCCTTGGCGTGGCCGGGGCCTTTGGGAGCGTGGCAGAGGGCTGCCCGTGACGCAGCCACTGACGTCAGCCTGCCAAGTAGCGGAGAGCACCACCGAGATTTTCATCAATTTCCTTAATGGTCTGCAGCCTTCCCCAGATGGCCCCCCTCCTCTGATACACTCTCACTCTCTCTCTCTCACACACACACACACACACACACACACACACACACACACACACACACACACACACACACACTCATGCGTCTGTACATACGCACAGCATGACTGCCAGACAAAGACATATTAAGGCTTACCGCATGCAGGTGTTCTATTCACCAGGTGAATGCCAATACACACACAGACAAACACAAAGGTGGCTTACCTATGCAATTGAGCATGAGCAGTACACACAGATTATCGTATGCAGTCACTTTTTTGTTCAGGGTCTATATAAAGAGTGTTTTATGATCGGGTCAGGCAGAGGTCTCAGCTTTAGTCCTTTTAAGCAAGTGTCAGCTATTTGATTTGGGTAGTATTGTCTCTCCCAATAATTACAAAAACAAGTATTTATATTAATATTTGAAAGTTAAATATTGACCTTGTTTGTTTGGGAATCAGCCAAAAAAAGGTTAGCACATCTTGGATTTTGAGCGATTATGGTATGTGGAGTTTAGCCCAATTTGGTAAATCTTCATCTAATCTGAAAACCCCTTTCTTCCTGATCTCTAAATGCTCTAAGATCTCTAGAAATGGTTCCAGACGTACTCCTTTTTTTTACAAGGATGGCCATTGTTCTAGAAAGTTCTACAGGTTGTTTAAGGTTGCCTAAATGTTGGTCGTCGTTCTCTTCCTGAAGTATTCGGCTTGGGTGTCTAGTTGCAAATTAATTTAGAGTTGTGAGCGTTTCATAATTGTGTCATATTGAGTTTCTCCTAAACGGGCCAATCAAATTGAACACCTGAGAGGAGTTATGAAGCAGGATCCGCCTGAGCTTGATGTGGAGGGTGGCAGCAACTGCTGAATTACTATGTGAGATAGAAAGTTCAGTTTCCTTTTTTAATAAAGTGTCTTAAAAATGTGATTAGTTAGTTTTGTTATTATGAGCTATTGTTTGATTTTAAAACAAGACACCCTATTCATTTAATCTACTGTAATTATTTATATTATTTTATCTAATCTAACATTTATAATAACATATCTGTAGGAGCCATATTAATATTTCAGTTTATATTTATAATTAATTGTAATCTAATTTCCATTCAAATGCATTTTGATAAAAAAAAACATTTTAATGTTTTGAGTATGTGTGTCCTCTCTAGGTCATGGGGGCAAAGTTATAAAGGTGTGCCAAGCCAAGGCCAGAGGAGGCTTCCAATGTTTGTGCATACTGTACCATTCATCACTGATTGTGAATGTGAACCAGATGTGAACACGACACTAGAACCAACAGGTTATAATATACCATGTTTTAAGTTCTTTTTTATTTGTAAACCAAATAAATACTGTATTATCAGTTTACTTTAAAGCACTTCCCAGCTCATGTTTACGCATCAGAGATGAGCCTACAATACACTGGGATGCTCAGAAGGGGTAAGACAGAACTCACAATTTCCTTGCGGTCTCCTGGCTCATAGACTCTACCCATCTACTACAGTCATCTCACTTAATGACAGTTTGTGGTTTTGCTTTGTTCCTTTCAAAAAGGCAGCACAGATTGATCTGAGGTCTGAGACATAGCCCATGATATTGAGTTGTGGAGGGCATGGAGCTTTAAATGATGACAAACAGCAATCTTGAAAGCAAAAGCAGCATCCTTTTCTGACAGAATTAGAAAGCAGTTATATGTACACAAAGGCAGTGGTTTGGTTTAAAGGGAATATGTGTAGAAATAAAGGTGCCTTGAGTTTGAACACATTGGCACTTTTCCCTTGACTTGCACTACTGTAATACAGTGCCTCTTGAGGTACAAGATGGTATTACAAAAGGGTATTGTCTGAAGCATAGACCAGGCTAGCTAACTTTGAGTGGGTATTTTGGGCGTAGGCATTTTTGATACTATGCGAAAACGTAACATTCTATAAAAACATAACATAATATTATCATTTTGAGTTCTGAATGTTGAACTAAACATTTTATTTATGCCTGGCCTTTTAGATAAGAAGCACAGTATACCTGCATGGGTACATACAAAGAGTGTGTATGGAGAAAAGGCTTAGGCTATAACTCACAAACACACACATACACACACACACACCTATGAAAACTCTCTACAGCGGAACACACAGTACACAGCTGCTTTCAACGTCAGCAAAACACTTGCGCAATGATGAATTCTAAAAGCAGACTGTGGAAACATTTCACTGTGCCACAGAATGGATGAGTTTGACTTTGCTGCATAATTAAGCAGCAAAAGAGGAAAAGAGAGGGGGAGTGAGTGAGAGAGAGAGAGAGAGAGCAAATAAGAGACACTGTTGTGTTCAGTGGCTGGATTATGCCTTCTCTCTGTGGACCATCAAAAAGCAGCCACCACATCTGTGGTAATGCAGCCATTTGTAGTGTAGTGCCATTAACTAGCCGCAGGACACACCATCAGAGTCACTGTGTGAGTGTGTGTGTGTGTGTGTGTGTGTGTGTGTGTGTGTGTCTGGACTAATTGTGATGGCCTGCGATGTTTGTTTACTCCGGGGGTGCGCAAATGACCTCTTTTTACATGACAAACCCAGGGTCACAGATTGCTCTCCCCCTAACAAGAGACTACAGGTGGCTGGGTGGGAATGAGCGGATATCGCTAACAACAGAGGCCGAGTCCAGTTTTAGAGGCACACAAACACATGTGAAAACATGAGCACATACACACACACACACACACACACACACACACACACACACACACACATGCACACACATACACGCGCACACACGCACACACGCGCATACGCACACACACACACACACACACACACACACACACACACACACACTGCAGTGTTACAGGGCAATTAGCCATCTTCTCATTTGTGAGAAAATTCTTGCTGAAACTATTGAAGGGATGACTAAGATTTATCTCAGCACTTTCACAAATATGATGAAAATGATCCAAAGCAAAAGGAGTTGTTTATTTATTCCTATTAATAAAAACAAAACAAAAAAGCAACCCTTAATGATCATAACCTGACAACCTTAAGTTCAGAAAAAGAGAAAGGAATATATTGTGTACACTTGAATGCGGATCAAAACACATTAACATATCAAGAACTGCATAAACAAAAACAACTTCTGGTATGCGTAAACAAAAACTACTTCTAGTATGCATAAACAACAAGAAAGTGTTCTGCTTGCAAACAAATACTCAAAGAAACTAGATGTACCGCAGAGCGGTATAAAACGCTTGTCAAATTGTGTTCATTTCCTACTTTGTTCCTTTTTTGAGTGTTTGTAATTGAGTGTGTGCAGAGTATGTGGTTGTTTTTGTGTATATGTTTTTTTGTTTGTGAGTATGTGTGTGTGTGTGTGTGTTTGTAGGTGTGTTTGTATGTATAAGTATAGTAAGTATATATACTCTTTTGATCCCTGCATTTATCCCAATCCGTGACAGCCGTGGACTACTGGTTAGCACTTCGGCCCTGTAACCGGAGGGTTGCCGGTTCAAACCCCGACCAGTAGGCACGGTTGAAGTGCCCTTGAGCAAGGCACCTAACCCCTCACTGCTCCCTGAGCGCCGCTGTTGATGCAGGTAGCTCACTGCACCGGGATTAGTGTGTGCTTCACCTCACTGTGTGTACACTGTGTGCTGTGTGTGTTTCACTAATTCACGGATTGGGATAAATGCAGAGACCAAATTTCCCTCACGGGACTCAAAAGAGTATATATACTTATACTATGTGTTTGTGCGTGTCGTATGTGTAGTGTGTGTGCGTTTATGTGTGTGTGTGTGTGTGCGCACATGTGTGTGTGTCTTTATGTATGTGTACATAAATAAAGCAAATCAGGGAACCACCTACTCTTTGCGATAAGTGCCATGGGATCTTTAACAACTATGGTGAGTCAGGACCTACATTTAACATTCATGCAAAGGAAAACATCTCCTGCAGTACAGTGTCCCTGTCACTGCAATAGGACATTGGGATTGATATTTGTTTGGTGGCTTTTGGCAACAGGGAAGAGTGCCACCTACTGGCCAGCCACCAACACCGCTTCCAGCAGGATCCTACTCTTCCAAGGAGTTTTCTTATCCAAGTACTAAATAAGCCTGCTTAGCTTCAGTAATTCAGCAAAGTTAGGGTATCTGCTGGTCTGGCTGCTGGCTACAAACAAATGGTGAAAGGCATATAGGATTCTAACTGTCTCACTGAATTGCATTATGCACACTCAGTTCTCACTGGTATTTGTTAGACAACAAGTACCAAAACATGATTAGTTCATAGATTTCACATGTAAAAACATTTTATACAACCCCACCCCCATCTTGCCTGTTCATAATTCTGAGAAATTCTTGAATTGTGTGCCTGTGTGCGTGTACGTGTTTATGTTTATGTTTATGTTTGTGTGTGTGCATGTGCATGCATGCGTACATATGTCTACTGTGTGTCTATGTGTCATATGTATGATTACTGTGAATGTATGTGTGTGTGTGTGAATATCTATTTATGCACATGTGTGCATATGGAAAGGGTTAACATGACCCCTGGAAGCAAACATACGCAAAAAATTGGTCATCCTAGGCCCTACGGTTCTCAACACATTCACAGAAAACTCTGTTGGTGTACGGTCACTAAATGTACACATAAATTAATTTATTGTATGGCCCCCCATGAACGGAATTCCACGAAACTTGGCGTGCCTTCAGAGGGTGTCATAATGATCCTAAACTTTCAATTTTGTGCAGTTTTGACCATGTTAGGTCACAGATACCACAGATACCTCATTTTTACTTTTTTGTTTTTAACTAGGTGGCGCTATACATGAAATGAGTGGTTATGGAATGGGTTGACATGGCCCCCTTAAGATCAACATACAAAAAAAAGTGGTCTTCCTAAACCCTACGGTTCTCGAGATATTCACAGAAAACTGTGTCTGCCCTACCCTCCTTTCGGGGGGTTCAGTCCAGCGGGGGGGCTACAGATCAAAACTAGAAAATGATGGTTCCATGCTATCCATGTGGGGCTACATGCCCACCAAGTTTCGTGTACCCTGGTCTTTCAGTGCCCGGGAATCCTTGACGGAAATTTGGCCATGCGAAAAAAAAAAGAAAAGAAATCTGACTAACCTATATGTCAGCTGTTCGCTGCGCGGCGGTCATAATAATATTTATACTATTAAAGTAGTAAGCATAACAGTATTTGGAATGACCACAAACTAAAGGTTCTTCAGCTCTGACACTGCATGACTAATTATGTTGTTGCACCTCGTTTCCATAACGTCAGAGCCTGTTTACAGTTAGAAAATGGGATGCCATCTTGGCACTCTCTCTCTCTCTCTCTCTCTCTCTCTCTCTCTCTCTCTCTCTCTCTCTCTCTCTCTCCCTCTCCCTCTCAGTGGTGGAGGATGGTCTTGTCTGTGGCTGCTGTTTTTGAGTGATGGATCCTGTAGAATATGGCTGCAATGGTCGCGATGCAGAAGACTCCCATGAGAACTGCAGCAGTGGCCACTCCCAACACTGTTCGGTTGCCATCAGAATCTACTCGATGAGAAGACAAAAGTCACCACTCTTCTCTAGCACGTCGCCTGTCAAGTATGTCTACACATGCATGTATACATATACACAAAATGTATAGCAACAGTAATAAGAAAGAAAATTATATATTCAAAACTTGAACGTGTATGACATAAGTGTTTTTTGTTTAAGATTTTTTTAAGGAGTGTGACTATAAGGTGTTTGTAAGTCTGAGTGAAAATATAAATACCTCCGCTATGTTCCTCTGTTCCATCTGTGTGAGATAAAAGACCCATTTGAGAACATAATTTGCATTAAAAGACACTATCATAGTAGTGTTTGAGTTGGTCGAGTCACATGGTCTGGACTATAAAATTGTGTTAGTAGTGTAGCTGTAGTATCAGCTACATTTTTTACAGCTACTGGTGTATCCATCAGTTTTCACAGACCTTGGTTATGTGTTTGTGAAGGAGAAGAGGTTCATACAATTTCACAATATTCTTCAGAATTGTCAGCATTATAGCACACTATTTCTGCCATTTTATTGCATATTTTAGACCCTAACAAATTTAACAAGCTTTAAAATCACCTGAAACATGATGTGCAAAATGGCGAGGGACATTGCTGAGAAGTCCTTCTTCTGTCCCTCCAGCATGGCATTTTTGGGGCTTGTTTAATATTGAACATTTATCTTTTGTCTTGCACCTGACAATTTTTTATTTGTTGACAACAGAATAACAAATTGACCTACAAGACTACAAACGTCTGAATATATAGTTTTATTCTCAGCTGAGCCAGTGTTGTTTTGTCTTTATTTCATAGAAACAGACTCATATCATCATATCACATCATGTACACTAGGAAAAGTTTGGAAAAATTAGGAAGTGATTCCAAGGACCCTGCACTGATAGAGGGACCGTCACGGAGCCTAATTACCACCATTATCATTGTAATATTCTTTCTAAGGCTCCAACATTTAGAGCAGCTCCTGCCTACTGCCTGTGACCCTGACCTCCGGTCATTTGTTAAGTGAAATGAGAAGTTCACACTCACCGTTGTTCATTTTGGTGATAATTGGGCCTGAGGTGACCGTGGCCGTGTCACTCACAGAGGTGACCTCCCGCCTCCTCCGTAACCCCCCCGAGCCGCCTGAGCAGTTCTGGAAAGAGATGGGGGGCACACACGGCTTTGAACATGACCGCATCTTTTATTTCACTGAATCAATTAATGTATGCCTTCTACAGAATATGGCGTTTTTTTTTATATCACATCCTTTCTAATTTAGCTGATGCTTTCATCCAGGTCTCCAGGTCACTAAGTACAGTTTTCCAGTGTTCCATATGGAAGGCCAGATCTTATCCACCATATTATATAAATATATTATGTTAACAGACAGCACAGACTTGGATGACTACAATGAATGCATTGCAAATGCACAGTAAATGTGTTGCTTTCTGATCAATGCAATACAATGTACTCACCAGCAACAAGACAATTAATATACATAGGACTAAATGGGCTCAACCACCAGAGTGATCTTGCTTAGTGGAGTCTCTCTTAGGGGCCGTGCACACGACGCCGGTTTTTGTGAAACCGGTGAGGTTTTGTTAACGGTTACGCCTTGCATGTACACGACGCCGGCAGTTTAGGAGACTGAAACCGATAGCTTTTGAAACCGGCTTCCGAAGTGGGAACTTTTGAAACCGCCGGCTAACTTTCGCCATGTAGACGCCTGTAGGTGCGTCAACTTTATGACGACATAGCCCCACCTCTCAACTCAGCCACGGCACTCAACCTGACATGTTGCTTGTCAAAACAAACCAAACCATTTATTTATCATATTAAAATGTTTTTCTTTCCCCTGTCATGATTTATGTGCACAATGTAGCCTATCAGCTTTTAGTGGCTAAGTTAGAAGCACATTAGCTTACTGCATGTTAGTGTTTTCTCCAGTGGTGCTCAGACCTAATGCAATGCGTAGGCAAAGCATTTGAAATTTCACATAACAGTCGCATACCTTGAAAATGAACTTTATTAGTTTAACAGTTGAATTGAAACCCGAATTGTCTGTAGTCTCCTTATTTCATGTGACTGCTTAACCAGCACTTATTAGACATTCTCTGGCTTAACAAACTGTTTCAACAATGTTTTCTTCTCTGTGTGTACACGCGAGGTTTTTTCTTGCCGGAGTCGTTAAAGGTGTGAAAGCGGTAAGAGAAAATCCACCCGGCGGTGTCGTGTAAACGGCCTCTTAAGCTAATTCCACCAGCACAGCAATCACGTTAGATGCCTGGGTGTCAAGTCAGGTGACAAAAAAACTTTTTTAATTTAATAGTTTAGCCATTTTAATTTAATAGTTTAATAGCATCTGTAATGTTTTCTGCTTTCTTCCATGTTAAGTGGTTCCTGTCTCTTTAGGCTTATACCATCACCACAACAATCAGGTTAGGTGTGTGGGTGTCAAGTAAGGTGACCACAAAAGAGCCATTTTAATTTGTTTGGTCAAAACCGAAGGGACTGACATGCTTTATGTTATGTTAAGTGGTTCCTCTCTCTTTAAGCTAACACCATAACCACAAAAATCAGATTAGGTGTCTGGATGTCAAGTCAGGTGATAACAAAAGAGCAATTTTAATTTGTTTGGTCAAAACCGTAGGGGCTGAAATGCTTTATGTTTTAAGTCATTACTGCATGCCTCAATTGGAATGTGATTGCTGCACCTGATACAGGCCTCCCACTGAATTCACCTGTTTAAGAGAACCGCAGAAAAGTTTCTCACACAGCCTGGTGGCACAGTGCACGTAGTAGGTGGACACAGTCCTGTTGGAGTCCTGCACAAAGCGGAAAGCCTCAAAGGAAAAGCGAGCCTTCTGGGAGTCTCCGTTGATGCCCATGACTGTCTGTATGTCATAGTTACACCTGGAACAAAACACTGCCAGGTGTGACAAACCAGAAAACAGACACATGTGGCTCTACATGACCTCTGTGATCTTGAATGTAATGACTTAGAATCAATGTCACATCTTATGTTTACACTGTGCTATAGGTGGATGCACAGAGCGAGGACTCACCCAACAAAGAGGTCGTAGTAGGTGCTGTTGAGTGGGAAATGGCTCGTGGTGGCATAGCATCGATCCAGAAGCACATTAAACCTGCACAACAGAGAGGGTGATGCTTTAGGTCAACAACAATAATAATTAAAGCTGCGCTGTCTAACATACATACATCAGGCCCAGAATGTGTTGGTGAGAAGAAAAAAATCTATTCTTCCTATTCCACAAAATATCAATGTTTTTGGACAGAACAGTGTAAACCTGACATTTAAAGGTGCAGTCAGCAGGTCAGTGCAGTCAGATTTCAAGCCCATTTTTTGTCACATTCCGTGAGTAGCCTACATAGTAAAAAAAACAACAACAAAAAACGGTCCCTGTAGGCAGCCCAGGCTCCGAAAACTGGTAACAAACAAAGAGAGGGCAGCCTGTCCCCCAAGCAAAAAAAAAAACATGTGTGGAGTTACTGAATACTGAAAGGAAGGATGAGCTACTTCTGGTGTGTTTCGTTTGGTCCTTGGTTAAATATAATGCACATTGTTTTGGACAAAAGCATCTGCTAATAAATGTACATATAGACATAAACATGAACATAAACAAACGTGACTTCCTGCACAATCGCTGACTGCACCTTTAACATTTCCTGATATGTTGCTAATGTTTAGTAAGTATTGTCATGTTGCCTGACTATCTGTGTCCCCATATTGCTCAACAGACACGGATGCAAGGATGTAAAAACACCAGGTCATCAACACAAATGTGTGAAAAAGCATATCCGTTATCTGAGTATGGACATTTAGCATGAGTTTGAATGGGATCATGGGTAGTTTACGATACCTTTGTGTGAGATTGGTGGCCCTGACTTCGACAAAGATGCGTGTTTTCAGCGAAAGGCCGCTCGAAGGCACACGGAGAGGGGAAGTGTAGGAGACGTCCTAGGGAACAGAAAAGAGTTTACTTCAATTATTCAGCAGGATTTCCACAGTCACATTTCCTCAGGGCTCATTCATGGATGCTGACATCATTTGAGACATTACCTGAAACAGACGCATGCTTAAGGTGCTGATGAAGCTACCATTGTTGTCTCTGATTGCCAAACTCACTCCAGACCTGTCACAAAAAAGAAGCTAATCACAACTGCAGAACATTTGGTTCTGTCCTAACTACAGGTGATATGCAATTCTACTTTATGATGATGGAGTTGCTTCCCAGACATTGTGGTCATATGTCAAAATAGAAAAATTATCTTGGCTCATTAATTGGCCTAACTAATGTATACATTGGTCTTTGTTTTATTTGTGAAATACTGAAGAGAACATTTAACTAACTTACACACTGGCCTCTGTTTTATTGGTGAGATATTGGAGTGGGTACTTGCAGGAGTACAGGTACATCAGCTCTTGGCGATAGACAATGGTGGCACCACTAGGATCATAGGTGTTGATTGTCCCAGAGATGTTAACGTACTGGACCTTCGAGTAGTCTGAGAACACGCCAGAACCCGTTTCCTCCATGATCTGTTCCATCAAGAAGACACGTGAGAACCTCATGAACATATGTAAATAAATGTATTCATGCAAAGGAACACAACACTCCACCTATTGAATCGCTATCTACCGGTATCTATCTATCTATCTATCTATCTATCTATATATATATATATATATATATATATATATGATTCTCTATCATATTTCATACCGTCACTTTGTTGGAGCATGCCGAAAGAGAATCGTCTAACATGGAGAAGTTAAACTTCACCACCGGTGGGTTGGCGTTGTAGTTAGGGGTGCCTTGGCAGCTGGCCTTGCCAAAATGGCCATTGAGGGCCACCAGGGACTCGTTGTAGCCCCCAAAGTACAGTGGACAGAGGAGGATTTCCAGTTCCATTCCTGCTGTGCCACAGACAACCTTGATGTCACTGTTGGCTGTAATGAAAAAGGAAGTAGAAACACACACACACACACACACACACACACACACACACACACACTGTGAGCTGATCACTACATTCTCAAAAAACAAACAAATTTGAACATAAAGGAAAGAAGCCACAACAGGATCTCTTTTCGCCGCTAACATTACACTCTGAGACACTCAATGCCTTTGAGAGAAGAAAGGAGATGCTTCTCAGGTGTCAGGGTGGTCCCATTCCCCCATGTCTTAGGTTCGCTGGAATGGAAAGGTGAGTTCGCTGAGGAATGGGAAGTGGTTGTCTTCCACTGACCTGGCTCTCTGAAGGTTGGGTGGCTGGGACAAACATCCCATCCATTCAGGGCTGTGGCGTGCAGAATCAGGGCAAGCTGATACACAAGCAGTGGCAGTCTCATTGTCCTTGAACTGGAAGGGGAATCACATATTAGCCCCACCAACACTGACCTGCTTTTTATTTTTTATTTTTTTTATTTTTCTGTTACCTCAGAAATAACATGTTATGCACGTCAGGTCATAATCATAATTTTTAGAATATGTGGTCCATACATAAAAACAATACTATTACTTACTACAAACATGTACTAATAACAAATAACATATTTGAGTGTTAATTTGAAATAGCAATGCTTGTTCCATAAAATTGGGAAAAAAGTGTAAAAATCAAAAAATGTATTATACTGTTATTTATCAGTCAGATGAGTAATTGTGCAATATAAGCTTTGTTACAATGGTTACAATGCATAACGTTAGAAATTAAGATGATACAATAAGATCTGTGATTCCACACAGCACAATTTTAAACATGTCACATTCCATATACATCATTAGAGATTCTAGATATCAATCCAAAGCACTTGCGACACAATATAAGCGCTGTCTTTACCATCCTCATTCTCACATCATATTTTGCTAGCTACAGATATCACTGCACACTTAAACATCTTCAACACCTCACCTTGTGTGATGCACCATCATTCCTCAGTCCTTTTCTTGTGCCTGCTCTGATGGTCTGTGAAGCTTGCTTGTGTATGTTCAGGCCTATATGGGCCTCCTTTCTACTGAATCAGGTTAAATGATGCCACCACAGAACAAAATAAGGTTTAAGAGAAAGAAGGGGGGGGGGCAGAGTGCAACGCGAGAGCAAAAAGCTATATACTTATTATAACCTGATATGCTTGAAAGTGACTGCCTTTTTTCCTTAGGTTTTGTTGTGGGTCTTTCTCTCTCTCTCTCTCTCTCTCTTTCTCATGCTGTCATGTCAATTTGATATGCTGTTACACTGAAAACATGGCATGGTATTATAAGTTACATTATGGAACAAACAACTGTCAAAATTCAATGAGTTTGAGTATCATTTAGACATAATCCTTACATTAACACAAACATGCTACTCACTTCACAGACTTTTACAGTTTTCTCTTAATTGCTTTGGTCATTTATTTGAACAGAATTCAAATTCTCTCAATTGCTTGTTTAACCTCTAGGGAAGTTTATATAGCCAATTCAATGTGCTTTAGATAAACAAAATCAAAGAATAGTTATTAGTTGTAAATAAAAGCATAAAAGGAAAAACAAAAATATTTTTAAAAGTAAAGTAGGCCTAATTAAAAGTGATAAAACACAGAGTGCATCTGATTTAAAGTAAAGCATTTGATCAGAAAGTATCTGAGAACAGTTGATCTTATGTCTAGATTTGAAACTGGCAACGGTTGGGGCGGTTTGATGTCATATGGAATGTCTATCATCTATGGTTGATGATTCCCATCCCATCATAACAACAGTCTAATTTCACCAGTGTTCTTAATTAATGATTATTCATACAAAATGGTATGAACCATTGCTTGCTGTTTAGTCTTGCCCCCAAAACATCTAGGTATCTATTTACTGAGTAAGTCCTCATATGCAAATGAGTTAAAACACTTATTATTATGTGTCAAACTTCACCAGTTTCAATGACATGGCATTTGTTGGAATGCTTGCCAAATTACTTGTCAATCAAGCATTGTGTATGTGTGACTCATGAGGACTGATTAAATTTGTTCAAAGGCGAGATATGACTTAATGACAACTCATAGGCCAACAATGCAGAATAGAAAATCTAGTAAGCAGTGTGCCTCAGTGATTCCTTGTTGGTGGAATAAGTTGCCCAGTGCTCTCCCTTCCTGCATAGTTTTGGGTCTTGCAAGAGGGGTCTAAAGGGTCTAAGGATCTGTTCAACATGCACTTAGTTAATTTAGCGTTTCTTATGAGTTGTGAGTTTGTATATTATATTTTATTATACGGCTCTTCACAATGCTAGTAGAACGCTTCATTGACTTGAATGGGATTTCCCAAAGTTCTAGGTAAATAAATTCATGTAATTACCGCTGCAAACATATAATTACCGCTGTCAATGGCAACGGGTTTTGTGCTTCTGATGCGTCTTTCATATCACTACACAAGGACTGGAACTTCATTCAAACGTGAAAGCAGACGGTTGATCAGCTGTGTTCTAAAGAATGTTTGATTCAAGTTCAGCAGCGTGTGTTGTTGCGAACTATTTGTTTCTCAGCAAATGCCACGATGAACGGTAACAAATAGGCTAGGTTATGTAGGCTAAAGTCATATCGTGGGGAGTTTATTATTTCATTTTGGCAAGTAGCCGTATAATAAGCGGGATAATGTATAGAACGCCGGTCATTACTGTGAAAATAAGTCTCTTCAGGGCGGAACAAGACCCCTCCGCTGCGCGTCGGGGTCCGGTTCGCCCTGTCGGGACTTATTTTCCCAGTAATGACCGGCGTTCTATACATTATCCCTTACATATTATAGTATATTATAGCATTTGTATATTTTCATTATTTATTTTCATTAGGCTATTGATTCAATTGACATTATTGCTTTTTGTTGTTTAGTGCTATTCTCCTTAATGTAGTCTTATCAACCTTTTAAAAATTGTTCCCTGCTAATCTAACTATAGTATTGTTTCATTTGTAAGTCTCTGTGGACAAAAGTGTCTGCCAAATCCCATAACAATAACTATAACCATAACATTCCTCACATAAAAAGTATGTGTTCATTTGGGTCAGTGTAAACTTTTTCAAAATAAGGGTATGATGGTATTTCACTGCACTGAATAGACCGTTGCTATGTATAACTGAATGCTGTCAAGTAAAATGGGTTTTGTGCTTCTTATTTACATCTTTCATATCATTCCGCAAGTAGTTGGTTCGCTTATCGCAATGGAAAGTGTCAGCAAGTGGCCTAATACATTGCAACACCTGAAACTTTCAAGTTCTATAGCTGGTGTGTGTGTGTGTGTGTGTGTGTGTGTGTGATGTCCATTCCAATCAACACCACCCTCCCTCTGAACTCCACTGACCTTTACCTCAGCTCAACACTAGAGAGAGAGAGAGAGGGAGAGAGAGAGAGAGAGAGAGAGAAGGAGGGAGAGAGTGACACGTAAAGGGAGACAGATAGAGAAGGAGAGAGTAAAATACAGAATGAGACAGATAAAGACAGATAGACAGAAAGAGAGAGTAAGGGAGAGAGTGACAGAGAGAAATAAAGAGAGTGACAGAGAGAATGTGTGAGAAAGAGAAAAGTGTGTGTGTGTGTGTGTTGTTGTTGTGTGTGTGCGTCAGAGAAATAGAGGAATGTCTCAGGTGTAGTTGATATGGCTGCTGGCTCATATATAAACGGATTTTGCGGATCCTTGCGACACAACTTCGGCCTGGAAACATTAGAGTGATTGGTTATCCGTAAGTGACATCAGGCTGAGTCATAACCCAGCCATACTGAAAAGTATACACACACACACACACACACACACACACACACACACACACACACACACACAAACACAGACATATACAATCAAACAAAGACACACACACACACACACACACACACACACACACACACACACACACACACACACACACACAAACACAAACACAAACACAGACATATACAATCAAACAAAGACACACACACACACACACACACACACACACACATACACACACACACACACACACACACACACACAGATATCTCCATGCTCCATCTTCTGCATATATTCATGGCTACACACATATCCTGTCTTTCCAGCATCATGAGGTCTTTCCACTCTTTTCTCTGTCAATCTCATTTTCTCCATCCCTTCTCTCTCTTTCTCTCTCTTTCTTTCTCTTCTCTCCCCTGCCCTCCCCCAACACACACACACACACACACACACACACACACACACACACACAAACACACTAATTTCCTCTCTCTTTCTATCTCTATCGCTACCTCTTCCTCCTCTCTCATCCCCTTCCCCCCTGATCCCCCTATCCCTCCTCTCCTATTCTCCATCTTCTTCTCTCTGACTCCCTCTCTCCCTCCCTCTCTCTGTCTGTGCTTGTGTGGGCTGCTAGATTAGACTAATTGCTGACGTACTTGTCTCTCCTGCATTCATGAGAAGCTTAAAGGAAGCCATGGAGGGAGGTCGCCCTGTGAATGGAATAGCGATTCGCCTGTTAATTCTTGATTAACACATTCATCATAACAAGCTGAAGTCACTTGCCAAGAATGACATTTGAGCTACAGGCAACAACAACAACAAAAAAAATAGCAAAAAATAAAAATAGGGCAATTTTTTTTCTAACTGTTTTTTCTTGGGTTACTTCTTTAGGTATCATCGCCTGCCATCTGTTCTCTGGTAGTTACATTTAAATCTCTAAATATTCTGTGCAAGAACGATAATTTTGGTGAAACAGCAAGCAAGGTCTGACCGCAACAATATAGTTACAGCTGTTTGAAGGGTCTCACTTGGCTG
>NC_055976.1:13492123-13582123 GCF_018492685.1 Alosa sapidissima
CCTAGAGAAAATTAAAACGAAGAAAACCCAACTTTGTTCCAAGCTCCTTACATAAATGCAATAGACACATGGGGAGAGGATGCTTTTGGAAAAAATAAACCATTAAAAAACTAACTTCACTGTTATGTTAGTATTTTGTTTGTTGCTTAAAAACGTTGTATGATGGCCTTGAAGTCTTGAGTTAGCCTGCTGAATTGGCTGGTAGCCTACCATAAAGTTTGTGCATGCTCTCTCTCTCCAACGCAAACCATATTTGGGGTTCTATAGCCAAGTAATTCTGGTACATATCGTTGAAAACAGATAAATGATTCGAAGCACACATACAAATACTGTAGGTCAATTTCAAGTGCGCACTTACTAGCCTACTCCAAGTATTAGCCTACGCACAATAGATTTCTCTTCTTTAGCCTACATAATGCATAGGCTACACTTTGTAAACAAAAAGCAGCTGTGACAGGCAGCGGCCACATATATACTGCGTCATGTCTCGCATCTTGTGAACTCTACAAGTCCCCATCCCTCACTCGACAACCACACGGAGATTCTGTAATGTGTGTGTATGTCGTTCACACATACGTCCGTATAAGGTCAGTATAAGGTCCGCAGGTTAGCATCATATCTGAATCATCCGAAGGGTAGGACCTCCGTTTGACAAACCTCCGCAAACCTCTGCATATACATATAACAGAGGTTATATCTGAAAGCACTTATTTAAACACTCAAAGAAAGAGCTCTACCAGACACAGGATACCAGTAGATACACATTTGCATGTCTATCCAGACACTACACATTCACATAGACACACACACACACACACACACAAACACACATCAACAGGGCAGGCAAACACACACAGAGGAACACACGCAAGCACGTGATGCAGACAGGCAGGCCCCAAGAGGAGACAGAGTCATAGAGGGTGAGGAGAGGTGAGGAGAGGTCATGGGGACGTCATGGAGAGGTCATGGGGACGTCATGGAGAGGTCATGGAGAGGTCATGGAGAGATCTGCTCTATTTGATGGGAGATGGTAGGAGACCCACAGTTCCAGAGGCAACGCACACAACACACACAATCTCTCTCTATATCTCTCTTTCTTTTTTTTCTCTCTCTCTCCATCTCACATGCTCTATCTCCCTCTTTGTCTCTCACTCACTGCTCACACCCACTAATACACTCTAACAATGTAATATTCTAAATACATACTCTTCTATCTCCCACATTCAAAACATACACACACACACACACATACACACACAATAAACATTTCCTGAAAACACGCACACACGGAGGGGCTGTTATCTGGGTAATGTTAAATCTTTGGTCTGGGACACCAACAATAAAACAATTTCCCCTGCCAGCTGTTCCAGCTTTATCTGTCCACGGTCTCCAAGCACATCTCTCCTATCTCTCAGAGAAACACCACAGCGGCAGCGCAGGCACACACACACACACACACATACACACACACACACACACACACACACATACACACACACACACACACACACACACACACACAAACACACACAGCCACCAGTGAATATAAAAACCCTGCCGTATACCATTGTGGGGGGAGAGGGGGTATTATGAGGTCAACATGAGGGCAATCCTGTGGATAGGTTCTGCTATCCACTGTTATGACCTTGGGCAGATCAGCTGTTATTATCTAGGACCTAGTGCTATTATGGAACAGGGTGCTGGAACAGTCCTCAAAAGAGAGTGCAAATGCAGACCCAAGAGCAACACAGAGAGTAAATTGTGTGTTTTTTTTTTATATTAAGCCCAGTTTGGTGCTGCCATTGTTGCTGTCAAGGTCTGTCTATATCTCAGTAAAGTTATTTCTATGCATGTGCTTCTGGTGTCTCTTTTAGGAGACGCCAGAAGCACATGCATAGAAAGGAGTCTCTTTTATCATCTCTCTTATTCAGAAAATGTTCATTTTTCTATTCACTCCAAATTGCGGTATGAGTGTTGGTTTCAAAGTATTAGCTTTTACATTACACTGGATTACATACATATTGGTATTCTGTATAGGCTATATGATTTAAATTTATTCTGTTAACTTTAAATGTAGTGTTCATTGATATCATTGTAAGTTGCTTTTAGTCAAATGAGTCTGCTAAGAACTATAAGCATAAATATTTTAGGGACCGTTCGTTATTTATAAACGGGGTCACTGGAGGAAAATAGGGGAGGGTCATGTCTTTTTATTCTTTGTTAAGGGGAGGGTCACCTAACTTTTTTTTGTCTAGGAGGGAGGGTCACCCATCTTTTGTATTAATGAAAACAGCAAAAAAAAAATCAAAGTGGCTTGTTTGATTGTTGATTTCTGTCGCCATATAACGTTCTCTTTCGTTCCATAGCTCTGTCAACATTGAACAATGAAAATAAGGGAGATTTCCCGGGTTTTTCACGCAAAATACGGAAAATGTCAACATTCGTCCCCATTAACGTTGGAAGGGTTGGAGCCACAAAGTAGCCTACTTTATTCACGCCTAACAGCCTATATCCATTTGGTCAACTTTATCCAGCCCTAAAAAGCTAAATTTAACTTTGGTTTACTTGTAGTTTACCGTGTAGCCTAACTTTAAACAGTGTGCATGCTTAACATACTTGTGCTTCATTCATCCACACATCCAGCTCCTAACGTTTTGACAAGCATTTCTAATACCAATTGACCTCGTTCCTGCCCATCTCTAGCTTTGCTGTCTCCATCCTTTCTGTTTTTGTTGTTTGCAAAAAAATATATAGTAGGCCTATTTATTGGTAACCAGCAACAAGTGCAATTTGTTAATCGCTGTCCTTCTCTCTCCTGCCAACACAAATGTGTTACGTTCCAAGTAGCAGTGCGTAATTCTGCTTCATAAAGTTGAACAAATACATTTGGTCATATAAATAGCCAGTTTATGGTCTACAGTGTAGTTGGTAAGTTATGGTAGGCCAACTTGGAGTGAATATACGATTCTTTGTCTAGCTGAGTAGCCTGGCAGGTGCGCACGTAGGCATAGCCTTCGGCCGAACACTGCAAGCGCTAATGAATCGTGTTCTCACGACAACCACGTCGTTAACTTAAATAGGCCTAGGTTAACATCACACTGAGTTCGCATTCAAGCAAGCAAAACGGTGATTTGAATACATCTGTTTCACTGGAAGGGCAAGGGTAACAACAGGACAACACAGAGACAGGCCAGAATGCAGGACTAATGTTATTAGAGTATTACAGTAATATGGGATATTCTACGGGAAAATATTAAAACGGCAAGACAGCGGGGAAACGTTAAAATGATAAACCCGGAAAAAGTTGGCATGTTAGGTATTTTTCGGTCCCTGTGATTATTTGTGAAATTGTGCAAACGGCCTTTTCAAGTCATTTGAGAAGGAAGGAGTGTAAGCTCCCAAATTGACGCTCGTCTGAGAAATTGAGTTTTGGATAATGTTCAGCTTCGGCAGCTTTACAATGACTGAGGAAGCCTAGAGACGAGTCCATAGCAACAAGTTCATGTGTTGAATTTGTTATTACCCAGTGTGCTTTGTTGAATGCTTTATTGTTTTATTTCATGTGAATACTTACTAGAGGAGTAACTTTTCTCGTTAGGCTAATGCAGTTGCAGGAAGTGTGCATTTAGTTTCCATGCTTATTGTGTTTCCACAACAATGTTAGTGAGTAAATCTACTGAAATGGCCACCATCTTGGTGAAGTGTGATGTGTAAGATCAGAAAGCAGAGGTTGGTGTAAGGGCGGTAGCATAAGTTGATGTGTTTTCAAAGTGCGTAATAGCGTGGGCGGAAGACATCGACAGTTAGCCAGGGAGGGTCATGTCATTTTTGAAAATGCTGCTGGAGGGTCGTTGGAAATTACATAGCAGACAGGGGAGGGTCATGCTACTTTTGATTGAAGCACTCAAATAACGAACGGTCCCTTATCTAAATATTTTACTGTATAATTTCATACAGAAGAAACCTCTTCAATTCAGGTTCAGCCACCAGTTAGTAATTAGAAGCACATAGTAGAACACTCAGTTAGGCTAAATATGTCACAAGTTATAGGCTACTGTATAGTCCCATTTTCTCCTGTCAAAGGATTTTGTATGCAAATATGAACCAATGAAGAATCCTTAACACATCTCTAGCCCCTTTTTCAAAGAATCTGGGCTTCATTCAACACAAGAAGTGTGTGTGTGTGTGTGTGTGTGCGTGCGTGGGTGTGTGTTGTTTGTGTATAAAAGCACCTGATTTTTAAGCTTTTAAGTCAACAAAACTTTTGAGGAAATATACAGCCAGAAGGTCTGGGCAGTTGGTTTAGGATAGACAGCTAGAGGGTGAATGTCCTCTATTGTGTACATGTCCTTTCATCTTTTCCTCTCTCTACATCCCCCTCTATCCCTCGCTCCTCCTCCCCCCCTCTCTCTATCCCTCCATCTCTCTCTCTCTCTCTCACACTCTCTTGCTCTATCCCTCCCTCTCTCCTCTCCTCACCAGACAGAGCGTGCAGTGCAACGTCACAGCCGATGGTGTAAAATGTAAAGATCTCTGACAGCTTCCCCTCGGGCCTTCACTGCACTGCGCACACACACACACACACACACACACACACACACACACACTCTCTCTCTCTCTCTCTCTCTCTCTCTTCTCTCTTCTTCTCCTGTCTTTTTCTGTTTTTCATTCTCCTTCACACACTTTATCTCTCTCCATCTCTCTCCTTCACACACACACACACACACACACACACACACACACTCTCTCCCTCTCTCCCTCTCTATCTCTCCTAATCTCTTTTCATTCTCCTCAACTCTATCTCTCCTCTCTCTTTCTCCTTTTTTCTTCTCTGGTGTCCTTCACTGTCTCTCTCCTCTCTGTCTCGCTCTCCCTCACTCTTTCATTCTCCATCTCTTCCTCTCCCTCAGGACCAGATAAGAGGCCCCTGGTCTCCCTGTGGGATAATGAGCTTGTTAGACGGGGCTTCTTTTGGAGACGTGTATGTTCCATGCTGTCCACGTCATCCCTATTCTCTCAGGTCCAGCAAGGATACACACATTCTCTCTCTCTCTCTGTCCCACTCTCTCTCTCTCTCTTTCTCTCCCTCTCCAGGCAGCCTCTCCTCCTCTGCCAGACTATTAGCATCGTCACATCCAGCCCTGGCATCAGCCACAGACCACCGTTGCAACTATTACACACGTTCTGTTCCCAAGTGTCGCGACATTGCGTGACAGTCTAATGCGATTCGCACTCACACACTGCGATTGAGACGATGGAATCGACGGAGATATCTCTGCGATTACAGCTCCCTGGGTGGCCCCGTAATGAATTGGTATAATAAAGTTGAACATTAAGCAATTCATTGTTCTGGGTATGAGAGCTCCCCCGATGGTTGCACTGAAAGGTTGCAGTGTGAAGCAATGTCTTCGCCACAGTTAGAGAGAGCTGTTGTCATAGCTGGTATCACACGCCGATGGGTTTTTCCCAACTAATGTGATTTTCCTGACAGGTAGATGTGAAATCCTCCCCCATAAGAGTGCTTCAGTCTTTGAGACAAGAGACAAGTGATAATTAACTCATTGAATGCCAAGCTGTTTTCGGAAGCTTTGTCCTAGAGTACCAGCAATCTAGACCATTATTGATGATTTTTGTACAGCCACAGCATATTCTGTGTTATAGCTATGAACACATACAATGGCTCGTTTGAAAGGTGAGACTTTAAGCTCTCAGTGGGTGCAAACCGTGTATTTCTACACGCCTCTGTTCCTGAGAAATCCCAAGCTAAACAGTGGCTAGTTTTCATCAAAATCCCTGTTTTTTTCTAGAAATGGAGATATTGCGTCTTTTATGAGTCACCATCACCGACATATTCGGCACTCTGGCAAGGGCGTGCCCTCTTGCAAGCGCGACTCGGCCTACCACCCACTCCGCTTGGCCCGGCTCGTGGTGGAGATGGAACTCCCTCCTCAGTACGGTGTTCAGTCACTCCTTGTAATGTTTTTGACCTGTCGTGGTCAGAGTCATCTTGTCTTAGTAGAAAGGTGGACTCATCCAGCGTTGTCTGGCGAAAACGCACCTGCTGCAATATCTTTTTCTTCGACTTTTTCATTTCTCCCTTCAGCACCTGAGAAGTGTTGCCTGCAAAGTTTCTGGGAAGAGATCTAACGAGACCTGCCACCTAGTGATAAACTCACGAAAATAAATGACCTGATTTTGACCTGGCGTGCATGTCACTGATAGGCTAATCAGTGACTGATTCGAAACAAAGCGGTAACCATCAAAAGTTTTCGATCGTCCCCAAAATCACATATAAGGTGTGTTAGAGTGTCTAGTTTCGTAATAAAAAAAAAAAAGCTAAAAACTTAATATTTTTTAATGTTTTTGGCACTCAACGCATGGGAGGCACTTAATGAGTTAATGATGAGGCTTATATGTACAGTATGCACTACATGAATAGACCTTCAAAGTAAATAAACTTCATACATCATATGAACATTATTAATTCAATGAACTTCATCATATGAACAAAAACACAAATATGAACAAAGATGAGAAATAGAAAACAGATAGAACATAGATTTCTTTTATGCTTTATGTTTCATTTTCTGCTTTCTGCTTTTTTTTTCTTTTACAATCATGCTGTAAAAGAAACAAAACACATATACGCATTCATATTGGGTAAGGAGTTTATTCTTGAATGGAAAAGGATTAGTTGGGATCTTTTTTACCGCAGCTAAGTTTCCTTGCAGACAGTGTGACGTGGAGACTGTGAGAGTGGGCACAGGGAGGGGGCTCAGCAGTCACCTTAGAGCACCAAGCCCAAACATGCGACACAAACCTCCACACCTCCCCTCCTCTCTCCTGTCCACTCTCACCTCCTCCCCTTTCCTCACCTCTCTCCTCTCCTCTCAACTCCCCCTCACCTCCTTTCCTCTTCCCTCCTGTCTTCTTTTACCTCCTCTCCTCTCTTCTCTCTCCTCCTCTCAACTCCCACTCATCTCATTTCCTCTTCCCTCTCTTGTCCTCTCTCAACTCCTCTCATGTCCTCACCACTGTTTCTCCTCCCACCTCCCCTTGTTTCTCCTCCTCTCTCCTCACCTCTCCTCCCCTACCCTTTGTCAGCTCACTGATCCTGAGACTGCTAGTTCTCAGACCTCCCGCAGATGCTGGATTTCCCCAACACTCACTTTCTCTCACCCTAGGTCTTTACACTCACACACACATACATACAGAGAGAGATGAACACACTTGCACATATGTACAGATAGACACACACACACACACACATACATACTGAATTACCGTATTGGTTTTTAACACATGCAGAAACAGACACACACACAAACACAGACACAAACACATGTACACACACACACAGTCTCCCTCATTCTCTCTCTCTCACTCACACACACACATACACTCTCTCTTGCTCTCTCTCTCTCTCTCTCTCTCATACACACACACACACACACACTGTCACACAGTGTTTCCTGAGGACAGCTCAGGCTGCCGTTGCCACGACACTGCTCTCTGCCTCTGGAGATGACACACTGCTGCTCTGCCGGAGGGTGTGTGCTTGTGTGTTTGTGTGTGTGTGTGTGTGTGTGTGTGTGTGTGCATCTGTCCGTGTGTATGTGTGTGTGTGTGTGTGTATGTACGTATGTGTGCATCTGTGCGTGTGTGTGTATGTATGTGTGAGTGTGTGTGTGTGTGTGTGTGTCTGTGTGTGTGTGTGTGTGTGTGTATGTACGTATGTGTACGTGTATGTGCCTCTGTGTGTGTGTGTGTGTGTGTGTGTGTGTGTGTGTGTGTGTGTGTATACTTGTGTGTGGTAAGGGAATTGTGTGTTTGCGCTGATTGACGTCACTCACACGCCCACTCATTTCTATCTCTTGAAGCAGGGGAAAGAATAGATACCCCCACCTGTGCGGAGCATGGCTTGCTTATAAACGCACACACACACACACACGCACACGCACGCACACACACACATACTGCCTCCAGCCCTACTCCTCCTGAAATAGATGGGGGGAAACAGTACAACAAATAAACATGGACACACATGTAGACACCTACAAATGTGCACACACACACACACACACCATCTCTTTTTCTCTCTCTCTGTCTCTCTCTCTCTCACAGTGTGTTGACTCAAGGGTATTAAGGACTTTGTACTCCTTCAGCTTTTTATCATCAGTTACATTGTTTTTGGTTTGTTCTTTTCATGTTCTCTCAGAGGCTCTCTGTTCTGTTCTGTGCCCCATCACATAAACACACACTTTTAGCACACACCTAACATACCCACAAACAGGTGTGTGTGTATGAGAGAGAGAGAGAAAGAGAGAGAGAGAGAGAGAGAGAGAGAGAGAGAGAGAGTGAGTGTGTGTGTGTGTGTTTGTTTATTTATGTATTTTCACTAAGCACATGCATGTGTCTGTGTTAGTGTGTGTGAGTGTGTGTTTGTGTACGTGTGTGTGTGTGTGTGCACGCATGCATGTGTATGTGTGACAAGTGTGACCACAGGTCTCATACCTCCTTCGTCACGGCACGGCACGCAACACGGCGGGAGTGACAGCGGGCGTTCGTCACTACGGCGACAAGAGAGCAGGGGCAGCTGTCATCTGCTTGGTGACAACACCCGCAATTAAACCCCAACCCTGCCACCCCCACCATCCACCCATCCGGCCCTCCCATGCACCTTGCACACACACACACCTTAAAGGTCACTCTCACTCTTTACAGCCCCCCGCACCTGAGACGACAAATAAAAAACTATTTATCACAGTGGAGGCTGCAGCGGGGAAATGTCACGTCGGGACGAGGAACTGGAGAGGAACCGAAGGACCCGTGCGTCGGAGTGGAAGCGCAGACACACACGGAACTGTTAAATAACTTAAGTAGGACTGTGTGACGCCTTCATTACATGGGACAAAGCACGGCCGCCGCACAAGGACGAGGAAGAACAACAACAACGACAAAAGAACAAGGAAAGTACAATCAGAACAAAAAGAAAAAGAAGAGACAGATTAGATTAGATTAGTGTGACGGTCTAGCTACGACCGCACATGACTGGTGACCTGTCAGCACTCGTCCTCTACACATCAAAAGAATTTGTTTGTGTTGTCTGTATGCTGCTGAGACCTTGAATTTCCCTTGGGGATCAATAAAGTATCTATCTATCAGCTGATATTTGTGCACACACACACACACAACACACACTCGTACATGGGCCATTGCTATGTGGCTAGCACTTTTAAGATATGTAAGAAACATTAGCAATGGTGGCACATTTATTGTTTGTCTGAATTAGACACATAAGTTTGAATGTTTGTCAACCGATAGCTACCGATTTGCGTTCATGGCATCCTCTCGTTCCAGCTTCTGAAGGTCCGGTGGCAAAGGAGGGCCGACTGGATCGCATGGACTGTTTATTGTTTCCGGGCGGTATTGGACCGTTCCATTAGGTTAATTGATTGTGGGGTATTTCGTGACGGAACTGATCAAGCCGCATCGATGATTAGTCTTTCCACATGTAACCAAGTTTATTATTTAACAATGTATTTAGCTCATTCTGCTAGTGACAAATGATATATATTTATGCTTGTGGCCCAGGGTCTGTCTTGTCTATTGTGTGTTAATTGATTGTTTAGTGTTTACCTGTCTATGTTAAATGGTGCTGGCCGCTAGGTATATGTTCCCTTCTGTCTAGTCTGATGTTACTCTTGTCTGGCCTATGTGATGTGTAGGGTACTGTGAGTACTATGACTGTTACAATGCTGCTGTATTTTGATTAGAAGCTAAAGCAGTTTTTTCATACTGGTTCAATCTCGCAAAATTAGATGCTAAAGCAGATTTTTCATACTGGTTCAATATTGCAATTTTGGAAGATTATTATTAACATTTTTCTGTGCATTTTTCTATGGACTCTTCTGCTTGGTTGTTCGAGCCAAGCCGAATAATAAATTACTGTCCATCTTCACTACTGCCTCTGCTTCTTTGGCCACACCCACATTCGTTAATGGTAACTTCCGCTCGGTTCCATTACAATTAGATTCAACTTTAGAATAAATAACTAAAGAATAATCATCATCATCATCATCATCAGGGCGGCGACTGTGCCAAGGTGCTTCAGTGAATTTCCTGCAGTTGTTAACGGCTGCCTGTTTTCAGCTTTTTTGAACTCATCAGACAGTCAGTTCCAAGACTTAATTATCCCAATCAGGTATTTTCAACAAATCAGTATTCAGAGTCTCTCTGTCCTTGATGGGCCCCAACTTATTCTGTCAATCAGTTATGGTTTATGGTTTCACAGTTTCACACACATAATCAGCCTTTCCTGCGTCATCATATAAAACATTTGTGAAATGGGATTACAAGTAGAGATGTTTCCAAATGATTTTGCCGACATTTTGGAGAACATCTGAAAGCCTTTGAGAATTAAAGTAAAGTGAGTGTGATTTAGTAGACGATTTTATCCAAAGTGACAGGGACTTACAACATCAGGTTCGGGAACTGAACCCAGGGCGACTACTTCTCAGGTGACAAGGCTACTGCGGCTTCATCACATGTTTGTTTTTTTTTCCGTTTCTCCCAGTGAAAAGCCTGGAATGAAAGAGGCGTCATCTGCAGTTGAGGTCATTCTGAGGAAGTGAAGTTCATTCTAACACTGAATTAGATCCAGATAAATTCTTTCTTGCTGACATTCCTTACAAACACAAAACCAGAGAGGAAACGGAAGGCTTTCAAAGCCGCTCACTGGTCCTGATGCTGTTTGTCCACGTGAGGCACAGTCCCTACAATGGTTTTGTGCTTTTCCCCTTGAATCCTCAGTGTGGTTCGCTGAATTGTCTTCAGGCTCTCTTGCTACCCTCCCTTGTATCCTCTCTTCAGTCACTGCGGTGACCTTCACAGGTTCACATAGTGTGTGTTGGCTACAAGAGCACAAGAAGCGACAATCAATAGGAAGGCTTCTAAACATAGCCTGCCACAACATGTATGAATACAGTTAATTACACCAGATATTACACAAGACCATCCATTCACTGCCAAGTATAGGGGCCAGACATTCCGAATAAACACACACACACACACACACACAAACACACACACACACACACACACACACAAACACACAGAGGCACACACATGTACACTCACTCACTCACACACTGAGTCACTGAGCTAAACCATCAACACTATGCTGAGAGTATTTAGACACCAGAAGAAAATCTGAAGATCACTCTCTCTCTCTCTGTCTCTCTCCCTCACTCACTCACACACACACACACACACACACACACACACACAGAGACCCTTCCTTTCTATTCAAGCCCCAGTCTAAATAAGAGTAATGGCCTTGGTTATCATCAAAGGTCCATAACTATAAGGGGATAATTTATCTACCCTGGCGCCATCAATCAAGGAGGCCGCCAGGTACAAGACCTGATGAGTCGATCACTGGAGACTGGATCGATTAGCAGTGAATGACCAGGCCCAGATCAAAGGTGGTTGATTAGAAACTCTGAGTGTGTGAGTACAGGTAATATGTCCCCAGGCCTCTCGTGGTCTCTCGTTTCTTTTACTGTGGCACTGTGTTCTCTCTTCTCTTTCTGTGTCGTTCTTTATTTGTAGTTTCTTTGATCATCACCTTCAACTTCCATTCAGTCACTTCCATTCTATTCTCATATCCATCTTAATACCTATCCTTCTGTCCATATTTTTCTTCTTTTCTCTCTTTTTCTTTCTTTCTTTCTTTCGTTTCTTGTTCCTTTCCTTCCTTCTTTGTCTTTGGATGAAAAGATTTATTCTCATCTTGTGTTAGAGCGAGTGGCTGTCCGTTTGCGCTCCCGCTTAGAGTGTGTGATGATTCATCGCGGCAGCACTCCGGTCGTGGCCTCTGCTGCGACTCGAGAGGTGAATTAGCGTCAGAGACAAACGGACACGAATCCAAATGAACGACAAATTAATCAGAGAGTGTCAAAACAAGTGTGCTACATATGAGATTGGCTGTGACGCACTGCATTTTAAAGACCTCATTACCCCACGCCTTTCGGACAAGATACCAGATTAGGCACATTTTTCAAGGTTGCTGGTGTTGCTGTGTCCTACAAGGGAAATCCTGTGCAGCATGTTACTGTTTTCTCAAAAATATGTTATCATACCTGGTTCAATGAAAGTATACTGCTACCTACCTACATAGGTTACATTAGTCCCACACAATTCAGGTAATTTTAGCAATCTGATTAGTTTTATGATATACAGCTCTGGAAACAATTAAGAGACCACTGCACATTTTTCTGATGTCATCCTACGGTTGCTGAGTGACATTCGAATGAGTTGCCTGTCATATTCAAATTTGCAGTGGTCTCTTACCCAAAATTTGTAATGGTCTCAACTCATTCGAATGTCACTAGGTTGACATCAGAAAAATGTGCAGTGATCTCTTAATTTTTTTCCAGATCTGAATAACAATAGTTAACTTTTTACACCACATTCACCTTAAAGCTCTAAACCCCTGAAACACCTTTAAGCCAGTACTGTCACACTGTGACGGGAATGTTGGAAATTGAATGTTCTAAAGAATATCTGGGTTCATTGAATTCAAGCAGAGCCATAAGTAAGGGATAACGGTTGCAGAGGTGTCCTGTTATACGGAATTAATGGACGAGGGCGAGGGGCAAAAAACTCCCTGACGCGCAGCGGAGGAGTCCATTATTTCCATATAACTGGACACACCTCGAAGGCCATTATCCTGCTTATCACCCAGTTGCCACTGTAAAGCAAAGGAAACACACGGTTCTGTTTAAAAAGAAGCTCACTAGTTCAGCTTGTTGTACAACTTTCATTGGCCCAGTTAGCTTGTTTACAGTTGATTCCATTGTTGCGAAGCCTGCAACCAAAGACTCTAGAGCGCTGCAACCGTCGTCCTACTATGGTTGTTATAGTTACCATTCCTAAGTATTGATATGGAACGGTGTCCTGTTATTCAGAATTAATAGCCACCCCACCAGCCAATCAGAAAAGAGTATTTCTTCTCTCCGGGTGATAATGGAACATAAAGGTACCTTTATGGCTCTGAATTCAACATAGCATTTTAGAACCTTACATTGTTGCGGAACAGAATCTTCTGTTAGAATGTTCAAAACTCCCCGGCTGAAGGGTTAAAGTTTCTGCAAAAACACTTTAACGAAATCTACATGGTCAAGCTTTGTTCAAGCTTTAAAGGAGCATAATCACATGTGTAATTGGAGGGTTGTTAACTTGAGGTTCCATTTGTAGCTGTAATGAAGTCAGGAAACCATTTTAAATGGCTGTTGATGGAGACTCTCATCTGCATGGTGCAATTCTGGAATGACTTGCAAAATAGAACTCTACTCAAAGCACTCGATAGCCTCGATAGCCACATCGCCATGATTAGGCTACAGGAGGACGGGAAATATAGCTTGGTCCCATAGGAACTGAACTAAAAAGCACTAGGCCTCACACAGGGGGAGACTTTAAATACCTTGGCAGTAGCCTATGGCACATAGATCCCAGTTCCAGTTGTGTGTTTGGTGCTGCATTAGAGCAAACGGAGGTGTCCGAACACTATGTGTTATCTTGTACCGGAGACAGTAGGGCTAGGTAAGCCTGTCAGAAAAAGAGAGTAGCCTAGAGCTAATCGTGGTTGTTTTTGAAAGACAGTAGCTGGGTTTCCATTCAACTGTTTTATACGCATGTTGGCCATTAATATAAGATAGAATAAGAAATCCGGACTGGAAACACTTGAAATGCGCGTACAATCTTCTAATGCGCCTAAAATTGAGTGGGGTGCATTAACTCTTGATTAGAATGTATAATGCGATTTAAGTTAATGGAAACAGTTTATCCGCATGTGTTGCATTTCTACCTATCTACATGATTCTGTAATCGTTGCCCTGCTGACCTGGCATTTTGATCCCACAGCTGTTCCGAAGTCTGGCCTAAGGATAATGTCGTTTTTTAATTCGCACAACACAGTGGATGGAAGTTTCATGAAAGTGCATGCGAATGAGCTGGACGGAAATCCAGTTGACATTTAAAAAGTCAATCATGGAATGTCAGTTTCTTTATCTCAAAGCCTTGCCTTGTGACTGAGTTGAAAGCTATCTTAAATGATTTAGGCTACTAAGAATCCCAGATTACTGCAAATGTTGCTAATGTGTCTTCCAAGTGACACATTAGGCTTAGGCCTACTTTAAACTCCAGCAGTAACCTGCCCTACAGTTGGCCAACCCCTAGCCAAATTCTAGCAGACCACTGCCAGATCTTGTAAGGGTATTTTGACTGTGTGAGTGGGTTTAGGCTACATCATATAGATTACTGCTCAGGCTACCTTACTGTAAAAGTCCAAATAATAAAAGTCAGAATCTCTTCATTACAGTTTCGCCGGTGATCTGTATAATACGACTATTTTCTCTGCGGCTGAAACCTTGACTGTGCTTGCAGGGCTGGCATAAATTGACTGGGCAATGGTGCCCTCTACTGGTTGTGTCAGTGCCTTAGTAGGCTACAGACCTTAGGCAGGCTCCATCCAAATGTATCAAATATGACGTCGGATGACATTGGCGATTTAAAACTCACAATCATGGAGCATACAATTTTATTCCTGCCTCTGTGATAAGAAATTAAGGAGACGTTAACGGATAGCACAAGACGCAAAAAGGAACGGCACACATTGGAACACAAAAATCCACCCCCCAAAATTGAAAATCTCTCTGGCCCCACAGGTTGGTTAGCTCTTGAGCGCACAACGCAATATGCCCAAATGATTTCAGCAGGGGAAATATTTCATTTATGCCTGCTGGAAATGAAATATAGTTGTTCGGGAAACCTCCACCATTTGTGAGTCACGCTCACCCGCTTGCAATCAGTGTGAACGCGGAGGTAAGAGCAAAAGTGATTCATGCATTTCACGGAGGGGACAAGTGAGTCACAAGCGCAGTAAATATACGAGATAACAGTCAATCACCAAGCAACCCTCTTGCTCTTAAATTACAGTTCTTCACGTAAACACGGGCCTACACGTAGGCCCATGCTCTCTGACACACTTGCATCCTGCTCTTAATATAGAAGGCTTATCCATCTATCTATCTGCCTGTCTGTCAGTTGTCTGCAATGGCTGGCAAGCCGAATTCTTTCTTAAATTGTTTTTTTTTTTTTCATTCTGTCCAATATAGGCCTACGAGAAGCTACTGCCCGATCCAGCAGAGCACTTTTCTATAAAATATGCATGAGGCAAACAAGTCCATGAAACAAACAACCGTTGCGCATTGCATAACAATTTGAATTGTTGGACGCTTGATAGTCTGTCTTGGAGAACAAATACATTTCACCTGGACCTGACACTTTCTTTGTTTTTACACGAGCTGTCTACCTTGGTAGTCGAATGAGGTATCCTCAACATAGACGACCAAACGGAAGTGCAATCGGTTGTTGTCATGCTATTAACCTTGTTTTAATTAATCTCCGTTAATCCCCGTGCCTGTACCGGCATACAGAACGCTCAATATTGGAGGGCGCACAAATAATAAGCGAACATGAGAGACGTTGCATTAATCTGCAAGCATTTCATTAGCCTACTGCGCGCTTCCCCATTGAGCATCTTAACAAGCTCACTGTGGAAACGCTTTTCCAAACACAGATGCCCTCTCTTACGTTGTTTTTAAAGCTGTTGGGCGAAGCACGTGATGGCTGTTTTCCCGTTGGGCTTATAAATAACCTCTAAATATCAATATTTGGGCTATGAAGACACTGATGTTGGATGTTGGCAGGCCAATCGGCAATTGACTTGACAGACAGGAGGATGAGTCAGAGACAGTACCACAGGAAGCTTCCATGCCATCCATATTTCATATGACTTCCTAAAATACATGCCGAGAAACGCTGAATGCAGACACACAATAGCCTTGCACTTGCAAGCTAAAGTAGGCCTACATAACAGAAACAGCGCGCGCGTGTGTGTAGGCATTTGAGCTGCATGGCGATTAAACGTTCGCAGGGGAGAGGTTGTCAGTTTGTGGCAATTAGCGAAGCTGAATTGCGAACGCATTGATTAGCCTGAACAGTGAAAGCCCCGCACTTTGTTTTCTGTCTGCGCTTAGATCTCTCTCCGGTCTCTCCCGGGACAGAGCCTTCTCCGATACTTTTCCTGGAAGTATCACGCGCATGCCATCCGCAAGATTTCTGTAATCTCGGGAGAGGCGAGCAGGGGTGAACCTCAGCTCGTCGTCGAGGCAGAATGGATTTCTACCTTCATGCCAAGACGACTTTTGAAATTACAACTTGACAGAAAACAGAAATACTGTTCATGTCAATGTGTCCGCATTTGATCTGAATCCAATTCTGCACATCTATATCTAGTGGACAGAGAACGTGAGAAGGCCAGCACACGTCTTTGTAGGCTACGGAGAAAAGGAGTCTAACAGTCCTCTGGGTTAGCTCTGTCGATCTCCATGCCTGTGATACACACAGAGAGAGAGAGAGAGAGCAAGAGCTGGGCAAGTGAGTGAGCGAGAGTGTATACTTCCTGTTTTATATTTTAGGATGATGTTCTGTGACTGTAACATACAGAAATCCAGTCTATGATCTGGAATTGGGTCATGTTTCTTATGCTCCAGTTGCTTGATTGCGTTTTTGTGTGTGTGTGTGTGTGTGTGTGCGCGCTCAGAGGGAAAGGATGCCCATCAGGACCTACTGGGGATGCCCACTGCATGCTTACTGAGAGCCACACACACAGATAAACACACTCACAGTAATGTGCATAAACACACACCTACACATACATACACACACACACACACACTTTTACATCCACACAACTGCCCACTTCCCAGTCGCCTGCATACGGCATGGAAGCATTGTGCAGGGAGGGATTTCACTTGCCAGTTCAAATCAAATTGACTGACATAGCCCTGCTGTTCCGGAAAATGTCAGTATGACCCCCTTATCAGTTTATTCATCTATGATCTATTCTAGTGGGATCGTTTCAAAAGGCATCTCTTCCTACCAACTACCAAATAAATTATATAAAGAAGTAGGAGCCTGTGTGTGTATCTGTGTAGGTGTGTGTGTGTGTGACTGCTTGCGTGCACTTGGTTTTGTGTGTGTGTGTTGGGGGTAGGTGTTTGGTGTGTGTGTGTCGGGGGTAGGTGTTTGGTGTCTGTGTGAGTGCGCTGCAGTAGTGGTTGAGGGCCCATAGACGTATGCCGTGTCTGGAGGCAGATGGTTCTCCTGCTGCGTCACCACTGCGGCCTCATACAACATCTGAGACTAATCAGAGTCCTGGGCCAGCCCAACAACCCACCCAAACGCACACACACAACACACACACCTAACTTTTACTAGCATAGATGCACACACCCACTTAAATAGATAACACATACTCACACCTACACTGACACACACACACACACATACAGCACACACACCTAACTTATACACACATAGATGCACACATCCATTTTAGATAACACACACTTATACTACACTGACACTGACACACACACACACACACACACACCACAGGCAAGACTGCAGGACAGGTTGGGGGCACGGCTGAGGCTATGGGTTACTGTCTAGTGCATCTGTGTAATTATCAATTCCTCTGATACAGGCAACCTGCATTAGCCACAGACCAGCAGCGGCACCAGGAAAGGACCAAAGGCATAAACACCACACATACAGGACAACATGGAGATTTTCCAGTGTCATAATAAAGAAACAATGAGTTGTTATATTATTCGTATCAGATGAAATTAGGGTTTTTATCTATATGCTGGTGGCTTCACTTATCAAGTCACTACAGCTGCTAAGCCATTTAATTCAGTGTTAGCAACTTTACAGCAAAACATCGACTCAACTTGTCTTTGGGGTGATCTGAACATTATCTAGAAAGTCTCTAATTAAATCTAGGTGGTGCCGCTGGAGAAATGTATTGTTATTTGTTGTGCTAGGAATTTATGGCGTGATTGAGAAACCTAATTATCAGGCTATGTCAACTGTCAGTTGTTCCAGTGGTTCAGTTGGAAAGCAAACACCAAATAGACTGAGCTATGGGTTTTTCCTGTAACGTCTAAATCGCTTGAAAGTATCACAAATTCCTGCGGTGCTCCTAGTGTTAGCATGACCACCTTTCACGTCTGTGGACATGTGTTTGTGTTCAGTACTGGACAGTGTGCTAGTGTCATGGGGTGGAGTCAGATTTAAGTGAGTGTAAGGGTGACCTGCTGTGAGTAAGCCTACAGAGCTGGGCAGCGAGTTAATCTCATTTAACAGCATGCCCACTTACCGTGCGCAACTCCAGTGTGTCTGTGATTTTTAGTTGGTCAAGGCTTTTATTAGTAGAAATGAGTTAATTAATTGCAGGGTCAGTCTCCCTCAAAGGCACAACAGTGGCAGGCAGAAATCGAACCCACCTTCCATACAGATGCTGACCGCATTTCATCCCACACTATCACCACATCTCCAACTAAACCAATATTCTACCCCAATACAAGCTCACAGATTCTATCAGACCTTTGTGAAAACTACACTCATCAGACCTTGAAGTTCTGGCTGTGATGGCCAGCCCAACTCAGTCCAAATTTGAAGGGGCAAAGGACAGCAATGAGCCAAATCATTTACGGCTTGAGTGAGCAGCTGGGTCCGTAGGCCACCGCTACTTAATCAGCTGTTCACTTTACCCTCCTCGTGGTCAGCAGAAGTGTCCTGCGGGTCAGTCGGCGGCCCTAATAGGTTAATGGAGTGCAATGAAAACCTGTGGGCTCCTGCAGACCAATGGAGTGGGGGGCTGCCAAGGCCTTACCTAAATGAATTTATTTAGCAGTCCAGAGTAGCGGTGGACTGTTCCGTTCACAGCCCTAGAGGCCAAGGGCTTCAGAGTGGACATTTTTCAGTGATAATGACTATACGACCTTCACAAAGAGGGGAAATATCATCAAGGTGGGAACTAACTAAAGAATTAGCTTTTCTTCACTAGAATTTTTTCCTGTTAAAAGTAAGAGAATGAGTACTTGAATGTACTCACTGAATTCACTCCTGAATGCCGCCTCCACGCTGCTTTTTGTTGTCGTCGTATGTGGCTCTCAAGTGTCAATAAACACCGTCGCCGTGCTTACGTCACTTATGCTTTCCTACCGGTTCCTATTGCCTGTGCGAATGCAAATGAAAAAGCGGCTTCTGGGGGTGGGTAGTTAGTAGAACTGAATTTGCAGTGGACTGTTCCTAGAACTGTGTTCCTAGAACTGCTATGTCCGAATGCGCCTTATGTGTGTATATACTTAGGTTATCATTTGATCTTTGGGCAATATTATATCAGTACAATCATACCAGTACAGCCAATCTGAAACAGAGAGAGAGAGTATGGAGATGTGTAAAAAGAAAGAGTGTGGATAGGAAGTCAATGAGAGTGTGTGTGTGTGTGTGTGTGTGTGTGTGTGAGAGAGAGAGAGAGAGAGAGAGAGAGGGAAAGTCATGAAAGGAGGAGCAGGCCAGAGAGGCGAGTCTCATTGCACAAGCAGAGTCCAGAGCGAGTGAGAGACAGGAGAAAGATGAGGTCATGTGTTTGCACAGACAAGGTCAGCCTTCAGCTCTGCCCAATGACACACACACACACTGGGCCGGATGGCTATCGAGTGTTTGAGACACCCGCCTTAACACCGTGGCCTTTGTCTTGTCTGTCACCCCTCTCTGGCATGCCACGTCTTCCCATCTGCCATGGCACCCCACCACATCTCACGCACACACACACACACACAAACCCCAACAAACACACACACACACACACACATAGAGCAAATCACTTCACCCTCACCCCACTACCCCCCAAAATGACACAAACACATAACCACCCACACATAACATCCCCGTCATCACTCCCACCCTCCTCAGCAATGCCCAGGCACTGCAGAGACGTATGCCATCACCACTTGCTGCTCATTCTGCCCGGGGTTGGTGCCAACAGGGCCGAGAGCCCAGCTGGGTAGCACCTCCGGGGGAAGCTGGCTGCACACTGAGCACGGCCTGGACCAATGTGGACGCCTCTGTTTAACAGCGTCCTCTCAGCTAAAGAACTGGGCAATTTGATTCTGAAAGGGGTGATTAGTAGAACTGCTGAGCACTTTATCGTCTTCGTCCCCCCGGTAGGTTTTACTTTGGTTAATTTTACGTGACTGGGATGAGGGTTTGCAGTTGTCCGACTGCTCTTATTTACATTGTTTCTCAGTTTCTGCCCTGTTTAATTGTAATTGTTTAACCCTTAGAAGTGTTAACAAGTAAAAAAAAACACCTCATAGAGTTCATAAGTTCACTACACTTTCTCTTTTTTTTCACAACATATCTCATTGACTGCCAATTTTACTGTAAAAATCTAAAACAAGCACACACAAATAAAAGTACACACAAACATTTATAAAACTCTCTCTTTAAATGGTCCCTGTGGCCAACATTCCTTTTCCTGTTCATTTGTGCAGGATACAGAATACAGACGACGCGTCTACTGAGGCAGTATACACCTATTATTGTAAGCCAATTACACCAGATCATGTGTCATTTCCTGTATAAGCCCCTAATGACATTGTAAGTAACAATTAGCAGTTGCATTAGCCTGTAGCGTGCAGACATGTAGTTAGCTTTGAGGTATTATGGGCCAAATGTATGGAGTTCCCATAATGTTTTATACGATTGGTATTACTTCTCTGCATTTTTAAAAAACAACATTGGACATAGATATGTTTACTATTTTACCAGACTTCTCATTACTTTTAGTTCCTCCATTCTCGTACTAAACTTGGAACTTTTTGTTAATGTTCAAAACCTTCAAGCGCTCTTTTTGTATCAATGCCAGCCTTAAACTCAAGAGTAAATTTCTTTAATCTTCGCTTTATTTTAACCCTCTCCTTATGTTATTCAAGACTATTGAGATCTTGTCAATACCTGATATATAAAGCTTTATTATTGCTATTACCCATGCTAATCAGAAATTCATCCTCTCGCTCTTTCAATATAGGTATATGAAACTGCCCCAATAGGTCATTTCAGTATTTTCTTCCCAGGATTAACGACGACAACAACAACAGAACAACAAATCTGCCCTGAAACAGAGTGAGGAAAATTCCAAGGTTTTCTTTTATTAAGAGACATCCAGAACATCAGTGGTTTACGGTCACCTGCATGTAATTCAAATCCTTAAAAAAAATTACTGTTTAGAAAATCGTTTTGATCAGCGAGACCTAGAACAAGCTGGTATTGGTTCTTTGAATTGTTTTGTTTGTTTTAACAAAATATTTTTTTGTTTCAGCAGGGATTTTTTTTCTTTTTTTTTTTTTTCCAGAGTTACATCAACTCAATGTTCCATATTACACTGCTTGGAATGTTGTCAGATGTTCTATTCCTCTTTCTTTATGGACAAATACACTGAAATGAAACAAAAATGAACCCCAATCTGGACAAGAGACGAAAAAGCCAGAAAAACCCACTGCACAGATGAAAAGTCATTAAAAAAGAGATATATCACTCATGTTAAAACTGTTATGGGGTTACAGCAAGGGAGACGGCTTGCAAACTTAAGAGAGGACATCACACACTATTCTTCTTTACACGCAGCTACACTCTTTCTAGACCAGACAAGCTATCAACAATCATGAATGCTGTTTTTTAAAAAAGAAGGAAAAAATAACAGAAAAGGATTTTTTTCTGTGTGTTTGTGTGTTGTGTTTTTATCTTGCTCGCAGACTCTTGATATGATAGCGGCAAAGTCGGGCTGTGTGCGCGCCGACGTTTAGCTTTTTTTCTCTTTTGTTTGTGCTAAAAATCTGTACTGATACTTATAAAATCATCGATAAAAATATTCCTCTGTAATCAATACGCCTTAGAGAGTCGGGGCTACCACACAAGAGAGGCTCGGGCTTTTCCTGGGACTGAGCATGGGCAGGAAAAAAGACGGCAAGGAGGGCAGGAAGTGGAAGAGTAGAAGAAGAAGAAGGGGGAGCAGAGGAGAAATAGAGAGGGAGGGAACAGAGAGAGGTGGCAGTGCTGCTACTCAGACTTGGCTTCCTCCTTGGTTTCTTCAGGGGCTGCCTCGACCTGTTGGAGAAGGGGATGGGGAAATTAGTGCATTAAGAATACATTGCAATGCAATAATACATACAGTTAAAATACATTAAGAACTACACAACCTACATTTGATAAAACTTAAAGGCTTCACTAAAGCCTTAATGGGTGGGCAATGCTTTCTTTTGGCACTTAAGTATAACCAGTAACCTAGTGTTTCAACACAATGTCTTTCGCAAATCAGTTATCTGGCAGAGCTGAAATGTCAGTGTAAACTTTGTAAACAGTGTCCATTATCTCAGGCTGTGCTACTTTAGAAAACACTTCTGCACAACTGAAACATGTGTTACTGTCTCAGTACCTCTTACTATCATCCATTCGCTCAATACCATTTGTGAAATTAGACACGCCTGCCCCACATGCCCTGTGTGACATACTCAGGGGCTTACTAATGATACAGCGGGAGGTTGTGATCTCTCTCTCTCTCTCTCTCTCTCTACACACCTCGTCGGTCTTGGCTTCTCCGTTGTTTTCTGCGTGGTTCTCCTCGTTTGCCTCTGGCTCTGTGCTCTCCTTGGCTTTCGCCTTGGTCTTTTTGTCTTCCTTCTTGTCGTTCACTGCCTTGTCCTTCTGCAGATGTGGCCAAACAACAGCCATTGAACACTTTCAGATCATTTGTTTATGTCTTTTGTTCCCCACTAGGGGCAGTGTCATTAGAAACCACACCTTTTAGACTTCATTACACATCAACAGGTTCCTGATCTGGGTTGATCTATGGTAACAGTGGCTTCAAATGGGAATTCATGCACACAGTACATATGTGTGTATAATATTATATATAGCACTTTACTCTATACACTATACTCTCTTATACTTATTTTCCTGGGCCTTGTTGCTCTTTTATGCTGCATAACACCATCTAGACTACATTTCAATGACAAATGTCTTCTGAGCATCTGAACAATCTTTGCAATGATATGAATAATAATGCAATAAATGTAATGACTATGTAAATATGATAGCTGTTTTGTATGTATTTTCTAAAGGACAAACAGCTATAACTTTGTAAGCAGTATGTTAATTCCATTGCAATAGCACTGGTTACTTGATTACAAGTTACAACATAATTTTGCCCTGGAAATGGCAAAACAAAGTGGTGCAACACTCTGCAAAATTGGACCCACACACACACACACACTTGTATTTGTGTGTGTGCGCATGTGTGCAAAGGTTCTGAGGATGGGTTACCTTGGCTGTCTTTTTGGGCTTAGGCTCAGGTTTGGGAGGTGCGGGCTTCTGTTGAGGACGGACAGTCAGAGACACAAATACAAATGCCCCTACTTGTTAATACCACTGTGCTGAACTGGAGCATATTTCAAATTGAATAACAATATTATTGCTTTACAAATCACATCAAGTAGAGAGTGATTGTTTATAAAATGTAATTTTAAATAATGGAGCTGTCAGATATTTCTAAATGCCACAGACATGGGAACAGAGAGATATCGCAAAGGATGCTTGTTTTTCTTACCGCGGATAATCTTGCAGATCTCCTCTGAGGCTGCAGAGACAACAAGATTAAGACAATTTCTAATTATCAATTAATTACAAAGTCGTTATAATTAATTGCTAAATGATTAAGTGGTAATTAATTAATGACTATTTAATTACCGAATTACTAATCAGTGGGTACTGACATGTGTGCACACTTTTCCAATGCAAATACCATTCTAAACATAAACTTGTAATAACGACCAAAACAAAGCAGTTCCAACAGGTGAGAGAACACAAACCTCTTCCTTTGCCTCTCCATTGGCTCCCTGTGGCAAGAGAGAAAAAGAACAACGTAATTATTAATGGACAGTACTTTTACATTATGTAGGCTATTATATTATTATCTACATCCTGCGTTTTCCCTCTGTGAAAAACAATCTCAGCACATAGTGAATTTGCAAAGTTTGTGCATGTGAATGCATGACATTCACAACACACCTAATCGACCTAGGCTACTACAACTGTTCACCTGATAGGCTAGCGTGGTCTTGCAACGAATTTAGTGCAGGAATAATCCGTTTAGAAACTGTTTCAAAGGTCTAATATAGCGATGCGTGTGAGGTCTGTAAATAAGTTATTAGCGTCGCGTTGTATTAGCCTCATTTCGGGTGGGATTTGAATGCACAAAGGGATCGTGACACCTTCTGCATCCCCAAACACTATCCCCCGTTCTCAACCAACCCCGGAATTTTTAACACGCCGCTGGGGGAGGGCAACCAAGAGAGGGGGGAGGGGCCGAATTTAACGCTTACATCGCCACCTGGCGAGAAAAAGGCGTCATGACAGCCATCTGGCGACGTGAACAAAGAGAAAAAATATAAATTTATAGGTTTTTAAAGCGTTGTTTGTGGCTTTAAACACCTCTAAGTAAAACCTTATGTTCTTTTACGAATTATGGCGCCGCTTTTGGGGTCATGTGAATGGTCATGTCGATTAGGTAAGCGTTTGTTCTCGGACGCTGCACACAGAGGATAGTCCAAGAGCTGCAAAGCATGGCTGCTTCAGGTTTACCAGCATGGAGACCCAGCTAGACTTCAGACCCTACAGGCAGGACTACACAGCTCTAAGGAAGCCTTCTTTACCGCCACCAGTGCTCGGTGGTTACTGATTTAGTCAGGGAAAAATCGCATTTTAAAAGCACAATGTGTTTCTACGCGTCATGCTAAATTTTGTAAATAAACGGGTTTATAATTAAGACTTCGTTGTGAGGATGGCTTCACAATAAATAGCGAGCTATCAATAGCTGGTTAGGCTTCTCTGATTTCAGAAGCTGAAAGTAACCGTACAAATAGTGAAGTACATACCTTTCTCTTGGGCATTGTGGATTCCTGAAGGGTTTTCTTTAAAATAATACTAAAAAGCACTGCTTTGTTGCAAAGAGTTCACTGCATGTAAAAGGCGAATGTCTCCTTATACGAAGTACTGTAGTAAACACACAGGGACATTAAAGCTAGTGGTTGAATGGGGGGAGGGGTGCGGCTAAGTCGTGATTGATGTGCGCTAGGCCAATCAGCAGTTGCCAGTGAGAGCCCAAGATGAAGGGGAATATCCAAGCCGGTATTTTCTTTACGCGCGAAATGTTTATTGCAATGGAGGGAAGAGATGGTTATAAGGAAAAATAACATTTAATGGGCTACCTAATATGTATTGCACAAGTCTTTAGAACCAAAAAAATATCCATTTCAACAGCTTTCCTGGACCTGAGGTCATTTAGTCGCAAATGCTTGCCACACGAAGCAGTTGTCTTTTTTATTAATTTACTATATCAATGACGGATCAACAACAACTGCTGAAATGGAAGAATGCGCACAAGGAAGTGCCATTCTGCTATCTTGCCCTTCGTCCAAAATGGCGCCCTTCTTGCTCGTCATATTCTTGTTAGTCGGCTTTTCTAAATTCATTTAGGGAAGAAAAGCCTTTACAAGCGCAAAGAGGGAATGACGCCGGTAGGTGGCTACAGTTCTGCCTAGTGAGAGAAGAATAGCTTGAACCTCTTTGAAATGGTCTGCAGAATGGAGACTCACGGTCGTAACCTAACCCTCAGCACACTCACACACTGTGCATGCCCCGTAGATAAAACACATAAATAGTGCTATGGAAATCTCACATTTAAGGAAATACATTGATGGTGAACGTCGACATTGTGATGATGGAACGTGGGTCAAAGAAATGTTCTCGAGAAACAGCCATTGTGTACGTGCATGAAGTCACGCGACAGATATGTAAACTAACTGAGTCACCAGAATACACCAAGAATCTTACAACACAAATGGCACGCAACATTTAATATAAAAAGTATCCAATTTCTTCGAAATATTTGCTCACATGGCCGTGCAACAATGTTGCACTGTGGGCGTTTATATTCTTCGCCACCAAGGGGCGCCCAACCACAGTGACTTGGATTCGATTGAAAAAATGTCATGCCAAATTCCCCGGTAACAAGGATTATGGGTCTTCTGAACAATGCCCTTTCGGATGAGAACGTGAAAAGCATCCGTGTGGTTGCGTGACAAATGTAAATTGATTAGGCTGAGATTCATAGGATTGAGAAGAAACAGCGATGATTAAAAAAAAGAAGAAAACAGTTTTTGTATAGGATACAACAACCATGGTTATTACAACAGAGATGACATTTAGAGGTGACATTTTGAATTCGTCGGGTTCTGTTTGCCTTGTTTATTATCTCAGTCCGTGATTTGAACAATTCACAATGAGGCCACTGTTTGAAGACCTAGCCCAGTGGCAATACCATTGTAATCATTTGGGTGAAGGTGGTGATGGTAAACTTTGTCCACTAATGGATGACGGAGACTGGAGCGTAGAAAAAGGGGAGGGGGCGGAGTGCTGGAGGAGGAGAGGCGGAGGCTAAAGAAAATATTGAAGTTCATCAAGGGTTGGGACACAAGCCTCTGCACAGATTGCAGCTGTTACTACTAGAAATTAATTTTCGCAGGAGCTTGTCTGGCTATTCCTTCTGTCTCTGCTTCAGTGCGAGTGTGTTGTCTTTGCTGTCTGCAATCGCTCTGTGTTTTTGGGATTACTATCTCGCCATCGCGCAGGGATTTGCAGAACATGGTGATCAAAGTTTACATAGCATCGTCCTCCGGGTCGACATCGGTAAGAACCTTCACTCAAAGACGCATTGCTTATTCACTTGTATCCTGATATGAGAGGGAACACCACATTTCATAGCAAAGCGAACTGCTGCTGAACCATCATGTAAAATAGCGGAATAGCGAAGCAGCAGCCTGTGTGCTATTCTACATTTGGTTGCAAATAGAATGTTTTTAAAGCCAAGTGTGCTGTTGCCTATTGGACAGATTTGAGCAACTTTACATTGGAACAAACTTTCTTCCTGCACAGTAGCTATTGTGTATTAGGACTCAAAACTGGTTGGGATATTAAGTAGCCAGCCACAATCCTCTGATAAATTGTTCTGCATCACAAGAAAGTTATCCATGTAGGTCTTCAGAGAGAACAGTTTCTCTCTATCAGCCTCTCTCTCTCTTGTAAACCAGTCAGCCAGTAAAGTAGCTGCTCAGTTCTGTGTGACTGTCTAAATAAGGTGTGAAGACTGAAAGTCAATGCTGATCCTGAGCCACTTCCTGATCAGTCTGTGTGTCTGTCACTGTAACTTGAACTAGTGTTGTAGCACCATAGGTCTACAGCAGAAAGAACATCACACACTAGAGAGTCCAAACTATCTCTGTGTGAGACTGAAGTACCAAACGTCCATTTTAAAGTGTGTGGCTCAGATCTCCAGTGTTACAGAGCGTGGGTTAGCTGTAGTGATGTCTGAAAGTTGTGATGCAACCTTTCATGGCCAGCTGGTTCCTCCCCTAACTTTGGGAGTTAAGCAGCACTATGATGCTCAGAGGACCTGTTACATAACCCCAGTTTAACACATCAATCTTGTGGTTAGTGTGTGTGTGTGTGTGTGTGTGTGGTGGTGGTGGTGGTGGTGGGAGGGGGGGCAACCCCACAAAAATGAGACCTGTGGGACCCACAAGCAGAAATGCTCAGCCCAGAAGCAGAAATGCCACTGAAAAAAAAAATGGAAAACTGACAAAGCTGATAGGGAGCAAAATTATCACAGGCTGCACACACACACACACACAAACACACACACACACACACACACAAACACACAACCGCAACTAAGTTTGAGCCTGGGTAGCTTTAAAGTCTCACATCTGTAAGAATGTGCTGTAGTACTGGACCACATTAACAGTTGGTCTTAAAAATGGGCAGCTGATCTACATGGGGCTTTATAGTAAAGTAAACAAAAGTGTTGTTTCATCACTGGTTTCATCACACCCTATATAGCCATCTGGGCCACATGGCCTCTGTAGTGTATACTATAACTTGACCATAACTTTATAAATGTACATATGGATGATGTGGCTTCTTACCAGTTCTGGTTATGCATTCAGCTTACACTTGCAGCCTATTTATATGTGACCAAAATATGGGAAGTTTATGTCAACACAGTCTACTTGAAATGGAAGTGTACATAAACCTCTTTTGGGGGTCTCTTTCTTGATATAAAATAGTGTCTGGACAATAGTTATAATTTAATATGATCGTCACAATGTTGAGACGTGTGGAAGATTTCAGTATGTTGGTGGCCTTTTGTAGACTTAACTGTGTCCTGTCCTCATTGGATTTGTAGAGGGACAACTTCAGACTTTCCCCTGCCCATAAATGCATTTACATACTTACAGATGAATAGATAGATAAGCAGTTTGTTTGCCAGACAGAAAGACAGACAAACCTATTGTGTGCTATTGGTGTAGACTAGTATCAGGCCTAGTCCTGTCTAACCAGAACTAAGCCCTAATTGCCTGGAGTGCAACACATACAGCAGGCAAGCGGTCAGAGACTCAGGAATAGCTGTCCTCCTTCCAACTGACTGCACACTGAGGGCAATGAACATCACTCTGTTTACAGCAAAGATTCTAGAACAGAGCTCCGCTCTAGAATCCTTGGTTTACAGGAAGAGGCTGGGAGTGTAGTTCACAGATCTGGAGTGTGCTGCTGTACTGTAGATAGCAAAGGCCTGACCAAACCAAACTTCAATTGAGCCTAATTTGATATTGTCCTCTGACTATCTGGATCTTGTGATGCTTTGTTCAGATGACTTGGCTGGTGGCTTTGTATTCCTTGTCATTGTGAAAGTCATCATGTAACAGCATGTTTTATTTTTAGATGTTATATGAACAGATTGTGAATATTACGGCAAAATTAGGTATCTGTGCCTTGCATTTGTGTCATTTGTATAGTTTGTATATTTGCCTAATAGGCAAATGATTCCAACATTTGTAGTCAGCATGAGTGGTTTAAACAAATTCATGAGCAAATCGTATTTGTGCAGGACAGCCTTTGCGTGTATGTGTGTGTGAGTATAAGTTATGTTTTTATGGGCAAGGTTGCCCAAGTTGTTTTGTGGCTGTTTTTGAAGCCTGGGTTGTCTACAGAGATCACATTTTTTTTTTACAGTGTATTCAAGAACAGGCAGCTAGCGGATGGTGAGGTGATGTTTGCAGTAAGTGACAAAAAGTATGACATCGCTTAGAGCACCTTTAATGTCTTATCTTGAGAGCCATGTTTGCATATTAATACCTGAAAAAATATTATTCCTAGCCTGCCCACATTTTGTAAGATGGAAGATAAGCATATACTGAATACTGGACCATTAAAAGTTTTTACTGCATGCACATTGGTTTTATATATGGCAGATTATGAACAAAGTGCAAAACAGAGTGATATTGAGGTTAAAAACATTTTTGTAACAACATGACACCAGTCAGTACCTTGACTGCAAATAATGGTGTAGCCATATCTAAGGTATCCAGAGCGTAGGAACATAGAGAACACTAAAAAGTGTGGTTGCTTTTTCTGGTAATTTTCCAAGGACAAAAATGGCATGTAGCTAATAGGAATCTGAAAATCTATATGGGAATAGTTCAGTATTTAATCATGTAAATCTATATGGGAATAGTTAATTTAATCATGTAAATCTATATGGGAATAGTTCAATATCATGTAAATCTATATGGGAATAGTTCAGTATTTAATCATGTATAGTGTATAAAGTCAAATTGTATGTTACCTTCATGTATGTTACCTGTATGTTACCTTCATAGATTGACTTAGTTATTTACATTGGTATACCTCTGCTTCTTCATTCTTGCTCCTGGGGAACTATCTTGTTCCTGAGGAACTCTATGTAATTATCTGTAACATTTTTTCAAGATTTTCAAGTTCCTAGCTGCCCCACATGCTATTTTAGTCTTTTGAAAATGACAGGAAAATGCAACTTTCCCTTGTTTCATCGTCAAAATCTTTGTGCCCATTATATGTGGACCCATTCGTAATATAGACAAGGTTTGAAAAACCAAATCTGACACCTTACTATTATGGAGACTGCTGGCAGTACTTAAAATGTTCTAGTCTTTGATTGTAGTTTTTTATTGTCTTTGCAAACTGACATAACAACTCCAGACAATTCTAAAGATCAGATCAGGCTGTCAGAACCACATTTGTCCCCTTACTCCTTAATCTTCAGTAGAGGTGTCAATAATCTGTATACCAACTTCTCAGATAAAGCAAAATGAAATCGTAAATCAGGCAACATAAGCAAGACAGGAAGTGTGTTTCCTCCAGTTTTGATTTTTAAGATACAAGTAACACTGAATGAATCAGCAAACATACAGAGATACAAAATCACCTAAGAGCTCCACATCTGTTATCCCATCCTAAATGCATCCTGTCCTAACACATTGTTGTAATACGTTATTAACCTTGACCAGTAGGTGATGTAAAAGGTGGTGGACCCAGTTTTGAATAGCTTAAAAACTTATTTTTATTTTGTTCAAATTGTATAGCTGTCCTCCATAAAGGTCTATTTGAGTTATAGGTTACCGTCTTTGAAACCTTTACCTATGCAGCTGTGTCAGCCATCAGCTCTGTTTTCTTTAGGTGCTGAGAGCCATCCTTGTTTTCAGCATGAGTCAGCTGTTGTTGTAGGACTGCAGCACTATACTGGATGGCCAAAACAGACATACAAGCCCAGAGGCCTTAGTTTAGAGTTTAAGCCAAAATCCATACTGGCCCCTGAGACCAAAAAAAAAACCGCACGTAGCCAAGCTCTCAGAGCCAGGCTGTAGAACAGAGGGCCAGATGGCGAGGAGAGGAAGGTAGGCTATAAGAGGAAGTTTGTGTTTCTCTGCAAAGCATGCACACTGGCCCTGAGAAAGATGGGTGTGTAACCCAAACATGCTGAAAGCACAAGGTCCCATTTTACTCAGAGTTGATGATGTCAGCCTATTGGCAGCCCATGCAAGGTCTGTGTCACACTGGAGGAGTCTGAGTCTGACCTCACTAGAAGAAGGGTCAGGGCCTTGACACTCAGTTCTGTAAATATGGAAGGTTGTTAGCAGGCACATTTCTAATTCAGATGACTTGAAATGCTCATGTAAGCCATTATCAGAGTTTGTGTGTGTGTGTGTATGTTTGTGTGCATATGGCTGCTTTGAATGCATAATTGATAGCTAATTCTACATGTTGGTTTTAATTTAACACCACAGATGTTAAAAACCACAAAATCTAGTATGTAAAAAAAAGTTTGGGAAATATATATACATCAAGCCCTGAATCTTTCACTGAGCCAGTCTGGTCTTCAGAAGAAAGGCACTTCCCGATAGGACTGTTGAAGAATCACTTCAGAACTACTAAGACATCACTTAGGAAGCCTGCGATCCAACGATCTGACTGCTCTTTACAACTCTTAAGCGGCTAATTGGCCATAATCTGACCCCTTTGCTCTGTGTATTGGCACAGCTAGTAGACAGACTGGAGAATCAATAGGGCTGGCCAGTAGAGAGCCACTGATGGGTATTGATTGCAGTCAGGCCTAGAGGCTCTGTTGATAAATCCGTTTTTAAGAGACGTGACTCAGCAAATGATATGGGGAAAGACGTCCCGACGTGGTTGTTGTGTTGTGGTGTTGGGTGAATCACACCACGTATTCCCTTAAATAGGGAAGGTTATGGCTGTCTTATCTTGTCTGGTGTAATAAAAGGGTGCGGCAGTATAATTTGTGTACATACTGTATGGTCACGAGTTATGCAAAGTGCTTCATATGAAAACTCTGAATCATTCATTAACACATGAACTCATTTCGGTCAAGCCTTATTTCCTTGTAAGAAGACTTTTATTTAATTATTTACAGTTAGAACTGTCTGAAACCACATCTTTGACTCCGACTCTATTTACTTAACAGTAAATAATTGTGTATAGAGATATTGAGTGGCACATCCAGAACTTGTGCTCCAGGCAGTCGGATAAATGTTCTGTCAGGAATGCAGGCCCTTGTTTATCTCCACACCCATTTTAATAGGATAAACGAAGCACAATGGCAATTATCTTATAGGGCAGCACAAATACATCTGAGAGTCAGAAAGAGAGAGAGAGAGAGAGAGAGAGAGAGAGAGAGGCAGAAAGAGAGAGAGAGAGAGAGAGAGAGAGAGAGGCAGAAAGAGAGAGAGACCGACCTGTTTTACAAAGAGAGGTGGTGGGAGATGGAGTTTGGCATAGTTCCCTTCCAAATTAATTTAGCTTGGCGTTGGTACAATGGGGGTTTTGTGACAGCGGTCCTTGAGAACAAGAGAGAGACAGAGAGAGAAAAAAACAGAAAGAGAGAGAATGAGAGGGCATAAATGAGGGGAAAGCTGTCCTGTCCTCGCACTCTTTCACAGGAAAAGGTTGTGCAATAGAGTTGCCCTGTTCCCAGCAGACCCACCTCAATTGAAGTGCAACACAGCAGCTGTGTCTTTTTCACTCCTTCATGCAAGTGCTCGCCACATCACCCATCAACGTAATCAAACTAGCAAGCTTTGCATTCGGCCCGACCTCTTGGACTCACATTTGGAAATATTTGCCTTCTGAAGCCAGTATGCAAAGTCTAATTTGTTTGTCTTTGGGGAGTAATGGGATTGGCAAGCAAAGGATGCTGATCGTTGGCTGTACACACGCCCAACCCTCTCACCCTTCCCAGTGCACTACAACCTGCAACCTTTGAAATGCTGCAGCTGACGTGGTCTAACATGCTTTCCTCCTCCACCCATCTGTGTGGGGATGTCTGTCTCTTTCTTCCCCATGCTGTTTGGGTGATTGTTTGGGAGTAGCGGCAGCCGGGCCAGCTGAGCTGACATGGGCTTGAGTACTCTCAGCTGGCCATATTTGGCGTGGGTTTGACCATCTCCCTCCTCCCGGCTGTGAGCCTCACGGGCAGATCTCCCCGGCTTCCGACTCTCCTTCTAAGGGCATTCTTCTCTGAGTCAGGCACTCCTTTCCCCTTACACTGAGTCCAAGTGCAGACGTACATAGGCCTGTGCATTGCAGTGTCTGAAACATTATTAGCTTCTAGAGCTTTCTGTGCCTTCTAAAGGGATTCTCTGTCCTCTCCCACCTGAACTTTCTGCCCTCATCTTTATATTGTTGTTTTTTTTCTCTCTCTCTGTTTCTCTCTCAGTTTCTTATTCTGTCTCTCGTGTCTTTCTGTTTCACTGGTAACTCCTCATTGACATCCTATTTTTGGTGACACAAGCAAGCACACCCAGACTGTCAAGCCACCATTTCCTCTTTGTCGTTTTCCGCTTTATCTTCAGGTTGAAGGGTGTCACAGTCAGGCTTTTGTTTGCCGCTCGTTCAGCGTTCTGCCTCATCTACCCCCCCCGAGCCTCTCTGCTGCTGCCTCTTTCTGAAAAACTGAGAAAGTCGGAGCGAAGAGATTACAAAAAAGGAGGCCATTCATCTCCCTGCATTCCATGGGACAGATCGGGTCATAAATAAAACAAACGAAGCACCGAGTATTTCGCTGACATGAGAGGATTTCCTGGCTCCTCTCTCGCACTCTGGAGGCCTGTGGGTAGCTCTGGCGTTACCATAATCGTAATGATAATAATTGCTTGCATTCCTCTGCAAATGGTTTTATCCAGCGTGACGCTGCTGCTGGCTAAAACTCGGCTGATGCTGGGCCGGAGAGAACGAGGTCAGGCGCTGGAGTAAAGGTGTTACGTTACAGCAGTGAAAGTACTGCAGATTAATGTTCAACCACCGCTCAGCCACCAAGCCAAATGTGCAACCTATCCTGACTCATGGTGAATGAACTCAGTAGTCATGTTTACAGCATAGAGACTCTCTGCTGAGCTGTTTGTAAATTGTCAAAAGGTAAACAAACTTGGAAGTGAGCAAATGTAGGGGCCACAATTCAATGGCACCTATTTTGTTTATATGCAGTTGTTACAAATGAGGGAGAGAAAGTAACATGGATTTGTTCTCACACAAGAAACTACAGAAGTGTAGAAAAGCACCATTGCTTCACAGCATGCAGTGAAAGGAAGAAGTTAGGCTCAGCACTGAGAAATAGACTGACTTCCTTCCTCTCAACTGTAACACTTCTCCTCAGATAAGAGCCAAAACAGTCACAAAGCACTGAAAAGTAGACTGTGACCTTTATATGAGGCCAGTCCACCTCCATAAAATGTTACTGGACTTGACCCACTTCAACCTGATATTACATAAATGAATATAGGAATTTCTGACTGAATAAGTGTTCAATGTAATGCAGTACTTACTGCTGAACAAAGTACAAAACATCTGAAGTTAACATTTAATCTTCAGATGTCAAAGCTACTTTCAGCTGACATTTGATGGTGAGAGTTGTGGGTGTGATAGGAATGGATTGTTCTGGGAGCCCAGAAGGTCACGGTTAGGAGTAAAAAACACCAATCATGCATAAGACATAGGGCCGGTTTCCTGTACATGATCACTGTCTGAAGCTAAAAGGGAATGTCCACTGAGGTTTTAGTCTAGGACTAGACTTAATCCATGTATGGGAAACTGGCGCGGAAGGGAAGTGGCTGGTGACTTGGGTCTTCTTATATTGTGTCAATGTAAAATTCCCCATCTCTTACCCTACATTGCACTCCACAGATCAAGAAACAGCAGCAGGATGTCATGGGATTCCTGGAGGTCAACAAGATCCAGTTCGAGGAGTGTGATATCGCCAACAGTGAGGAGAACAGGAAATGGATGCGGGAGAACGTGCCGGTAGAATCCAGACCCACTACGGGAAACCCTCTGCCTCCTCAGATCTTTAATGAAGAACGATATTGTGGGGTTAGTCCAAGGCATCAAAATAAATATTACCCGTCATCTCTGTGTTCATGAACTATACGTTTGTCTGTGTGTGTGTGTGTGTGTGTGTAGAAATCTTTTGTTTTTTATATTATTGTTGTTGTTATAATGTTGTTACATCTTGGTTTTGGTTCCTACACTTACACATTGTCAGCTAAGAATTAGCAACATAAATAAATTTGTTTTTGCAACATTTTTTTTTTCTTTCTCAAAAGTGCACTTGCACCTTGTTAATTTTTAGCTGACAATATTTTGAAGATGCTACAGTATCTCTTAACATAGCCAGGCGTAGCTGATCTTTCCAATTTTCAATTTCACACAAAATCTCCATATTCTCAGAATGATGAATTTCTTGGCCATTTCATGCTAAAACGTCAACTCAGTTGAAATTTAGCTGCTGATTGCAGAGCCAGTGACATTTTTTCACGTGTTGGCTCACAGCAAGTGAGCCCAAGTAGTCAAAAAATGCAAGCCTTGCAGCATCTTTAATCAATTTAAATTGGAGAATCAACAACACATCACTCATGACATGATGAATATCCTACTCGAGGCGATGGTAAGGTTTAGAAGCACAAACATGTTCTTCAGTAGCTTCTTTGTTTGCTACTGAAGCTGTGAAGAGGAACTGTTTGTATTTGTGTCAGTGAGTGAGCTAGAACTATCTGTCCATGAGGCTTTATTCAGTGTTTGTTTAGTGTATTTTGCTTTACCTTTGCATTAGTCCTGCATAAGTATGAATTAGACAGCTGGTATGTAACAAAATCTGTGTATATGAAAATGAAAACCCGAGCAGCATTGAATTTCACAGACAATAGAGATGGCTAGCCTAAGGACAAACACACCTGCTATGAGAGAATGGATACACACCCACTCCACATGACTTAAGTTTGGTGTGTTTGAACACACACACACACACACACACACACACACACACACACAAATGGGTGTCTCTTTTTACCAAGGTAGGCAAATTCCTGGTCTGTTAGTGCTACCACAGGCTACTGAACAACAATCAACTGAGCTCAATCAGAATCACTCAGGATACACTGATCATCTACAGTTGCTGACATATTGATTGCTCTCTGTTAGTGTGCTAAGCTAAAGAAATCAAAAGGAAATGTGCTGTGATTTTTCCATAAACACCGTTTGCATTCTCTGCTCTATTTTTCAGAACTATGAGGACTTTTTTAATGCCAGAGAAGACAACATTGTCTATGCATTTCTAGGCTTGATTGCTCCACCGGGGTCAAAGGTGAGGGTATTGCTGTCTGTTTGAATCAGCTCACTTTTACTCTTACAGTGTGGAATGTTCCCCAATTCCCCACACATATACGCACGCACACACACACACACACACAGATCACAGTCACAGAGGCACAAAGCTAATTTTTATTCATACAGTGTGGACACATGCTAAACCCCAAACAGAAACTGTAGCCTACATGTGTTCACTAGCAGCATGCATGCACAGACACACACACACACACACACACACACACACACACACACACACACACACACACCCCTCCCCATGGCAGTCCTTCATCCAAGCGGTGTGTGTGATCAGAGCAGTGTGAAGGGAGCTGGACACAAGTCCTGGCAGCAACAACATTAGGCCCAATGGGAACTGGCAGACCAGACCGCTGCCCACTGGGGAGACTGCTCGTCCCCACAGAGAACTGGGCAAATGTGTGTGTGTGTGTGTGTGTGTGTGTCTGTTTGTATGTCTATGTGTGTAAGGGCTCTGTCTAGCACTGGGAGGCAGATCGTTAATTAAGCTGTGTCTCATAAAGGCTCACGCATCAATAGGTCCAGCATCCTGCCTGTCTGTCTGCCACCACTACCAGAGTGTGTGTGTGTGTGTGTAAGAACGAGACCATAAGCTCTCACAGTCACATAGCCCTCTGCTGCCCCCTGACTGCTCAGTCTGGTATTGCAGTGGGTGGGGCATTGTGAGCTGTGGTGGTAAAGAAAGGCCTTTTTTGGCTTTTCCTCCTTCTTTTCACCTGCTATGGCTCATTGTTTATGCAGGAGTCACTGCAAGCAATTTTATGCTTCCTTGCTCTCTCTTACACACACACATATACCCAAAACACATTTAATGCTACAATATGCTGCCAGATGTGCTGCTAACTGAGCGTTGGTGCTGCTAACTGACCATTGGTTATTGGTGCTAATTATGGTCTGTCTCTGCTCCACTCTCCCTCACTGGGTTTCCTAAGTGATGACTCCATCACTGTTGTTTTCCCTGATTTTAAAATTCAAATATAAATTAATATATATTAATTAAATTAATAATAAATAAAATAAAATAAAATTAATAAATAAATTCATAAGGCCAACATTGCAGGATGTATAATAGCAAACAGAAGCATGGCCCCCTTTAGAAACAAGGGATATCAGATGAAAAGAAATTACGTGCTGTATTTTAGAAGTATACATATCCACGGCACATCCACATACATATCCACAGCACTTTAATGTGAATGTGGTTTTAACCTAAATTGCAGTCTTACCTGATCTATAAGTCCTGTACTGGTCTTACCTCAGTTTCTCTCCTCTCTTTCACAGGAGGCGGAGGCTGCCGCTAAGAAAGGACTGCAGTAGTCTCTTTCTTTCTTTCTCTCTCTATCCCGGCACCTTTTCACTCCTATCTCTCTATCCACCCACCGCGCTGTCGCTGATGTTTCTGGTACTGCAGCTCAGCCCAGGAGAACCTCTCCACTCCAACCTGCATCTACAAACAGATCCTGAACAAGAAAAAGAAATCACATAGGCTTAGCATCTGCCCCAGTTTGAGCAGGCCTACATTCCTCCGTAACAATCCTCTGTGCTGTTGTTTCTGTCACTAAACATGAATGCCTTCTAACGTTGTTCACACGTGTTATTGTTTGTCTGTAGAGTAGAAACGCAGGTAATAGGGCTAACGGATAGTATCATGTAGCTTTTATTAGCGATTCGGTTTTCTTTTGTCCACCACCGTCCATGATTGTCAGAATAACTACCAATAATGAATGTGTGTTTTGGTGAGCTTATTCAGTCAGACAACAATATGTGGTCAGACTTCCAGACTAGTAAAATCATGTGTATGTCCTGTTACCTGTGACACATTGTATTAAGGATACAAGACCTAGTGCCTCTATCAAAACAATGCGCAATCCGTTGAATATTTGTAGCATTCAAATAAAAAAATAATAAAAAAAGAGTGAAAATTAACCCTTTGCTTGTAATAACACCTGGGACTGGTCCATACCTAAGCATTTAGTAGAAGTCAAAGGGCTACTATGACAATGATATGTAACAGTCTCTCCAGTTTGACCAGGTCCTGGTCACATTGGAGCCGACTGCAGTAGTCTTAATTGTGCTTTTTGTACGAATATTTTTGTGTATATCACTATGTGTCTATTTTGCTTCTGTTATTTGTACTCTCTTTGTTAATTGTGCACAATTTTCTACTTGATGGGGAAATAGAAGAAAGAATGATAAAATACAACGAAGATGAAGAACATGCCAAAAAAATGAATGAATATGTTATGAAAGGGAGCAGAGAAATAAAACATGGTATTGTGATCTGAGTGTTATGTCTCTTGTCTTGTATTGCTGACTTTCCATTGAGGAGCCGAACTAGCAGGCCCTGTTCGACAATGTCATCCTACATATTTTGGGAACCACTACTCTGCTGCCATCCTTGCTTCTGGTATTAATGTTTTTTGTGGTAATCTCTCTCTTGTCAAGTTAAATCTGGGAACAGTAAATTATGTTTTCAGTAGATAACTTTTCCCAGAATTGTCACCATTTACACACAGATGTAAGGCATGAACTATCCGACCAAATGTTCTGAGTGGAAAAAAGTATTATTGTCTCGGCATTAAGGGGAATGCCTGAAGTATTCATGGGTGTTTTATATAGTGTAAAAAGGATAGTCATACTTCCTGATATACAGTATTTCTCAATAATAGTTCTCAAACTATTCAATGTAGATCTTGTACACAGTTTGTAGAGTGTATGAATATTAGGAACATTTCCATTCATATTGTTTCAGTTCAGTTAAGTTACAAGGAATGTGATGGAGGATTGTCTTGTTTATTTGTAAATAAAAGTAACCTGTTTAGTACATGGCAGATGCTTAAATGTCATTCTGATTCTACATTACAACTTGAACTTTCGTTTAAGTTGAAATGCCTCCCACAGCTCTGGCTGTGCTCACTTCCTGTTTTCAGAATGGAGAAAGAGGACCTTCTGGTGCTGGGGGAATCTCTGTTCCGTCCAAGCATGGTTAAGACCATGGATTAAGAGACCAAAAGCAACCAAGATCTGACAGTCAACAATGGTGTGATATTCATCTTGTTACCTTATCAACAACAGGTAAGATGGTCTGCTGGTATGTGTTTTATTACAGGCAACCTAATGAGTCAAGATACAGTCAATTATTATTGAGCTTTACGCAATAACATGCTGCTTTCTGAGTCAAGAATGTATTCTTAATAAGTTAGACCAGATGCTATGACATTGCATAATATCCACCACATTATTACATAACCCAAACGGCTGATCATGAAAAGATAGAGTACATGCCATTATGTTGCAATAATATTAAAGCAAACAGATTTTATAGCCCATTTTACTGTTATCCACACAGATTCTTCAACATTTTACACCATCTCTGCTTGCACCTCCTCTGTGGGTTTATTTGGACGTGCCAATGCTTGCAGAGGGTTTCTTGAGAGTCCTGTGCTATAAAGACAGCACAGAGTCTGACCCAGATGCTCATGGCTTTTCTTCTACTCAATCTATTCACTTTGAGCGGCCAGGTGGACATCAGAGACACAAACAAGCGCAGAGAGGTGAGAGCCAATGATTTTACTGGACATGTTTTCTTTCAAGTTTGATCTAACATTATACGGAGTCAACACATCCCGGGGAGACATGAGAGTGTTTTTTGGCCCACAAAGGTTGCTTTGTGATTTTGTTTTTGATGGTAAATATGCTTGGCTTTTAATTGGCCGCTGTGGGAAATCCCCTACCTATAGCACAAGGAATTTAACACCTATCCTGTATCCTATATCTGAAATAGGTCAAAAAGGATCAATAATGATATATATGGTTTTGGTTTGCTTTAAGTCACAGTATTTTCAATGTTGTCTTCCAATAAAGCTGTTGCTCTGAAAGAGGAAGTGGAGCAGGTGGATTTTGAGCTGGGTACAGTCCAAAGCATGGGTGGTGGTGCTGTATCCATCCCGAAACCCACAATCTTCCGCTCCAGCCCTGAACCTTACCCCAGATGTACACCCCAGGGGCCACTGCAGCCCACGAGTCTCTATACCCAGTTCTGCTCCAGTCTGCCCCAAAGGGGCCAACAGCAGACGAACAATGATTTCAGAGAGCAGGATGACTACAGACCTGGTGAGGATGCCCCTGCGCTTCCCCTGATAGACCCCATAAGGCGGAGGTTGGAGGCAGTTGCACCGGACCACGGTTACCTTGCAATGGACAGCAGCATCACTCTCCAGGGTGGTGAGCCTTTGACCAACTCCATGCTGAACGGCTACCTGGAGAGCAAGCTGACGGAGGTGTACAGTCAGTATCTTCAGGAGAGGCTGGTACGGCCAGGCACATCCCCTAGATGGAGCCTCCTGGCGCCACTGCCTCCGGGATATGTAGTTCAGCAGCTCAGTCACCAGGTGGCGCTGGAGCAGGGCCTGGAGGTGGATGAGGCTCGTAGCCTAGTGCTCAGCTACATGCACACCCAGGGAGGGGACAGTAGGGCTGTCAGCTCCCATTTCAGCTCCCCGGTCCTACGGATCTCAGAGCTGGAGAAGTGACCCATGCAAGACCTACACATGCCTTGATAATCTCATGTCAAATCACAGAATCTTCTCTGTCATTACTATCATTTGGTCATCTGCCTCATTCCTGTCTCTCTGATCTGGAGCAAGTTGTGGACTACTGTGTTGAATGCATTTAACCTTATATTGACATAATTTCAGTGTTAGTATAATAAATAATATAAAACAAAGAGAAAGATATTTGCATTTCTTTCAATATATTTTCTTCACTATGTTTACATTTAAGGAAGTCATTTTAGTGCCTATTACAATGATATAGCGGCGGGTACAGTAACAGTAAAGTTCAGTCCCGACGCCTTGATGGGCGCTAGCACCCATACATAGTGTTTCAGGTTGGTGTAGGAGCGTTTCAGCTTGCCACTCATAGATTCCATTTGAGGATAAAATGCTATATTAGAATGTGTCGCCAAGATTTTTAATGAGGAATTAACAGCATTATCTCAAAATCCCATAACTAACACAGTATAATTTTTGAGTCACCTGTTCATCTAGTAAATTAAAGGGAAGTTCTGGAGTTAACAACCTGGGGTCTACAGTATTTGTGGTTGATAACTGGTTCGTTTTGGAGCAAAATTATGTTACGTTTACGTTTTGAGACCATTGTTTCCATTAGCAACAAAATGATTTATAACGAGTTGCAGCGGGCACACACACACGTCAAAAGAAATCGTATTTTCAAACCACTGACAACTTTGGCGGAAGTATCCATAGAGTTCCTACAGATAAACCGAATTATTGCAAACGTTGAAAGTGAACAGAGAGGCTATGATAAGGAGGGTTTCTGAAGGCAACACGTCGCGTTCATGGGCATCCTTTTTGGGCAACCTTTTTCCCAGTGAAAACGTCATCATTCACGTCACTTCATGTGGGAATCAGAGGTGGGAACTGGGGCTAGATTTTGCTAACAGAGTTTCCCAGTTAGGGGCTCGTCATCACTTTTGTCGTCACGTTGTAGTTCGTTTGTAGTACATGTGGCCTTTTTATGTCCAACAGTTTTAATGTGAACTTGGGAATTTGTCGTTTTTGTCACTTGAAAGCTGCATATTTATTTTCACAAGTGTCTTACACTATATTTTTAAGCAAATACAGTTGTTATTTGAGATTAGTGAGCGTATATTTTAACCTTTGTTAGTCAAGTCATTTTATTTGTATAGCACATTTAAATGAACAACAGTTGACCCAAAGTGCTTTACAGGTTAGAGCAGGGAAGGCAGAATCAATATGCCTTGAAGATACATAGACAGGTGTGCAAGACCCCATGAATATAGTTAAATAATGTAAAATAGAATAAAACAGGGCAGCCGTGGCCTACTGGTTAGCGCTTCGGACTTGTTACCGGAGGGTTGCCGGTTCGAACCCCGACCAGTAGGCATGGCTGAAGTGCCCTTGAGCAAGGCTCCCCGAGCGCCGCTGTTGTTGCAGGCACTGCGCCGGGATTAGTGTATGCTTCACCTCACTGTGTGCTGAGTGTGTTTCACTAATTCACAGATTGGGATAAATGCAGAGACCAAATTTCCCTCACGGGATCAAAAAAGTATATATACTTAAAACAAATGTATATGTACTATGTAATTTATATGTATTTATGTGTACTATATCTATAGTACACATAAACACACACACACACACACACACACACACATATATACTGTGAGTGAGTATGTGAAGCCTTACAATGTGATGGTAAAATGTAATGGTGTTAGAATGTACATGGAGGTAGTGCTGGGCGGTATAACCAAAAATGTATATCACGGTATTTTTAAAAATTCTTACGGTTTCACGGTATATGACGGTATTTTTCCCCCATGCATAATCAGATGTTCACAGCATTTTCTACAGGTTGAGAGAGGAATTGCTGCAGTACATTGACTAAGGATGGTCTATTTTACTGTCATGATGTGGAATAACTCCACACTAGTGGTAATGCATGGCCCCAGAAAATGATGCTGTTTACAAAGAGCCAATCATGATTCTAATGCATCAGAATGCAAAGACGATTGCAGTCAAAATACAGAACTTTTACTGTGCAAATTTCACAAACATCTTGTATAAAACCAATACAAAAAGTAGTGCAATTTGCAATAATTATACTTTTTTGAAAATTATACAATATAAAATAAAACCTCTCTGCTAATATGCTTACTCTGACAAATAGGCCTATTAGAAACATGCCTTATTGTTATTGTGTGGTTTGCATGATGTTAGTGGGCTAACGTTAACTTCATGTGGATGTGGATGTCTTCTTAGCCTGCCATGAGCTTCGGTTCGGTTCGCTAGGCAAAACATTAACAAAAAAGTTCGTTTTGGTGCATGACAGTCAGGCTCATTTCTAACTAGCCAGCTAGTTTTGCTCAGTTCATGTCTATAACATGCTTCACTTGCTAACTGGATAATTTCAGCGAATATTCTTAAGGTGAGATGAATGATAAGATCATTAAACTTCATTGTGTTCGGTGGGTTGCTAACTAACGACATCACCTACTAGCCAGCTAGTTACAACTGTTGAAAAATCTCAATATAATTTTCGTGACGGTAAATCCCTTTCAATCCAGTATCCCTTAACGTTTTTCCTTAACTAAAGAAACAATTTAAGGTATTCTGTGCAACACCCTTAAATAAACCCCTTACCTAAGGAGAAAGTAAGTCTTAAGGGTCATACTTCAGGGGGAAAACTTAAGGTGTTTTGTGTTTACCCTCACAGTCGCACCATGCGTGCGTGTGAAAAAAGTCTTGTCGGAAACACTGTCGCGCGTGCAGCGTTCCAAACGTTGTGTAATCAAATACACTGGTATGGCGGTATATTAAAAATTCATATAATAACGAAAATATACCATTCACACCGGTATACGGTGTGAACCGGTATACCGCCCAGCACTACATGGAGGTAGATACCGGGGCAGCGATGTCAGTTATCTCGGAGAACTTGTATCGATCTAAACTGAAGAGAGTGACCTTGCAACCGTGTGACATTACATTAAGAACATACACTGACCAACCGTTAGCCTTGTTAGGTAAAATCGTAGTGTATGTGCAATGTGGGAAGCAGCAATTACTGTTGCCCTTGCTAGTGGCTCGTGGTAAGGCACCCGCGCTCATGGGCCGTGATTGGATTCGAGTGCTCAATTTAGATTGGTCAAAAGTGAATCACGTTGCCGTATCTGACCCAGTGGAACAAGTGTTCTCAGAGCACAAAGCAGTGTTCAGCACAGAGCTAGGATGCGCTAAAGGCGTCACTGCATCCTTACGTGTAGCACCGGATACTAAACCAAAGTTTTGTAAAGCCAGACCAGTGCCTTATGCACTGCGCGAAATCGTGGAGAAAAAGTTAATCGAGCTCGAACAACAGGGAATAATCTCTCAGTGTAAAATGTAGCTCAAATGAAATATTCAAAATGTGTGAACTCTGAACTCTGTGTCTTTGCATACACAGCTCAAATGGTGAACAAGCAATATCCTACAAATAATTTAAAGTTCTCAAACTATGAGAGTTTTATGAAGTGCTGGCAAAAACATCTGAAATGACCACTTTCACTCACCTGATGAGAACTTTGTGAATTGTAAATTTTATATGAACATTTGAACGAGTAGAAATAGAAATAATTATCCCAGAAAGTCCCAGAAATATGACTTGAATAGAAGTTAGTTAGTTATTAGCAATTAATTGATAAACTTTTAGAATACTTTGAGCACTGATACAGTCAGCATAGGCCTCTTACATTGTTTGCAAGTAGGCCTACATTTCATTCCGTTTTCGATGGCAAGCGGGAAACAGCGCTAAAACAACCACCAGTGGACAAAAAGAGTATTACATGTGTACTGTTAAAACTCGCTATAGAGAATGAATGGGGGAAATGACGGAGGTTATAGTTTGACGATGTCATACTCCCATGCGGGGCAGATGCTATATACCACGGACATGTTTTGGGGGGCCACCCAAAATCAGGTGGCGGGCCGTAGTTTGGGGACCACTGGACTAGAAGAACATGGGCTTAGGCTTAACAAAGAGAAATGTGCTTTCTTTCAGAGTAGTGTGGCCTACCTCGGGCATGTAATTGATGCCGAGGGGGTGTGTCCAATTAAAGAGAAAACTGAGGCTATTGACAAAGCTCCTGTGCCGAAAAATGTGACAAAATTGAGGTCATACTTAGCCATGCTCAATTACTATGGCAAATTCATACCAAACCTGTCCAGTGAAATTAAGCCCATGACGGAGCTTTTACACAAAGATAAAGAATGGAACTGGACAAGAAAATGTCAAGAGGCGTTTGAACGTACCAAAGCACAGCTGGTAGCCGCGCCAGTGCTTACACATTATGATCCTAAGTTGCCTGTAATTCTGGCATGTGATGCTTCGCCTTACGGCATAGGTGCTGTGATATCACATCAGCTCCCAGACAACAGTGAGAAACCTATAGCGTATGTCTCTAGAACACTCACTAAAACAGAAGTCAACCATTCTCAAATAGAGAAAGAAGCTCTTAGCATTATCTTTGGGGTGAGCAAGTTTAACGACTATCTGTATGGACGAAAGTTTACACTGTTCACCGACCACAAACCACTCCTAAAGATACTTGGCCCTAAAACTGGTGTGCCTACGTTGGCAGCAGCTAGGCTGCAGAGGTGGTCATTAATTTTAGCAGCATACCAGTATGACATACGTTATAAGCCATCTTTACAACATGCAAATGCGAATGCATTATCGCGTTTACCACTAAAGACACAAGAGAGGGACTCAGAGTATAGCTCTGTGTTTAGGGTATCTTTCTTGGATAAAGTACCAGTGTCTTCACACGAGATCGCGAAACAGACGATGACTGATACAGTACTACAGAGAGTGAAACTAGGGCTGGGATAAACGATTATTTTTTAAACAATTAATCTAGCGATTATTTTTTCGATGCATCGATTAATCTAACGATTCATTTTTTCAGTCCGATTCGATTATCTCCCCATTAATTGACTAATAGCAACTTATACATGTTTATTAACATATCTGAATGAAAAAACATGAATTCTTTAACATTGCAATATATATGTTTATTGCTCTTAAGATTCCAAAATAAAAGACTATACAAGTGCAAAGTAATGCATTCTTAGTCAGAGGTAGCATTCAATAAAGTTCAGTAGTGTATAGGTCTAATTGAGTGCCTGTCACTTTAAGAGGGAATCCTTGCAATTAACATTAACACAGTTAAACGGCTGCTGATATGTGGATGCAATTCATAACAAGTATGCAGCCAGGGGCTTCTCATTCATAACGTAGTTAGTTCAAATAACGGTTCGTACTTCTCCTTGGAACAAACACTTTTCCATTTACATCGGGATTTTGCAAACATTTAGAGTCAATAAAATGAGCCCTGCATGAGTAACGAATACAAGCAGCTGTAAGTAAGCATGCTAAGCTTGACATCCAAACAGTATTCTAACGTTAGCTTTTAGATACTGCTTGATTGCATACTGTAACTTAACTTAGTTTAGTCTCCTCAATGTACTATGTTGTGATAAGACCTTAGCAGAGTTTACTTTAACTTTAATGCAGCAGTTTTGAACAAATTTGCGCAGCATGGTCACGATGCTAAACGGATTTAATAGCAATTTCACTAGTTCGCCCTTCTATATGATTGCCTCAGCTAGACTAGAATGTATGGGAGAAGTGCGTGTTTGGCAAGGTAGCTGTCCGTGGTCCTGGAGTGCCTGGAGCGGATATCGCGATAGAGCGATGACCGCTTGCACCCCCCTGTGTAAGGAGGATGAGTAACAGGGCAATTGGTGAAATGGAGGAGTAGGGGGAGGAGGGGGGATGATTTCGCGAACGTCGGAGCGTGTGACGTATGGAAAAGGAGGTCGGCTTAAATAGGCCTACCCTGCGGCGGCAGTGGGTGAGTTAATTGCTGTCAATCATCCCGAAGGCTCCACCCGAACTTTGTTTATAAAACATCATTTCACTAGTTCGCCCTTCTATATGATTGCCTCAGCTAGACTAGAATGTATGGGAGAAGTGCGTGTTTGGCAAGGTAGCTGTCCGTGGTCCTGGAGTGCCTGGAGCGGATATCGCGATAGAGCGATGACCGCTTGCACCCCAAAAGATCACAGAGAAAGGCCGCTACCAACTACATAAGTGCTTGCTGAGCGAGTCGTAAATCCGCTAGATTGGAGCGGATGTAAGACTGGTAGGCATCCGAGGACCAACGGCCCAGTATTTTAATTTGTTGCTCCGATAAGCCGTTGAGCGCAGCTGTTGTGGCAGCTCCTATCCTGAAGGAGTGTGCGGAGTAGCGATCCGCGGGAAAACCAGATTTGACTAGAATGGTTTTTAAGAGTGTCTGGAATCTGTGGCGAGTGATGGGTAGCCCTTCGTCTGACACGAAGGGCGGGCTAGTAGACGAAGCTTGAGCTGACCGATATGAGATGTAGTGAGATAGGTATTGGAAAGGCTGAAGATCTGAGGCGGAGTTAAATGGATATGGAGTGTCCTTTTCGAGACTGATCGGTTTTACTCTGTTTGATGGTAAATCGAATGGTGTCTTGGTCTAGCTGCTCTAGATCTGCGATGCACGGGTGGACATCGGGAATGAAGAGAGACGAAGGGCATGTAAACTCGCTACATCTCAGCAGCCCAAAAAGGCCGGTAGAAACATAACGGAGATGGTGGAATCGGAATGCGGTGACATGACCCTTTGCGAAGGGTAGCGAGGCGGGTGGCGAGAATGCTTGAGGTAATGGGAAGGCGGGAGTCTTGGGGGACTGGATGTTGCCTACGGATACCTTTAATTAACAAGCCTATCCTGGTGTCGGAGAAGGGGCATTCGGAGCCGTGGGAGCGTTTGTAGAAGAAATGAATGCCAGCTAGGTAGACTCTAATGGAAGAAACTTTGATCCCGAGTGAAGTGTGGGCGTAGGTGATGATGATATGGTGACTGCATCGAAACTGGTAAATGGTAGTGAGTGCTTTGCGTGGAACTGTTTGAAGCACGACCAAGCAGTCCAGTAGGACTGCATGGTCCTGGGTGCGAGGGCATGAAGGGCTTGGTCGGCTGTGATGGGCTGAAGATAGCTGAGGGGGTGGTTTATGGGAAGATGGTCTCCGAAAAGCTGGGGAGTGGAGTAGGGTACGGGTCCGCCTCTGGAGCCGAGCTTCTGAATCTCTGGAATTTAAGACGAGAGAGAGAGTCAGCAATTCCATTGTGGCAACCGGGGACGTGCGCGGCTCTTATAATAAGCTGGTAGCTGGCTGCTATCCAGATTAGACGCCTAATAAGAGGGGAAAGCGCAGGCGATTTTGAGCTCGAGTTATTAATGACGTGCACTACGGCTTCGTTGTCGCTGTGGATTATCACTCTTGGAGGTCCGCTCATTCCCCCAGGTAGGGCCGTGATGGCTACGGGGTAGAGTTCGAACACGGCTGACGATTCGTTTCCAGTTGTTAGCTCTCTGAACTCTAGTGGCCACGGGGATGCAAACCAGCGCCCTTTGAAAAAACCTCCGAAGCCTGTTGAGGGGGCTGCGTCGGTGTACAACTGGAGCTCTTCTGGAGATGATTGGCAGTCGTCGTAGAACGTGCACAGACCATTCCATTCGTCTAAAACATCCTCCATAGTTTGATATCGGCCAGACACTGGGCATCTAGAGATACGACGTCTTCGAGAGATGGGGTTGCTGAGCGCAGTTTAGGAGATGCGAGATGAAAGGGCGGCCCTGGGGAATGAGTTGACTAGTGGACACTCGACCGCGCCGTGACTGGGGCTATTGCAGAGGGGACAAGATGGCTTAAGTCCTAGGAAAACGCGGTTATGGAGCTCCATATCGAGCGCGCCCCAGTAGGGGTTTTAGTTCCAGAGGCCGACTCTGGCAGCGCATTTTGCTGAAAACAGCCGGTGGTAGCCTACGTATGAAAATGAGCTCCACCGTAGGATACGGCTAGGCCGGCGATGATGGCCGGGTAGTCATTTAGCTTAGTCATCTGCGTCGACTGGAGAACACGAAACAGACGACTTCTGTGTAGTTGGCAAAAGCTATGGTGAACTCGGGAAATGACAGGGTTTTTTGATGCTGGGCCAGAATTTTTTTTTTTTTTTTTAGAGAAAACCAGTTCGCCGCAAACTAGATCCCGGTTATGAGAGGGAATAGGAAGGGAGGGAAGAATGGTAGAAAGGTCTACGTCTGCACCTGACAAGATGAGGTTCCTGGTGGGCGCTGTGACGGGTGGTGGTTCGAATGCTGCAGCGTGAGGAGGCGGTGGCAGGGCCTGTGCGGTGGCTAAAGAATAGTTTTGCTGCCGGAACGGGACGTCGTGGTCCGAAGCACTCGCGGAGTGCTGATGACCCGCTGCTGCGGGCTGGTCTAGCGCGGAGCCGGGGAAGAGATGGGAAGGGAGAAAAGGGGGGAGGGAGGGAGCGGTCGCTGACGCGACCGGAAGGGGAGCAACCTGGGACAGGGTCGCGGGAAGTGGGACGGGGAAGGAAAGAGGGTTAGGGGGGAGTAGCGACGCTGTCGCTATCGGCGCCGACTAAGACCAGGTGCTCGCTAACTCATAAGAGGGATGGGGAGCTAGTGAGGTGACTCTTCGAGCTGACGCTTCGTGAGTTGAGGCGTGCTGTACAGACGTGGCTCCCGGGATGGAAAGGGGAGGGGGAGAGGGGGGAGGGAGGGAGCAGTCGTCGGAACGACTGGAGGTGGGGCAGGCCTGGACCGAGTCCTGGCTAGGGGAGGTGGATGGGGGAGGGAAAGAAGGAGTGGGGGGGGGGGGGAGTAGCGACGCTGTCGCTACCGGGGCCGTCTGGAAAAGTGGGGCTGGACCCGGAAATACGGCGGAGATGCGGCGGGAATGGGCCTGAGCCGCTGACGTGGCAGTGGCTGTGGCTGAAGCAGCGGAATGATACGCTCTGAAGCGTGTGGTGCCGGAAAGTGCTGTCGGCGTGCCCGGTTCGCGAGGTGGCTGGTGGTGTGTGCTTCGTCCGGCTGAATGGCCGGCGGAAGGAACCGCGTCGGGATGCCAGAAGGAGCAGCTTGCTTCCTGGTCTGGGGAGGAAAACAAAGTGAGGGAGCGGGAGGGCGAAAAGACCGGGTTATCCGACTGCGTTAGAAGGCGGAGGAGATGGAACTTCCTATCCGACATGCGGCATCGCGATGCCGCGGGAATGGAGAGTGCTGCGGATGCGAGCCACTGTCCAGTGGGTAGGGTCAACGCCTTGCTGGCGCTGGGTGGATTTCCAGTTCCATGAGAGCTGTCTTGTCAATGCGAACGATACGCAGACTGAATGATTTCGCGAACGTCGGAGCGTGTGACGTATGGAAAAGGAGGTCGGCTTAAATAGGCCTACCCTGCGGCGGCAGTGGGTGAGTTAATTGCTGTCAATCATCCCGAAGGCTCCACCCGAACTTTGTTTATAAAACATCATTTAGCGCACTGTGTTCTATTGGTACCTTCTGAGCCTACGTCATTATGTTCACTGGAGGCAAAACAAACCATCACCTCAGCTGGGAAGCTAAACGAACAGTCATATTCGGGAGGCTAAAGGTTATCATGGTCTCATCTTGCTGTGCTGTCGGGTGCCAGAACCGAAAAAGTCATCGGTTAAATTTGAAATAAGTAGGCCTAGGCTACAGTTTCCAGTGAGAACGTAGTTGTTCGTTTGACTCACGATAACCCAAGCCTTGTATCGGAACCTCACATATTAGCCTACCAATCGTCCTAATCGTATTTCCAACCTCTTTATTGTCACTTATTCATTTCTATACAAACCAAGACTGCGGATTCCTAAAAAAGTGTATCTAAATAAGCTATGTAGCCTACCAAAAATTTAATTTTACTGTGACTCGAAGAGCTAAACCAAATCCTTGATTACTAGCTACTAGGCTACTACTGTATAAGGCCCAGCACTAACTCCGAGCGTGGTAAACAAAATTGGATATTTCAGGCAGTAAAAGCCCCGGTAAGAAACAAACTAGATTTTGTTCAAATCTAGACACCTATGGCTACTGAAAAATGTGAGGTTCATTTATCAAATGTTATTTTGAAGTATTAAAAAACATTGTTGTTTTAGAATTTTCAAACGAAATGGTTGGTAATTAGCACGTTTGCAATAGCAGCTACATCTTTGCCTTGTGACATGGGCGGGCGCTGGCTCGGTAAAATGTCGGTTCGGCAAACACAAAACTCACCACGTCATTGTAGGCCTATTGTAAGTCTTGGACATGACCATTTAGGAGATAGTTATATGCATTCAATGATTTATACACCCTCAGCTTCTCCTTACTGTAGACACTCGGTTTTTCAATAATGTCCGGCCATTCAACTGATGGCAAACCTGTCTTTCCAATCACTGACGATATTGGGTCTGTCAGGATGGTCCCATCTGATAATGTAGCCTTAGTTTTTTCAAATAATCCTCCCGATCACGTACACTGAGTGTATGTATGTATTGTGTTACATCGTTACACATTTTAGCAAAGATTTTAGATTACTGTCTGATTTTAGCCGCCTCACTAGTACTATTCAAATAGCCGCCTCACTATCCAAACGATTGTTTCTGCCTCCAGTGACGTCACGCCCACCCGAATGTTTATGTTTTCACCACCATACATAGAAGGGGTCTATGCAGTGCTTCTATGTGGCAACAACAATCCTTCAACAACAACCGTGAATATTTTGTTAAATGCACATGCAGAGGAGGAGCAGCGGGCTCGTTACGAGAGAGAGCGGGCGGGGCGAGGAAAGTCTGTGTGAGTAAAACGTGCAACTCAATGAAATTATTTTATTTTATCTTTAATTTAAATAGTACAACATAGAACATCAATGTGTGGTGGCCGGTTTTGTTTTCGTGGTGCCCAGCCACAGATTAGTCAAAGTATGGAAAACACTGAAGGTGTAAAATTAAAAATATTTAGCAGCACACGTTATGCTTGACGAATCGACGCTCATATTTTGCGTCGACGTATTTTTTGCGTCAACGTCATCGATAACGTCGACGCGTTGTCCCAGCCCTAAGTGAAACACTGAATGAATGGCTGGCCAAAGTATTTGAAAGATGAGGAGTTAAGGCCATATTTTATCAGGAACACTGAGCTGACGGTCGAAGCAGACTGTGTGATGTGGGGTTTTCGGGTGGTTATACCAGAGGTGTTAAGACCAAAAATGTTAAGTGAATTGCATGAAAACCACCAGGGAATGATAAAGATGAAGGCATTAGGCCGTAGTCATTTTTGGTGGCCCAATTTGGATTCTGACATAGAATCACTTGTAAACAATTGCCAGACCTGTCAGTTAAACAGACACCAACCTGCCACAGCTCCTGTTCACAACTGGAGCTGGCCTAATCGCCCATGGCAGAGGATACATAGATTATGCACAGAAAGGAAAGTTCAACTTTTTAGTGGTCACAGACAGCTACTCTCGTTGGCCAGAAGTAGCTCGGATGAGTAGCACCACATCTGAAAAGACCACAGAGGTTTTGAGGGGATACTTTGCCACATGGGGTCTGCCAGACGAACTTGTGTCCGATAATGGACCACAATTTGTATCTGTTGAATTTGAAACATTCCTGAGAAATAATGGTGTAAAACACATAAAGAGTTCTCCTTATCACCCAGCATCTAATGGGGCTGCAGAGCGTTTGGTGCAGAACCTGAAAACCGCTCTAGAAAAGGGACAGAGTAGCAACATGACACTGCAGCACTGCATCCACAAATTTTTATTCTGTTATAGGAGCACGCCACAGTCTACTACGGGGAAAACTCCTGCAGAATTGTTTCTGAGACGTCAATTCAAAACCAGGTTGTCTCTCACTAAACCAAGTTTCACAGATTCCATGCAACAGAAACAGGACAGTGAACAATTAAGGCAAGCGGACAAATTAGACAAGGTCAGACACTTCCTACCAAAGCGAAAAGTTTTGGTTCGAAACCACAGGGGAGGGGAAGGTGTTAAATGGGTGACTGGGTGCATTGTAAAGGCACTGGGTCCGGTTACATATCTAGTGAAAGTGTATGGAAAGGTGTATATGAGGCATGTCAATCAAATGATCAATACAGAAATTGATAATGGTAATGTGTACAGTGAATCTGATGATGATGAATTGAGGGTTGTTCAAAATGTGCCGAATGCATGGCTGTAAATGTCACAGAATCCACTGAGGGAGTGGAGCAAGAAGGTTCCAGTGATACTGCTCTCTCTTCCGTTGCAGAAGGTACTCAGAGGCCGCAGTGGCAGAGGAAGCCGCCTGATAGATTAAATCTGTGAACTCAGTTGTTATGACAATGTAATGTGTGAAAAGATGTTCTGTAAAAAAAAAGAAAAAAAATGTATATTGTTTGTACTGTAAATGTATGGAGTTCAGATCTCAGGGGAGGAGTGTAGTGTATGGAGATACACTAATAAGTAAACGGTGTATTTAAAGTTAAAGGTTATGTGACCCTTGACCCCATGTGTTATTGGAGGCTGCCGTTGCATAAAGGTAAGCGCGCCACTCTGGTGCGCTCTCTTGAGAAAAGACCAAGCGAGAGGTCACGGTTATGAGTTCTAGTGTCTGCTGTAGCTATCCATGTTACCTCAGTTAGCAAATAAAGAGGAAGATCCACAGAACACCTATAGTTGTATATTGCAGTCCTTTTGTAGATACACGACAAGTGTGTCTTCAGATTTGTCTTAAAGCTGGCAATTGTGTTACAGGATTTGATATGGGGTGGGAGGGAGTTCCAGAGTTTCGGGGCTACTACAGAAAAGGCTCAGTCCCCTCTGGTTTTCAGGCGTGTCTGGGGGATGGCAAGGAGCTGTTGGATTGTGGACCTGAGTGATCTGGCAGCAGAGTAAGTAGATAGGAGATCAAAAATATACAAAAGGGCTTGACCATGGAGTGCTTTAAAAACCAAAAGTAATATTTTAAAATCAATTCTAAACACTGGTAACCAATTAAGCTCAGCTAAAACTGGAATTATGTGCTCAAACTTTTTGGTGCCAGTGAGGAGTCTTGCAGCAACATTCTGAACTAACTGGAGTCTGTTTAAATGATATTGCGTTAGGCCTGTGTACAGTGAGTTGCAGTAATCTAAATGTGAGGTAATAAAAGCATGAATGACTGTTTTAAGATATTTCTTGGATAAAAAGTACTTCGTTGTGGCATCCATGTTTTTCAAAGCAAAGCACACACTCGCGGTGGGAAAAACAACGTAATTCACGTTGAGATATTGGAAGATATCAAACACGCCCACTGATTCGACGCCACCAGAACATAAGTTAGGCAATGTGTTGCCTTCAGGAATAAAACATGTCTGAAATATTGTGTGAACCAACAATCTAACGTTAGCAAGTTAGCAAGCTAACTATCCTCTGCCAGCTAATAGCAGTGACTGGTTGTTGACCTGTCAAGCTCCCTTCAACACATGCACACCCCTGAACTTCGGGAAAACCACAGGCAAGCTTTGACTGACGGAAGCATTGATATCATAGGAACAGCATAGATATAATCGGAACAGTGGGCTTTTGTTTTCGGGATATCAAGTAAGCCTAGTTTAGGTTACCATGCATTCAGCTAACCCTGACAAGATATGTCAAAAACGTCCATGTAGTTTGTTAACATTAAAACATTGCTAACGGAGCAGTGGGCTTTTGTTTTCGGGGAGACCAGTAGCTTTGGCTATCTGTTCGGCTTTTTTATTATATCTATTTGGCTATCACTTGGCTAACATTGACAGATATACAATTACCAAGCTGGTTTGCAAACAATAAAATATTGGTAACATATAGCCTACATTAGAAGATCAACTTGTAGGACTGTCGTTTGCCATGGTCACACAAGTGTTGTAGCAATAGCTAGATAATATGCTAAAAGGTGTTTTTGTAAAACATGAGGAAATTGGGAATGAAGGTAGGGAGAATCGAGCCAGATTTATCCAGGCCTTGTGTATTGTTTGAGACAATATGTAGCCATCTTGTCACATTGATCAAATTCTGTAGGTGTCACTGTAAAGACCAAATGCAATGTCCCCAAGAAACCACACCCCAGTGAGCTTAATGACTTCAGGCCTGTCACTCTAACATCACATGTGATGAAAACAATGGAGCGACTGGTCTTAGGTATGCTCAGACCCCAGGTACGCCATGCACTAGACCCGTTACAGTTTGCATACCAGGAGAAAGTGGGCGTTGACGATGCCATCACTTATCTTTTACACAGGACACATTCTCACCTAGACAAGGGGAAAAGTGCTGTGACAATCATGTTCTTTGATTTCTCAAGTGCTTTTAACACCATCCAACCCCTCAGACTGGGAGACAAGCTCTTGCAGATGGGTGTGGACGCTCACCTGGTAACCTGGATTGCAGATTATCTGACCGAGCGACCACAGTTCGTCAGACTGAAGAACTGCCTCTCTGACACTGTGATCAGCAGCACCGGAGCGCCACAGGGAACTGTGCTCTCTCCAGTCCTGTTCACCCTGTACACATCTGATTTCTGCTACAACACCGAGTCATGCCACATGCAGAAGTTTTCTGATGATACTGCAATTGTGGGGTATATCAGGGACGAGCAAAAGGAGGAGTATAGGAGCCTGGTGGAGGACTTTGTGCAGTGGTGCAAACTCAATCACCTTCAACTCAACACTTCAAAGACCAAGGAGATGGTGGTGGATTTCCGCAGGTCTAAGCCCGCTTTGCTACCAGTCTCCATTAATGGGGTAAATGTGGAGGTGGTAAGCACCTACAAGTATCTGGGTCTCCACCTGGACAATAAACTGGACTGGTCAGTCAACACTGATGCACTCTACAAGAAAGGACAGAGCAGGCTGTATTTTCTGAGGAGGCTGCAGTCCTTCAATGTGTGCAGCAAGCTCCTCAGGATGTTCTACCAGTCTGTTGTGGCCAGCACCCTCTTCTATGCAGTGGTATGCTGGGGAGGAAGCACAAAGAAGAAGGATGTTGGGCGACTTGACAGGCTGGTAAGGAAGGCTGGCTCTGTAGTGGGAGCTGAACTGGAGTGCATCACTTCAATATCTGACCCTAAAAGGACCCTAAACAAACTGATCAACATCTTGGACAATGAATGTCATCCACTCTACAGCACTATCAAAAAGCAAAAGAGCTTGATCAGCTGGAGACTTCGCTCACTGCCATGCACAACTGAAAGGCTGAGGAAGTCATTTGTTCCTAGGGCCATTGAACTGTTCAATGCCTCACTAAAGGGAAGAGGAGAGATAGACTTCTCTGCTTAGTCTGTCTGCCTCTCCACCCTCTCCATGTTTGAGTATTGACTGCCCATTACTGCTTTACTACTGTTTTACTAATGTACACAGCCTAATGTTTTCACTACTGTTTTACTGCTACACTGTTTTTCATGCTATATTAGCACACATGATCAATGGCTGCGGTCAGGCTTCTGCTACAATACTGAATGAATGAATGGCTATAACCCTATTACCTCAACATGTTCTTGCACTGAAATAGTTTTTTATTTTACCTTGTCTACATTATACTTTACTCTCCTATTTGTCCATATTATTTATGCTGGTCTCTAGACCTTACTGTTGGACTAATGTTGGACTACTTTTTGCACCTTCACCATGACACTCACTCTCTTGAGCACCTTGCCATGCACACATAACTAAAGGACTATGGTTGGACTACTTTTTGCACCTTCACCATGACACTCACTCCCTTTAGCACCTTACCAGTTCCGGCCCTGTCACTACAAGCGTCTTATGCTTGATCACCCTCAAGCACATTGGACTTTCTTAATTTAATTTATATAGTGTATTTAGTATTTAGTTTTCTTATCTTTCTTATCTTCTACTCTCTTTATTGTACAGTGGAGTTTAGTTATATGTTTATACTTATACTTATGTTTACCATTTCTGCTGTAAGTGCATGTTGTGTGTGATGTCTGTATGCTACTGAGACCCTTGAATTTCCCCTTGGAGATCAATAAAGTATCTATCTATCTATCATCAGCACTCTGGAATCAAGCATCCGAAGCAGACACGCAGACAGAGTTTTCTTGAGACTGTTGATCCTTTATTCAACCGGTGAATAGTGAAAGTGAGCAGACCATCGATGATCCGAGGTGGGGGCGGGGCTTTGGGGACAGGGGCCAAAGGAGAAAACAGGACTGGGAATTACTGGGACGCAAGGAAAGTGGGATTGATTTTCAAGGAGCGGGGCAACTGGCACCTACACAATTCCTTAATTTAGCCGAACAGTGTGGCGCAGCGGTCAGATAGCCTTCCACAAAAAGGTCACAGAAAGTGCACCTCACATATGCCTACTCCATAAAAAAGCAACTTGTAACTCACCCATTAGAAGTTCACTCTACAGGCCTTCTGTTCAGCAAAGTCATTGATGATATATCGTTGAAACCCAACTGCCTGGCTCTGTTGTTCTCTATGGAGAGTAGGCCTATGGCCAATCTACTCAATCATTTCATTTCATTCATTCTCAATTCATTCATTTGTATTTAGCCTTCTCCAGTTCTCGCCTCTCTTTTCTCTTCTGTGTGCCACTTTTATACTTACTAATTGCTGATTGCATTGCTGATTATTATAACTAAGCTACAACACATCCATAAGTAGCCTCACAACATAGTGTAATCACGAATGACAGGAATTCCCAGCAGGCCTTGTTCCTTTGTAAAAATGGATAAAGAAATAAATAAAGAAATGTACTAAGTTGCAGGTATTTTTTACTTTTAACTCATATTGTAGCCTATGTTGTAATATCTGAATGTAAACACAATGCAAATAATAAGGTCACTATGACTAATAGTTATAGGGCATCAGAGTGGTATAAATGGCTGTCAATCCCTAAGAAAACTACTGTAGTGTGAGGAAAAAATATTGATATCTGACAACTGCCGACGTAATCACAGCTTATTTACGATGTTTCGCGATGAGCCCAAATACAGACGGGAAGGGGCTCATATCAGGGGTGTGGAAGTGGGCCCTGGTGCACCACATCGGCTGCATCGAGGGAAAGAATTTCCTAGCGAGTGCGTCAGGCTTCTTGTTTTTGGTTCCAGGACGATATGAGTGTGTGAAATCAGAACGAGTGAAGAACAGTGCCCACCGGGCCCAGGGGGTTCAGGCATTTGGCCTGTTGGTATTCTAAGTTTTTGTGGTCAGTCCATACTAGAAATGCATGCTGGGCCCCCTAGGCCTCCATTCTTCTAGGGCATGCTTAACTGCCAATAGCTCTCTATCTCATCATACCTGGTTTCGGTATCAGTCATACGGTGGGACATGAAGGCACAGGGATGCAGTTTTCCATCTGATGAGCATTGGAAAGGACAACACCTATCCCCACATCTGATGCGTCCACCTCAACAATGAATGGCAAAGCTGGATCGGGAAGCGTCAGAATGGGGGCAGAGGAAAAATGTTGCTTTATCTCCTTGAATGCCTTGTTTGCCTCCTTAGTCCAAGCACAGGGAACATCACTCTTCTTAGTTAGCTAATCGGATGTAGAGAGTGACGGGGCGCATAGCTACCGCCACTGCAGCGACACGCTGCTTACGTTAACAGAGACTGAGCGTGAACGTCAGCTTACGTGTTTGTTATGTCTGTCTTCCATGCCATTCATCTGCAGATGTGTTTCATATCTGTTAACCATGTCATTCATCATACAATTTCAGTAATTCCCGTTGCTGTTATTTAGACGTCTTAAACATTCTACACAACGGTGAATTTGCCTAGGCTACTTTTATCCATTACAACTCTTTACAGTTTAAAATCATACATTTCCACTCATTGTCATTTACGTTAAAATAAGCACTCGTCAAACTTGTCTTGTCACACCAATGTTGTGTTTATTTTAAGTTAAAATCATACGGCAGAAAAGTCACCTTGCAAAATGTTTGTCTCACCAGCGTTCAGCGTCTCGTCTTCTGTTTGTTTGAGTAAGAGATTCCCCGTGCCAAGTTCCGGGTTTATTAATGCGTTGACTTCCGGGTTCACCGGAAGTGAACCCGTGTTTTAATAAATTAATTTGTATAGGCTGTTAAAAGAATGTTGGCTATGCCAACTTGAAGTAAGATGTTTAAAATATGTCACATATAATTGTCCAGATATTTGGAGTGTTTTCTAGCAGTTTTAGCTCATTTGTTGTTAGCTCACCAGTGATACCCCCTGTACTTTTGACCGTGTTGGTATGATCCAATTTAGAGAGGCACTTGGGCCTAATTTAAGCCTCCCCAGTGAGTTGGTAGGGAGAGCAGGTCATGGACAGACGTGTGTCTTGTAGCTCTCTAACCTAAGGTAATGCTGACTGGTGCAAAGTCATTGTTATTATTGTCTAGACATCTTTTGACTATCATGTCAGTTTATTTTCTTTATTGAAAAAGTTTTTGTTTTTCTTATTTTTATTTTTTTGCTTTGTTATTATTTAATGATTAATTAATTGCCTACGGGCCTTATTTTAGGAAAAATAAAATTCCCATCTTCCACAAATAAAATTCCCATCTTCCACAAAATACACCTTGAGTCCTTCCTGAGAGTGTTCCACCTTTTTGCTCATCCCGCCTCGACACACTTACCCTTAACATTTGGTGGCAGCGCATAAGGGAAACCAGTGGCCACGAGCAGCTCTCAGTGAGTATGGATCCGAGAGGGGGTTCAGTGCCCCCTGGAGGAGGCCCGTCGAAAGATCTAGGGACGAGGCCAAGGTCCGCTGCATCCAGAGCCCCTACTCCAGTGGTGGAAGACCGCATGGACCGTGTTGAACGCCTCATGAAGGCTGTGGCCGAGTCGCAGCGGCGCCAGCAGGACCAGTTGAACGCCGAGGCGCAGCGACAAGACCAGAGGTGGAAGGCAATGGAGCATCAGTTCCAGCAGCTTCAGAGAGTGGTGAGAGATGGACCGGCTCCCGCGCAGGCAGCACGACAGCCAATGGCCGACCTACAGCAGGACAACCCGCTCAACTCCCGCCTCTCTTCAGCTCAGGGCCTGCTTCTCCATGGTCCCTCTTTGGATATACCGACGCCACAGCCCCACTATGGACAAGGTACAGTTCCGGCGCCCAGACTTCACAGTTCCCTGGACTCCACATCTTTCGGCCTGGGCCTACCCACCAATCACCCGCCAGGGTGGAAACCTCCAAGAATGGCGGCGTATGAAGAAGATGAAGATATTGAACATTATCTTACCACATTTGAAAGACTTGCAACAGCCTGTCAGTGGCCTTTTGATGCCTGGGCTTTGTCTCTCATGCCCTTGCTCAGAGGGAAGGCCAGAGCAGCTTTTGTTGCCATGAATTCAGAAGACACACAGGACTACGTCAAGGTGAAGCAGGCCCTTCTTCGTAAATTTGAGATCAGACCGGAGACGTATCGCCTGAGGTTCCGCTCCAAGACCATCCGGGATGGTGAGACGGCGAGGGAGCTTCACGATAGGCTCAAAGATCTCCTGGAGAAGTGGCTCGAACCTGAGACGAGGACGAAGGACCAGATCTGTGACCAGATCATCCTGGAGCAGTTCCTGGGGATGCTCAACCACGACCTGCAGGTATGGGTGAAGGAGCACACCCCATCCTCCTCAGCCGAAGCTGCAGACCTGGTGGAGACTTTTGTGGCCGCCAGACCGTCCAGACGGTGGTACCAGTTGGGTCCACACGACACGATCAGAAGACCTATACCCAGTCCAGCAGGAACCACAGAGGACTTCAGCCAGTAAGTCTGTGGGTGGTACTAGTCGTGTGTTCAGGCCCTCCAACAGCCCCTATAGACCTAGCCCCAGTGAGCAGTCTGTTAGTACACCTCCAGCTAGTATGTACAAGGTATATACGTCACTATATGTCACGGCTGTGGTCAGTCCGGCCACATCAAGCCTAATTGCCCTGTTAAAACTGTTAACAATAGACTGTGTTACTTCCCTGGCCCTTTTGTACTCAACATAGGCTCTTGATTTATTTTCCTTACTGAGATAAGTAGAAACACTCTCACAAAAAACAATGAACAGAAAATAAATCCCTTCAGGGTCTGAACAGCAGACCTCACAAGTCTAAAAAATCATTTTGGTTCTCATTTTCAGAGCACCCAAACACCTTGTGGGAATATACAAAGATTTTTTAAAATATTTTTTTCTTTATTCTCTATGATCTTTTCTTTTTAAAAACACCAATTTGACTTGTCTTATGCAAATCTTTCTTTTTCACTTTCCACCCTGAACATGGGCAAAATGCACCATTGACATCAATATGTTTTGTATAGAGCTACCACAGGTTACTCTATATAACCACAGGTGGCAGTGTGGTGACTCTATATAAAACATATTGATGTCAATGGGGCATTTTGCCCATGTTCAGGGTGGAAAATAAAAAAGAAAGATTTGCATAAGACAAGTCAAATTGGTGTTTTCAAAAAGAAGGGATCATGGAGAATAAAGAAAAACATATTTAAAAAATCTTTCTATATTCCCACAAGGTGTTTGGGTGCTCTGAAAATAAATGATAACCAAAATGATTTTTCATACTTGTGAGGTCTGCTGTTCAGACCCTGAAGGGATTTATTTTCTGTTCATTGCTTTTTGTGAGTGTTTCTACTTATCTCAGTAAGGAAAATAAATCAAGAGCCTATGTTGAGTACAAATATGTCTTCTGAAGGCTTAAACAGAGCCCAGCCAAAAACTCCAAAAAAAATTGAATCAACTTTGAGGGACAACTATGACCATGCAGGATTATCCAGACCAAACGTGACTATTTTGCTACATACTATTTATGTACCAGCATTCAAAATTTGAGCCTCCTACATGATTTAGTTCTTGCGCTGTGGGCTTGTGAACTTTGACAAAAAAAAGAGGCCGAACAAAATCGACACCCCCTCCCCCTGTGAAACTGGCTGTATCTTGGAAAGTATTTATCTTACATAAGAGTAATTTTACAGTGTGTCTTCTGGGTAACATAGGTACACCTGGTAATTTTTTCAAAATGTTTTGAGACCTAAGTGCGTGGGCCCTGGTTGAACTGACGTGGAATGACCCGTGTGGATTTTGCCCTTTGAATAAATGAAACGAATTGAATGAATTGGTTATACGTTGTCTATGTCAAGAAAATAGCTTGATAACTCAATGCACATGGCTCCTTATTTTACAGCAAGATAAGAATTGAGGATGCAAACCAAATTGAGGATCAGCGCAAGGCCTCTTTTTATTTGAGACAGGATGGGTGCATTTGCAGTGCATTGCTGCCTCTCACTGTCTGTTAATGGAACTACTGACTAGGCCTATGCCAACTGTGCTCAAGGATCCATCTGTGTAGGCCTACAGATTTATTCTCTTAATTTTAGTAGGCTAAAGAAAACTCCTCAATAATGAAAGATAATCTGTTTTTATTATTATTATTTATTATTATTATATAATTATTAATTATTTATTATGTTAATGCTATGTTTACAGTGTCCTCTTTCCACAAGTAGCCAATATTCAGGGTCGGCGCTAGCCATTTGGGTGCACTAAGCACAAATGCTTGGTGGTGCCCCCCCCCCCCCCCCACCAACCAACCAACCACCACCAAAGGAATAACAACCATTCAGAATGTCTTAGTTTTTTTTTTCTAATTGCAGTTTCACCAACAGATGTCACCCTTCCCTTGGCCTATGAACCTCTTGAAAATGACCGCATAGAACAACAACTAAACTTATCTAAAGCTGTCTAATTTGGAAAAATCATATCACGTTCAGTTGCAGGGTTTTTCCAACGTTCACCTTAGCAAGAGCCGTTTCCCACTCCTGAAATGCAAAGCAAACTAGGCTAATGTTACCTGACTATATCTCTGATGGCTAAAAGAAATAGCAAGCCCAGTTTAAGCATAATCAGAAATAGCATTGGTAGCTAGCAACCTGAGGAAGGAATGCACCGATTGCTAACGTTAACAGAGCAGAGTGTTGAATTGCATTCAATAACCCATAATCCATATACCCACAACGTAAAATAACTAGCTAGCCAGCATCAATAATTTGCAACGTAACACTTGAACATGAACAACCGGCAGCCGTGGCCTACTGGTTAGCACTTCGGACTTGTAACTGAAGGGTTGCCGGTTCGAACCCCGACCAGTAGGCATGGCTGAAGTGCTCTTGAGCAAGGCACCTAACCCCTCACTGCTGCCCGAGTGCCACTGTTGTTGCAGGCAACTCACTGCGCCGGGATTAGTGTGTGCTTCACCTCACTGTGTGTTCACTGTGTGCTGAGTGTGTTTCACTAATTCACCGATTGGGATAAATGCAGAGACCAAATTTCCCTCACGGGATCAAAAGATTATATATACTTATACTTGAACATGGCTAGTGGGAGCACAAAGTTTATTGACGGTAGTAGTATTACCTGGCATAAGCAGACATGCATACACGCAAGGGCTACAAAACTAAAAATGATTTTTTATTTAAAACATTGTCTTAACTGCAAGTGATGTGCAGCATCATCCCGCTGTCTCTTCTTTTTCCTTTTTTCCACCCCCAACTCTTAGTGCCTTTTCGAGGCCATGTCTAAGGTGTCTGCCAAATTTGGGATTGAGGCATAATCGAACAGACCACTGGGAGGAGAGGGAGCAACACTTCAATGGATTGATCCCAGATGGATGAGTGGAGCAAGGCGGAACGAAATTCATCTGGCGAGAGTCAGGTTAGGCACTTGGTGCCCTACGCGCAGTGCTGTGCGTGTGCGGAGCGCCGCTGCTGTGCTTCATACACTGACGAGATAACCATGCAATTGTGTTTGAAATACTCCCGAAACACAAAGAAAACAAACCAAAATATATCTATGCAAGAACATGGGATGTTGTTATATTCCAAACAATAAGCCAACAGTCGTGGAAGGGCATCTCACTATAATCTCCTAGCTGTGCGATATGTCCCATTACAACCATTGATTTGATTCGTGTTCTTGCCGTCCACTAGGCTATTTTGCTGGGTGGCCTTTGTCTGTAAACCCGGGGGCCACTCCCCCACCCGCGTTGGGCCCCCCGAAACCCCAAAAAAGTTTTTCCTAAATAACTACCTGAACCGTGGCACCGAGGATGAAGACATTTTTATGGTATGTTGGTCTCAAGGTCCCACATCAACCTAGCCCTAGCTCATTTGTGATTTGTACCCCCCCCCCCCCCCCCCCCCCGCTAGGCTACATGCTGCAACACAGGTATGAAATATGAAATATATTATGTCTTATTGACCTTGTTGTTTCTATAGGCAACATCAACTTAGTCGAGGCATAAAGATCCCTGGATATCTTCATTAAGTACTTAAACGTTTGAACTGGCTGATTAGCCTAATCAGCTCGCTTGCCACCACTGGCTAGACACTGCAGTCAAAAGGTTAGCAGTTTGGCCGTCACACCCCTGAGGCGAAATTTCGCTGGCCGAAAATCGTGGTGTTTCGCTGTGTGGAAACCCACCGTAACGGTGCCAAGTGCCAATGTTCGTGTAGAAACATTTTATTCACATACAAATTTTCGTGTTACAGCTCAGGTAGTCTCCATCTTGGTCAGACTTTTTTGTAACTCCCGCCTCCAAACACAAATACGCGGACCTGATTGGTTCTCAAATGGTCCTCATTTAAATAAAGTTAAACTTTCGCCAACTTTGTTTCGCCTGCCTCAGCTATTCGCTCTCATTGTGCCCAACCAGGGCGAATTTAGTCTCCATTCAACCTCAATGAGAGCGACGCGAAATTTCGGTGTGTGGAAACACACTGTGAAGGACCAATGAAAAATTTGGATAGCTTTATTTCAGCAGATTCCATACACTGTCCATAGTGTAGAATAGTTTAACCCCTCATCTCCCTCGTCATGCAATAGAGTAGTTGCTCTTTATCATGACGTTTAACACAGTCAGCTATATTAAACCTTTCTATTCTCATGCCTCTGTTCCCCAGTTCAGTTCCCCCTGCACATCCGAGCTGTGCCTCTGTGTTGTTGTGAGTGGTGGATGAATAGAGGCCTGGGAGAGAGCGCCTCTGTGCTAGCTCAGGGATTCCTGGGCACATTAGAGGCCGTTAGCTTCCACCGGAGCCGCTGCTACTACTGCTGCTGTCGACAGAGTTGTGTGGAGCAGGGAAGTGGTCAAACTGAGCCGGGAAAGGAAAGCTCAACTGTGTGTTTTTTTTTTTTTTACCCCTCTGCCTCTGTCTCCTCATTTGTCTGTTTCACGTCTCCCTCTCTCTACTTCTCTCCATCCCTCCCTCTGACCCCCTTTGCTCTTGCCTGCTGTTCTCCTCTCTCCACTTTGTCATCCTGGATACACCATGCGGAACACTTTCTGGAGCACCAGGACCCTCCTGGGACTTGGTCACCTCTGGTTGTTCGTCCTCGTTCCCTTTCTGGCATTGCCACGGACGTTTGCTCTCCACGGACCTGTAGCTTCAGGGGGAAACAGCAGTGAGTTGGGCGCTCTTGCTCCAGGTCATCACGCTGAGACCTTTCAGATGTTCAATGTGGACTACAGCCATGTACAGGTGCCTTTTGAGATTGTGCTGTGGATTATGCTGGCTTCCTTGGCTAAACTGGGTGAGTTTGTTTTCTCTATGTTTTCGTTTGAAAACCTGTTGTTGCTCTGTAGAAGCCATTTTCTCTGAAATTCCTTAATAGGTATTGATTGGATGTCATTATTTCTGTAACATGAAACAATTTCATCAAGACTGAAACCCTTTTTTTGTGCCACTGGCAGTCCTTGGTATGTTGAAGAAGTCCATGATATGTCAAAGATTTTGTTGCCACCAGTTATAGGTTAATCCATGTGTAATACTTTTTCATATAGGGATTGTCAAAGTTTTTTTAATTCTTTTTTTTATTTCCCCGTCATCTACTTCCTTTTGGTCAACGATACCCGAGACACCGAAACACCAGGGCACATGAAATTTGGTGGGTATGTAGCCCCACTAGACTTTTATGGAAAAATTTCGTTTGGTCCCCGGGGGCCACTCCCCCCCCCGGGTTGGGCCCCCCGTTGAGTAGGCTACAATATGCAACCCATTGGCAAACGTTTACACCTGGAGATGTCCTTTTAGCTTGTGTCATGTTTACTAGCTTGTGGGCTCAGTTTGTGTAGTAGAGTACTACCAAAATCATAGAAATTACAATTAATAACATTGTAAGACATTTACCTCTTCTATGATCCAAGAATGATTTCATACAAGTTATTTTTTAACATTTATTTTAACTAATGACATAGAAAACATCCCGAATTCTATCCACATATCGTAATGCACTATGCAAAAAGTTATTTCCAGTCGTAGCCGAACACAGTGAGATGCAAGCGTTCCAATCCACTTAGATATTGTAGTGAACTGAGCCTAGCTGGTTCATGACTGAACTCCCATAATGCTGTGCAGTATGTGTGTGTGTGTAATGTTGATGTTGGTTTTAGTATGAGTAATTGCGTTTACCTTGTCATGTATGTGTTAGCTGGTATAGTCTTTCCTTATGTTGTACCTCTCAGGTCCCAGATGAAAAACCTGCTAGTAAAACCTACAGTTAGAACTAAACATGGTGAAGCAGCTTTTAGCTGCTATGCGGCTCAGCTGTGGAACCAACTTTCGGATGACATTAAAAAGGCCCCAACTGTAGCCAGTTTTAAATCTAGACTTAAGACCAAACTGTTCTCAGATGCTTTCTGCTAACTGTGCCGAGTTACAAATTCCGAATCTGCCTTGATAATTATTCTACTTTGTCTTTTATTACTTTTTTTTACTACTTTTGCCTTTGTTTTTGCTTACTAATTAGTCTTTATTTTTAAATGATTTTTACCTTGTGTTTTATGTTTTCTTTTTATTATGATCTTTACCTTTTAACTATTCTTTGACTATATTGCCCTTTTATGCTTTTATTTGTTATTATTGTTTGGTTTTGTTTATGTAAAGCACATTGAATGACCTCTGTGTATGAAATGTGCTATATAAATAAACTTGACTTAACTTGACTTGACATGTGTTTACCCCGTGTATTGTATGTGACTACCCTGTTTGTGTATCGTGCTTGTTTAATTGACCCCCTTTGTGTTGCCTGTGTAAGGACGTTCGTGTGTTTTGGTGCGTAACCAATAAAACCATTCTGAGACAACTTTGCAGTTTGTTACATTGGTGTCAGAAGTGGGATGACGACCCCTACTGGACGGGAGGAGAAGGCTGCAACTGATGTCCTGGCGATGATGAGTTTCCTGCCAAGACGGCTCTTCAACAGCGCGCTCACCCATGGCCACCTGCTGGGCCCAGCAGACGGAGCCAGCCTGCAGCGTGACCGTGACGAAGAGACCCGCCCCCGGCCACAGGAGGAAACGAACCGGGCTGATGGCAGCATCCCGCCACTTGAACCCGCTCCACACGGGAGCGATGGAAACCGGCCGGTCCCCGGTGCGACGGCGGCGGTAGAAGGGCGGCCCAGCGTAAAGTTGCCCCACTACAATGGCGAAAGGGCGCTGGCGACATACCTGGTATGTCAGGTCCGGCTGGCAGCCGAGCTGAATGGCTGGTCGGCGAAGAGAACGGGCGTACAGGTGGCGCTGGCTCTGGAGGGGGACGCGCTACAAGTATTAGAAGACCTGCAGAAGTAAGCTGGACCGCAATCGAAGCAGCTCTGCAACGACGATTCGGCCAGAGAATCTTTATCAGTGATGCCAGAGAACAACTCGCTTCCAGACGGCGGCACAAGGACGAGAGACTGGGCAAGTTCGCGGCTGACCTGCAGCTGTATGCCCGGCGGGGCTACCCAACGTGCAGCCAGGGTCTACATGAAGAGATGGCACTGGAAGCGTTCGTGCGAGGCATCCACCCAGAGCGGCTAAAAGAACACCTTCGCCTGAGCGCCCCCTGCTTGCTGTCCGCGGCCCTCGCCGAACGGGTGGAAAACATCTTCCACACAACAGAGTTGAGGCATTGCATACGCCAGACATCGATGGAGGAAGACGGGGAGGAACTGGAGGTGACGTGGCAGACCACGGCACAGCCACCACAACGCCGCCCACGCGAGTGGAAGAGGCCGGCCAGCGGAGACGGATGCCCCCGGTGTGGCGAGCCGGGACACATCGCATGGTACTGCCCAGCCCCGGCACCCCTCACGCTCGCGCCCCAGTTACTAGAAGAAGGTGGCACGGCGGGAGGGGCTATGGATTGCATACGGCTGGGCCGGCTCGGCCAAACCAGAGGACTGTATGTGGACTGCACGCTAGACGGGACTCGGTGTCGCGCCTTGATCGATACTGGCTCCACCATCTCACTTGTGCGCCCTGGTCTCTTACCCGGCACGCTGGTAGCCAGACCCAGAGGCTGGGAAAAGACAAAAACGCGCATCACAACAGTTACCGGAGAGCGAGCGGAACTGTATGGACAAAAAGTGGTGTGCGTGTGCATCAACGGTGAGACGGCGAGCCGCCGGCTTTGGTTGGCTAGCATTCAGGATGATTGCATTCTCGGCCTGGACGTGCTAGAGAAATGGGGGGCTGTGGTGGACATTTCCCGGTTCACACTACACTTGGGGACGAGCAGCGTAGTGTTGCACACGGCGGGGAAAACAGAGCATGAAGTGCGGAGAGCTGGCGCGACGAAGAACTCTCCAACTCGCTCCACACAAGTCCGCAGGAAGCGAACTCGCAAAGAGTACTCGTCATCCCAGACTCCGCCCCTCCCCACACAAGCCCGCGAAACTCAAGCCCGCGAAAACAACAGGTCTCATCCAGGTCCGCTTGCTGAGTCTCTGCCCCTCCCCCCACAAGCCCGCGAAACTCAAGCCCGCGGAAACAACAGGTCTCATCCAGGTCCGCTCGCTGAGGCCGCCATTGCTCAGCTCACACCCACCAGGGAGGAGCCAAGAGAGCGGGTTGAGATCAAGGAAATGGCCGCGGCAGGAGTGATAGAGCCAAGCAGTAGTCTCTGGGCTGCGCCGGCTGTACTCGTCCGGAAGAAGGACGGCTCGTGGCGGTTCTGTGTTGACTACAGGCGCCTCAACCAGGTAACCCGGAAAGACTCCTACCCGCTCCCCCGCATTGACGATGCACTGGACAGCATTGCCGGCTCCTGCTGGTTTAGCTCGCTGGACTTACGCAGTGGCTACTGGCAGATTGAGCTAGCCCCGGAAGACAGCGTTTACCATCGGGCAAGGGCTGTGGCAGTTCCGGGTACTTCCGTTCGGCCTATGCAACGGGCCAGCGAACTTTGAGCGGCTGATGGAGCGTGTCCTGGCGGGCATTCCACGAACATGCTGCGTGGTTTACCTGGACGACATCCTGTGTCATGCAACAGACTTCACCGGTGCCATAGGAAATCTGGAAAAGGTGTTCGACGCCATACGGGGTGCTGGGCTCAAACTGCACCCGAAAAAGTGCCACCTGTTGCGGAGGCAAACAGGATTCCTGGGCCATGTCGTGGGGGCCGCCGGAGTGGCCACCGACCCAGCTAAGGTGGAGACGGTGAGACGTTGGCCTGTTCCACGCGATGGTGCTGAGCTGCCTGGGCCTGGCGTCATATTACCGGCGTTTCATCCGGGACTTTGCTACAGTCGCCAGCCCGCTGCATCGTTTGACGCACAAAGGCCAGCTATTCGAGTGGACGCGAGAGTGCGACGCGGCATTCCGGTGGCTGCGGAGGGCGCTATGTGAGGCCCCAGTGCTCGCTTTCCCTGACCCTCAACTGCCGTTCATCCTGGACACCGACGCCAGCGACGTGGGCGTCGTCCCCTCTCTCGCCTGAGCAGGGGGAGCAGGTGGTCGCATACTTCAGCCGCTCACTGGACCGTGCGGAGAAGAATTACTGCGTGACCCGCAGAGAACTGTTGGCTGTGGTGGTGGCAGTGCACCATTTCCGAACCTACCTCTACGGCAAACAGTTCCTGCTGAGAACGGACCATGCATCGCTCACCTGGCTGCTGAACTTCAAAGAACCAGAGGGCCAGCTGGCCCGCTGGCTGGAGGCGCTCCAGGACTACGACATGGAGATTCGACACCGGGCGGGTTGCCTTCACGCCAACGCGGACGCCCTGTCCAGGCTTCCGTGTGCAGCAGACCAGTGCCAGCACTGCCACCGGAGGGAGGAGAGGAGCCTGGCCGCGGCTCAACCGGAGCCCACTCGTCGGCTACAGGCTGCATCACCGCTGGCAGAGAGAGAGAGAGTCGCTGTTTTCAACGCTCGCCAGCGTCGCGCCAATGAGAGGGTCAACGCTCGCCAACAGCACGCCAGTGAGGGGGCCAACGCTCGCCAGCAGCACGCCAGCAAGAGACTCAACGCTCGCTAGCGCCGCGCCATCAAGAGGGCCACCGCTCACCAGCTTCACGCCAGCGAGAGAGTCAACGCTCACCCCGAGGTCGTCTCGCCGCCTTCCGCTACCAGCTACAGTGATGGAGAGACCGGAGACAGCGCACCGCAGCCCAACGCCACAACGCAGCACTGCAGAGCGGCAGCTGGGGCCATGGACACGCAGTCGCCGGTGGACGTGATGTCAAGGGAGGAGATCCGAATGTGAGTGCGGTCATGGATCGAAGCCGGTCAGCGACCGCCATGGACTGACGTATCAGCACTTGATCCAGAGACCAAAGCGATTTATTCACAGTGGCCGGGAATAGTAGCACGTCAAGGACTGTTGTATAGACACTGGCGAGCTCCCGATAGACAATCTGACATTTTCCAGTTGCTGGTTCCTGCTGGATTACGAGCCCGTATACTGGAACAGGTACATGGGGCAGTGGGGGCGGCTCATTTCGGCATTGCAAAAACTCTTCGTCGGCTGAGAAGCCACTTCTATTGGCCGGGATGCAGGCTGGACGTGGAACTGCATGTTCACTGCTGTGACGCCTGCACAGCGAAAAAGGGCCCCACGCGACGCTCGCACGCTCCGCTGCAGCAATACGCAGTCGGGGCTCCCATGGAGCGGGTAGCCATCGATATCATGGTCCCACTGCCAGTCACAGAGCGGGGAAATCGCTACGTGCTCGTAGCTATGGACTATTTCACTAAGTGGCCGGAGGCGTATGCAGTGCCAGATCAGAGCGCCCAGACGACAGCGGACAGACTGGTCACTGAGATGTTCTGCCGGTTCGGGGCACCGGAAGAGCTCCACAGCGACCAAAGGCGGAGGTGTTTGCTGAGGTTTGCCAGCGCATGGGCATCCGGAAAACGAGAACGACACCTCTGCATCCACAAAGCGACGGGCTAGTGGAACGGTTTAATCGGACGCTAGCAGTGCAGCTGGCCATATTGGCCGACCGCCGACAAAAGGACTGGGACTTACACTTGCCCCTGGTGCTCTGGGCATATCGCACAGCGGTGCAAGAGTCAACGAAATGCACACCGGCAGCTCTGATGTTCGGGCGAGAGCTACGCACGCTGGTGGACTTGGTGTTCGGTTCGCCTCCGGAAGCGGAGATTGGAGGTAAGCCAGGGCTGGAATACTACAGGCAGCTACGCGAGAGACTGAAAGGAGTACACGAGTTGGCCAGACAGGCTATGAGTGAAGCTGGAATACGTCAAAAGCGAGCTTATGATACGCGCTGTCGCGGCCAGGAGTTCCAAACCGGCGCTAAAGTTTGGGTGTACTGCCCGGAGAGAAAGAAAGGCATTTCCCCGAAACTCACTAGCCAGTGGGTCGGGCCGTGCGATGTCTTAGAGAAGCTATCTGACGTGGTCTATCGTGTGAGCCTGATTAAGCGTCGGAGAGTTGTGGCTCTCCACCGTGATCGACTGGCCCCGTATCGACCCCTGGCCTCAGCTGAGGGTCATGGAGACTTGGACACTGCTTCTGTGGACCTTGGCGACAATGGAGCTGTGGCTCTAACACCGGTCACTGTGCAGCCGTCCCCGGAAGTCATCGCCACGACAGCGGGGCGCCCACAACGCCAGCGTCGCGTCCCAGCCAGGCTCATGGACTGACGTAGGGTAAGACTTGAGTCAAAGGGACATAGACTAAGTCTCGGGGGGGCTGTGTAGTGAACTGAGCCTAGCTGGTTCATGACTGAACTCCCATAATGCTGTGCAGTATGTGTGTGTGTGTAATGTTGATGTTGGTTTTAGTATGAGTAATTGCGTTTACCTTGTCATGTATGTGTTAGCTGGTATAGTCTTTCCTTATGTTGTACCTCATGTGTTTACCCCGTGTATTGTATGTGACTACCCTGTTTGTGTATCGTGCTTGTTTAATTGACCCCCTTTGTGTTGCCTGTGTAAGGACGTTCGTGTGTTTTGGTGCGTAACCAATAAAACCATTCTGAGACAACTTTGCAGTTTGTTACAATATGTTATTACGCTACTCTCACATTCTTAAAGTGGCAGGCAGTCAATTAGACTTACACACCACCAATGTAATAACATTAAAGAAAAGTGTAGTCTAATAGTTTAAATCAATATGAAATTACTAGATACTTAGTTGGCTATCAGTAATTATGCAAGTCACAGAATATGAATTATTAAAAAGATATGAACTTAATATGAATTACAACATATATGAATGTATTGAAACATATGACATTATGCCATCTCTTTAGGGGGCTGTCTTTTTTGGACAGTTCTACGAAAGGTTATAGGCCTACTGCTTTGTGAATTACCCCAGTCAAAGTATTTACACAAATAAAGTAGGCCTACTTTGATTTTCTATAACCCTTACTATTTACCTTTACTTATCCTTTTTAATAAGCATCAAGATGATCCGTGTAATTTTGGTCTTACTAACCTTAATCACCCTCAATTAAAAAAAATATTTTTTTAAAAATCGCAACTATTTGTGCAATTTTCACTTCCTCTCGCAATTTCTTCGCAACAAACAGTTAAAAACACCGCAACTTCCATCGCATTTTTTTAGAAAAGTTGTCGCGAAATCAGGCATTTTAGATCGCAACAATCTCAAAAAATCCTCACGAAATCCTGGAGGGACTGCATAGCACAGGAACTAAACCATGTAGGAGGCTCAAATTTTGCATGCTGCTACATAAATAGGAGTAGTAGGTAACACAATCGTCACATTTGGTCTGGATGATCCTGCATGGTCAAAGCGGTCCCTCAAAGATGATCAAAATTGTATTGGAGTTGTTGGAGAATTTTTTCAGACTTTTTGAGACTTAAGTGCGTGGGCCCTGGTTGAATTGACGTATAATGACCCTCATCAATATTACAAAATTCAAAATGTCATTAATATTTAAAATATTTAAAAAATTGACTGTGATGAACTGCCCTACTTGTGATTGTTTAGAGATTTTAAAGGTTTTATAACAATGCTACACATTTTTTGGCAAGTGCTACAAATCTATTCACCTTTGCAGCGCCAGTAGGCTACTTTCTGTGCGGCCCGCAAGCACACATGCCAAACAAGCATACACAAAAGTTTTAAGTGTGGGGGATGGAGTAGAAGATGGAGATAAATTGATTAAGTTAATGTGATTTATTTTCGCGGAATGGATGTACAGGACTGAGCGGCGGTCATATTTTGTACCGCTATGCGGTACATCTAGTTATTTTTAAGTATAGCTTGTATGGAAACTGGAGTACATAGTCAAGATCATTTTCAAATGAAAATACTTTCATTTCATACTTTCCTCCTTAGTATCGTAATAAAGAGTTGTTTTTTTGTGAGACATAATATGAAAGTGACTAAGATGCATTGTATGCCAAAATCAGTGATTGTGATTAATTAAATGGCCTAAATCCGGTGACCTGTCAAAAATTGTTACCTGACAGCACATGGACAACAAATGGGATAAATATTGCCTTCTTACCCAGGGTTCCACTGATCATATTGTCTCATAATGATTCCCAGTGACTTCCCAGAGCCAAGTGTAAAATGGTGACCAGGAATTATGGAACAGCCTATAATACCAGATTGAACATTTCCTGTTCTAAACATAAACAACAAATCAGAACCTGCTATTTCATACAGTACATAGTCAACAAATGAGAGGAAACAGTTGTGTTTTTTCCCCAGCGTTCCACTGGTCAGGGCGTCTCCCCTCCGTCATGCCCGAGAGCTGCCTGCTCATCGTGGTGGGCCTGCTGGTGGGCGGGGCCATCTACGGTGTCCGCCACACGCCCCCACCCACCCTGAGTGCTGACGCCTTCTTCCTGTTCCTGTTGCCGCCAATCGTGCTGGACGCTGGCTACTTCCTGCCGGGAAGGCTGTTCTTCGAGAACCTGGGCACCATCCTGCTGTACGCTGTGGTCGGCACGATGTGGAACGCGCTGGGCATCGGGTTCTCGCTGCGCGGCCTGTGCCTGGTGGTGCCCGGCGAGGCGCTGCAGGGCCTCTCGCTGTTCCACTGTCTGCAGTTCGGCAGCCTGATCGCCGCCGTCGACCCTGTGGCTGTGCTGTCCGTGTTCGAGGAGATACATGTCAACGAGCAGCTGCACATCCTAGTGTTTGGAGAATCACTGCTCAATGATGCAGTCGCCGTGGTAAGGGAGTGAGGGTTTTGTGTTGAGCCTCAACTGACTATATGTCAAGGAAGGTGCTTCAGCTAGCAATATATTTTCAGTGGAGTATCTTGGTTGTAATGGCATCTTCTATTCTGCTCCTTTGGTGTTCACTCAAACACTGAATGTCTGTTTATGGCCAACAGGGCAACTCTTTATTCAACTTTGACACACGCATATATCAGCATTATGACATGCCCATTCACTAGACCCAACCAAGTCTGTGTACTGTACAGCTGACGCTCCACCGGAAGGCTGAGTGCATATATTCCATTGAGATTAATTAGCTTTAGCAGGTGAGATGTGGGTTGATCCAAAGAAAATGGTTTGCTAACCTGCTCTCTGATTGGAATGTGCATTTCTTGATGGACCTGAGCAGTTTAAGTTATGTGTGTGTGTGGGTGTGGACTAGTATCATTCCTTCATCATTTCGACCACAGAAATGGACCCCTCATCTGACCCCTGATGTCTCAGTTCTTATATCTTGTCCCTTGACGTCCACTCCTCCTCTCCCAGGTGACGTATAAGCTGTTTGAGTCGTTCCTGCGCATGCCGTCTCTGAGCAGCATGGACGTGCTGGTGGGGGCCTTCCAGGTGCTGCTGGTGGGTGCAGGCGGCGTGGTGGTGGGCGTCTTCTTCGGCCTGGTGGCGGCGCTGGTCACCCGCTTCACTGACCGCGCACAAGTAATCGCGCCACTCTTCGTCTTCCTCTTCAGCTACCTGTCCTACCTCACCTCCGAGATGCTGCACATCTCCGGAATCATGGCGTGAGTTGTGGTTGGCTGCCTTGGCGATGTGTGTGGTTGAGCAATTGTTGTGGATTGCGAGGGATCGAGCAGTCGACACAGGGAGCCAGGATTGCAAATTCCGCAAAAATGGTTTTATTACCAAAAATCAGTAAATTACTTTTTTAAATACATTTCTGTGCCCAAAATAAGGGCAATCTAAACAGAATAAACATTAACCTCCGATGCAAACCTCCGACATGAACACACAGCAAGAACTAACAAAAGGAGACAAAGGGGAACTTAAATACAGACTGGACAGACCATGAATAACTAAAAGGGGAACACCACAAAATCAATGAACTTTCAGACATTATCAAAACATTCAAAAAGATAACCACACATAATGCTAGCAATAAATAAACTACACAAAGACATCTGGGCATAAACACAAAACCAGACACAACCAGAAAGCTCCAGTCAATAAACACGAAAGGCTTCTCCTTCCCCCATGGCAAAGACGTGAAATGGATATTTCCATTTCCATAGATAATTTAAACCAGCGGAACTTGCCGCTCCGTCTTGACAGTCAGGAAGTCCGCCCAGACCAAACACCATGACGCACACAGCTCCCGGAGTCGGCCGCACTCAAACAGGAACGCCTCAATCATGATACGTGGTAAATCAACAAAATGCATTAAATAACAAACTTAAGCTAATTAACAACAGAACACAATTGATAAGTTGCGTGCACTCAACCACACAATCACGTACTATTGAACTAAGCAATAAAGTCTGTATGTTGTATGAAATCAAAAGTCTATGTGTTGCGTTTTTACTTGTTTGCCACGTAGTGTTAGCCTAGAAATCTAGACGCACCCTAGCGGCGGCAAATTAATTTGCTCAGCCTGTACGTCTAGTATCAAACCAAGGTTTGAAACCATTTCTATTGGCTGACGCCGTGGACTTCATCCAATCACAGCGCTCTATTTTGTTAGAGAGTCTTAAGGCGGGCTTAACAGGATAACGACCTGTGACGGTGAACAACAAGAAAGGTGGCTATGGCTAACAAAGAGCGGTTGTTTGAATCGGCGTTGGCGTCAACTTTGGAGGAGTTGGACTTGTGCTTTTCTTTGAAAGTTGAGCAACACAATGCACTTAAGTAATTGCTTTCGAAGAAGGATGTATTTGCCGTTTTGCCGACCGGATACGGATATGGTCGTAGCGCTGGCCTATTGCATGCCTAGGCAGTTTGAAAGACAATTCTCTGCCCGCCCCTTGGATTAAGCGAGGTAAATGGTTCGATTCCACATTTCAATGATATAGGATGGCCCGCCAGGCTAACGTAGTGTTGCTAAACGTAGAGGGTGCGTGAATGTAGACATGTAAACATCAAAATGTGTGAGCATATAATTATGAAAAATCAACAGAAGATTTAATGAAAAAGGGAGCGTTAGTGCATTCGGTGTGTGGCCGCTATGGCGACCATTACATGGATGACAGGGAAAGATTTAGTTAAATGCAGGAAACAATTTCCCTTTCTTCCTCAGTGTAGTTTTCTTTAAGAATGTGTAAACCCAGGGGGCGCTGTGGCCCAGCTGGTTGCGTCACCCGTGCCATATTCATCACATTTAATCATTTAGCAGACACTTTTCATCCAAAATTACTTACATATGTCAATTCCATTATAATAGAATAGAATAGTTTATTTTGCCATTGCTTTACAAACAAAAGGGACTACATTGTCATCGGAGCAACTTAAGAGTCTTGCTCAAGGGCACAACGGTGGAAGCTGGGAATTGAACCCACAACTTTTCAGGCTATTACATGCTAGCAGAGCTCCTTAACCACTATGTTATGTTACCACCGGCCCTATTCAGGTCCGCGTGCCCAAGGGGACTCAGGTTTGTGTCCAGGCCGGGTCATCCCACCCCATCTCTTTCTCCCGTCGCTTCGTCACTCTCTTTGCTGTCCTGTCAAATTGAAGGCATAAAAGCCCCCCAAAATAATTTAGTAGGATATATAAATGTTGGTTTTCATGCCCATTTACATGCCCACAAAGTGTAGCGCTGTAGCTGCCTGGCTGCATTAGCTGCTGGCTTGCGCTTCTTTTGAGATTGTTGAGTGATAGGCAACCTACAATATTAATACAGAGTTTAATTGTACCTTGTGTGTGTGTGTGTGTGTGTGTGTGTAAGTTATGTGTATTTGTAAGACCTATGCCAATTGCTACTGTAATACTTAAAGGAGAAGTCCGGCGAGTTTTCACATAGATCTCTGCTTCTTGAGGTCACCAAATTCTGTCGGTACAAAAAACAATCGGTTTTACCTAGCTCAAGTTGCTACAGCCAGCAGCTAATGCAGCCAGGCAGCTACAGCGCTACACTTTGTGGGCATGTAAATGGGCGCTCACGGACATGCTCCCAGAGTGTAGCTCTGTAGCTGCTGGCTGTAGCAACTCGAGCTAGGTAAAACCGATTGTTTTTGTTTTTTGTATCAACTGTGACCTCGAGAAACGGAGAGGTGACCTCGAGAAATGGAGATCTATATGAAAAAAAACTCGCTGGATTTCTCCTTTAACATTTCACTTTGTGGATGTACTGTATAAAGTAACCTATCTAACGGTCATTATGGACCCTTTCAAGAGAGTTCCATTATCAGCATCATAGTTGGCCCCACAAGGCTTCCTTTTTAACATTCCATATGTTATCTTAATGCAGAGGAAGTAGATTGGGGCCCAAATAGAACGTTCAAGCATTGTTTTTGTTTACCTTGTTGAAAGGGTCTATAAGAATAGAAAGACTAAAGGGAAATTGTTGTGTCTTGTTCTTCTGTGCCTTTGCATGTGCAGTATCATGTCGTGCGCGGTGAGCATGAAGCAGTACGTGGAGGCCAACATCTCAGAGAAGTCGCACACGACCATCAAGTACTTCCTGAAGATGTGGAGCAGCGTGAGCGAGACGCTCATCTTCATCTTCCTCGGCGTGTCCACCATCCAGGACAAGCACATGTGGAACTGGCCCTTCGTCACCGGCACGCTCTTCCTCTGCCTGGCCTGGCGCGCTGTGGGTGTGTAAGAGGGCCGGTGGCAAGTTCCTTCTCAGACTGGACGCGTCCCAGCTCTTATCTTCTCCCCGCTGTTACTGGTCCCCTGTTTCTTTGTCCTCTACGTGCCTCCACACATCTCAGTGTTCTTGCCTTCTCTCTTGCCTGTGTGTGTGTGTGTGTGTGTGAATTCATTGAATTTTGTTACAATTGTATTTAGATCAAGTCATTGTACAGAGTACATGCCAGGGTTCCCACGGGTCCTGGAATTTCTGGAATTTTGGAAAGTCTATTCAAGACATGGAAAGTTAGGGAATTTTATCATTTGGGGGCAAAGTCATGGAATATCAGTGAATTTTGTTGTAGCAGTTTAAAATGTACATGGCAAAATACATTAATACAAATATATTTCCATTTAGAATTGGTGTATATCTGGTTATTAGCTTTACTGCTTGCTTGAGTAGTTGTGGTAAGCCCAACTTAGTTTATTCAATGCCCATTTATTCATCTCCCACTCTAAAAAAATAAAACACCACATGACTGTTCTGAAATCTTTGGTCGGTATTGTACACTTCATTATATAGTAAGGTAGGTCATGGAAATTCAGGTTATTTTGTCATGAAAATAACTTTTCACTTACAGTGGGAACCCTGACATGTGCAAAGCCTATAGAACACAGTTTCTAACCAGACGTAAAGTACATGAGAATAGTATTATTTACAGATATGCACACAACATATGCACACAACACCCCCATACCAACACAGCTGTCTCTGGGCAATTCCACGCAAACTGTCACGTCCATAACACCAACACAATGACATGGTATGGTATGATGTGAATGATGATTACTTGAAATTTGAGCATTCACTCTTCTTGGTTGTAGAACTTACATGAAAAACTTTTCACATACTCATTCGCATCATACAAATACCATGGCATTTAGGACGTGACAGTTTTGCGTGGAATTGCCCCTCTACATCCTCAGAGCTACAGTAATATGGACATAGTCACTAAACAGAGAAATAGCTCAGGGGCTTTCTTGTGCTGTGAAATCCAGTAGCCAGCAGTACACACACAGTGTGACTGTATTACCTAATCAGAAAACTTTCCCACTTTGTTGTCTGTTATATATTATACATGCAAAAAAAAATGTTTTTGCATGTTCCTCATGTTTCACTCTCTCTGTCTCAGTCTTGCTGTCTAATGGGCCTAATAGGTATGACTGTTCAGTTTACAAAATTGCCAACGCATTTGAAAAAAAGTCATAGTGATGATAATTAATTTTTTATGCTAATTTTTTTTTATCTTCTTTGATGATGTTACATTAATGTAATATAATTTGATGACATTACATGCTGATACATATTTTGCATTTCCTAGTGCTGTTTCTGACGTCTGTATAATGCCAGCACTCAGTGAGGAAATGGAGCTCTGTTTCAACTGCACTGTAGTTGCAGAGAGGGCACAACTTGGCCTCTCTAGGGAGCCAGGTCTGTGTTTGTTTCTCCAGGTTGTGCTGACTGAGTTTGTACAGTACATTGTCAAGGCTTTTAAAAACTGTTGTCTTCTTTCTCACCTGCCCTTCTCTATTTCAGGTGTGCTGCTTCTGACAGCCGTGATCAACAAGGTGCGCCGCAACACTGTGACGTTTAGGGACCAGTTCATCATCGCCTACGGTGGCCTGCGAGGGGCAATCTGTTTCTCTCTGGTGTTCCTCATGGACGACTTTCCCATGAAGAAGCTTCTCATAACCACCACCATCACCGTCATCCTCTTCACCGTGTTTGTGCTGGTGAACCATTTTCATGTTTTCTTCATTCGGACCATTTCAGTTGCATTCAAAGGCATTCATAGGGAGAGAGGCTATTATTATAGACCCTTTCATCAATAAAAACAAAAACAATGCTTGAACGTTCTATTTGGGCCCCAATCTACTTCCTCTACATTAAGATAACATATGGAATGTTAAAAAGGAAGTCTTGTGGGGCCAACTATGATGCTGATAATGGAACTCTCTTGAAAGGGTCCATATGCTTAAAACTACATGTCAGCCAGCAGGGAGATAATCTGATTGTGCGTTGCCTAGTGTTAACAGACGTGCATACCTCTATGTGTGTCTGTGTGTTTGAGGGAGAGAGTCTGTTTTGGAAATTAGAGAGGGTGTGTCTTTAGGTAATCTGATTGTGCATTTGTACGTGCCTGTGTGTGTGTGTGTGTGTGTGTGTGTGTATGTGTGTGTGTGGATTTGTTGAGGTTGTATCTTTGGGTAATCTGATTGTCCATTTGTGCATGTGTGTGTGTGCGTATGCATGCATGCCCCCTCCACTCTCTCTCCCTCTTTCTATCCCTGCGTGTGTGTGTGTGTGTGTGTGTGTGTATTAGGGTATGACTATTAAGCCTCTTGTGGAACTGCTGGAGGTGAGGAAGAGGAGTGATCTAGATCTTCCCTCACTGGGGGAGGAGATACACTGCAGAGTGAGTGACCACAACCACATACCCACACACCCACATACCCACACACCCACACCCCACACACCCATACCCCCACACCCACACCCCACACACCCACACCCCATACCCCCACACCACACCCACATACCCACACCCAATACCCCCACACCACACCCACATACCCACACCCCACACCCCCACACCACACCCCCATAAAACGTCCAATGCATTCCGCGCCGATGTGTCTGAACCCGAGTATCATTTCTAAATATTTGTCCGAACCCATACCTACACCACACCCCCATAACCCACACCCTCATATCCCTACACCACAGCCCCATAACCCACACCCTCATATCCCTACACCACACCCCCATAACCCACACCACATTTACACTGAATATACAGCACACTGACAATGCAATATTATATGTTTATGTTTTTTATGTACTGTATGCTGTCTGTCTATATGTGAGCTGGTTAGTGACTTATTACACAGTTTTAGGTTGTTTTAGACACTTTGCCTCTGTCCTGCAAACACATACACACATACATAACCAAACACACTTTCTGTTTTATTTTCTGTTCTCTGTTTCTCGTAGGTTTTGGACCACCTGATGACTGGGATTGAGGAAGTTGTCGGCTACACCGGTCAGCACCACTGGAAAGACAAGTAAGAGCTCAAAGAGCCGCTCACACGCCGTTACAAGATTGTTAGCTTTGTTAAATCACAGTCTCTTATAGCATCTGAGATAAAAAGGTTTTCACAGTTGACAAAGACATCCAGGCTAGTTTCACATACCAAGAAAAAATGTCTCTTTCCTTTCATGATGAGTAATTGAATGCAGAGAATTGCCCTTCGGGCTCTGTGGATCCATGTGATTCTATCACAGGATTATTGTCAGGGGATGGGAGATCTGTAAAACAAACAGGCTTCTCTCTTTTCTCTCTCGTCGCGTCTTTCTATGAACACACTGCTCTCTAGGGACAGGAATTAGTGCTGCAGAGACACAGCTGTGTCTATTACGGCATTTAATGGATCCCTACACGGCCTAATCTGAGCCTGGAAGCAGCTTATTGTCTCACTCATGACCTGATTGGGCGATCTGATGCCACCGCTCTAATCTCACTGAAGCCTCAGGTTCTCATGTAATTACTTCAGATGACCACAAGGGGGCAGCCCTAGACTTATTAAATCCATCTGTAGGCAAACTTCTACAACTAACGTAGACACGTAGAGGCCTGTGATAAATAAATAAATGTAAAGTTGTTAATAACTGCTATTCATGATTTCTTCCCCCCCCCCTGGTAATTCATTTGGGAATATTTGTGGGAATATTTTTTTGTAATGTTTTTTTTTTTTTAATTTTTTTGAATTGCTTGAACAAAATGTTTTACAGAGTGAATGCTCTTAACATTATGTAATTAGGTAAAGAGTAGCCTTTACTGCCTTTACAGTATATCTGTGGTAAATGGACTGCAATTATTTAGCGCTTTTCCACTCTTCCTCAAAGCACTAAAATGTATGATTTCTTTTTTTTTTTTTGAGGTTTGACCAGTTCAACAACAGGTACCTGCGTAAGTTCCTGGTCCGTCAGGACAAGCAGCCCAAGTCTAGCCTGGTGAGGCTCTACCAGAAACTTCAGCGTCGTGACCAGAAGAGAGAGGAGATGAGGAAAGACGAGGAGTGTGTGATGTGAGCAACACACCAGCACACACCGAGGCACTCAACACACACTCTCACCCCCCCCCCCCCCACCCAAAACATGTTAAATAATATTAATATTTGTGTGTGTGTGTGTGTGGCACAGGGAAACTACTCAGAGCCGGGTTTTGCTGCCAGAGGAGATGGACAGCATCAGGAGGATTCTCACCACAAATCTGTATGACTTCAACAAAAGGGTGAGTGTGTGTGCGTGTGTGATTAGGACACATGTTAGGATTTGAGTTTTGTTTTTTAGCAATGACTTACTGTACAATGCTAGGTGCAGAAATGTCACTCCTTCACAACTTTACCATAACATACCAAAAGCAATAGCCAACCCCATTTTTTTTTGTATCCACTTGTAACGTTAGTCACTTAAGAAAAACGCTTCTGGCTGCTTTTTGGAACAAGAACACTGGCAGATTTTTTTTCAAACTGAAAAAGCGGTCTGCATAACTTCTTTTGTCAGAAAAAGATGCTAAGTCTGAACGTACCCTTAGGGAATTATTAACAGTTATTAACAAAAGTAACAGCACTGATCAACTATGGTCCGTTACTCCACAAGTGAAATGCATGTGCATTTTAGGCCTTTGTATGTTCCTTTCTTGGCCGTAAGTGTGGCTAAATGTATCTTTCCATGTGTTTCCTCAGCATATGATGGCTTATAGCAGACACGAGCTGTCTCCAGAATTCTTTATGGACCACACATCACACCACTCCTTGTGCAAACCTCAAAGCCTGGGAGACCAGACACTCTACCTTTCTCACACCCTTTCAACTCAGGTATAAACACACACACACACACACACACACACACACACACGCACACACACACACACGTACACACACACGCACACGCACACACACACACACACACGCACACGCACACGCACACGCACACGCACACGCACACGCACACGCACACACGCACACGCACACGCACACACACTCACACACGCACATGCACATGCACACACACACACACACACACACACACACACACACACACACACACACACACACACATGCACACACACACATGCCCAGACAACGAGGTTTCTTTCAGCCTCACCCTACCTTCAGACCCAAAGCTTCGCATATAATGCATAATAAAGCTTTTGGTTGCTATATCACAAACAATAAAACAGTTTACCACAGAAATAAAAAAATAAATATGTGTATACATTGTATGATCCTTAATTTTATGGTCACACTACTGACACACATTCATTTGTGTATATGAGCTGGTCCATTTAGGTGTGATTTTGTTTATATATACATGTATGTGTGCGTGTGTGTGTGTGTATGTGTGTGTGCGTGTGTGTGCGCTTGTGTGCTTTACAGTACGAACATGAATATGAACATGAGACATACAGAGATGGCCACAGACGTCTCTCCAGGTCAACAGGTAGGTGGTGGAATTGTAGTGTTGTTATAAATGTGTGTGTGTGCGTGTGTGTGTGTGTGTTTGTGCATACTCTAGTGCAGGGGTTGGCAACTAATTTCCCCAAGGGGCCACATGACAAACTGGGACTGTTGAGGAGGGCCGGACCCAAAATACCGAACTCAAGTCTGAACTCAATTCTGTTCAATTCTATTCTGTTCTTGTATAACATTAAGTAAATCATATGGTTTTGTTTACTAGTTGTAAGAACAGATGAAAATGTGAGGGAGACAAAGGAAAAACAGCAATATTTAATCTATGTCCAGTATTTAATCCTCATTCTCGAAAATGATTTTTTGACATTGACATTTTTTTCAGTTTTCAAAGACTGATATAAAAAAGTACTACAATATCTATATAATTAGGCTAGGTCATGAAAATGTGAAGGAGTCAGTACAACCGATAGGCTGTGCCACCATTTCATCAACACTCAGCAATATTTCATCATTAAATCATTACCATCATTAAATTAACTCTATGCAGAATTAAGACTATGAAAATGTGGAGCAGAAAAAAGTAGGCTGTCATTAGTTAATCAACATGCACAAAGAAAACTATTTTAAAAATGTAGGCTATGTTTTTGCTTTAACTTTATGCACATAACTGTGATTGGTCAACTCGCTCTGTGTGTTGAGCCGGCTGCTTCAAGCAACCTGTGGGTAGTAGCATCATACTAGTTCGCTAACATAAGCTTTGCAAATAAACTCAGACATATTTTGGTTACAATTACGGGGTTATCCGATTGTAAACTGTCTATCTGCCAGTAACGTTTTGAAATGAACACTTCGTATCGCCAACGAGCAGCAGTAGGAGTTCGTTCTAACAACCTTTGCGGTGGTGAGCGACGCAGACATAAGACACACAAAACTTTGAAAGGTTTACGCCGACGTAAAGGCAACTGCATTGTGTCGACGCAGAAGCATAAATTCTATTCACCAGCACATCAGTGAGGGTGTTTACGTCGTATGCATCCACGCACAAATGTATGGGCGTACAAATAGCAGTCGCTTTCAAAATAAAAACAACGATATTGATTTGCATGCATTATCACTATGCTAGGCTCTTGACTATTGTTCTTTCACGGACCTTACGCGGGCCGGTCAGGGAAAGCCCACGGGCCGGATGTGGCCCGCGGGCCGTATGTTGCCCATGTATGCTCTAGTGTGTGAGCGTGTGTGCTGTGATGGACTGTATGTGTACACGGATGATAAGATATGTATTAGATGCACTTGCTTAGTGATGACAGAGTAGATTGAGCAGCTGTGCCATTCCATACACACACACACACACACACACATAAAGTAAACCAACCAAACATGTTTGAACATTCTGTAAGAATGAGAACACATAGAAATAGAAGAGAATAGAAGAGAACAGAGAGAAATAGAATGATCCCCTCTCAGAAATGACCCTATTTGGTATTGAGGGGAAAGTCACTTCATCAGAATCATTTACATCAGAGGTTCAAAATGATTAATAATGGCCCGGAAGCGGGACAAATATTTCATATCTCTACAATGTATTAGTGATTCGATAATTTTATGGGAGCATCAAACATTGTGCAAATCTATCTTTTGATTTTTATTTGGATGTGCGTAGTGCGTACCCTGCTTTTGTTTAATGATTTGATAATTATTTATTGTGTCTAGTGTGTATGAAATGTTTTCTTAAATTTGTATAATTAATACATTTTCTTATACCTTACATGCTTTCTTATACATGCTTGCTAAGAATTCACCAACATATTGGTGAATATATTTGCTACAACTAATATATTTACTACTATTCTATGACCAATCATTTTACTACTGTATATTCAACATAGCAAAGTTTTTACTATGTTCAGTATACTTAAATATTGTCCATTGTACTTATACACTGACTTGCCCCTTGCTCCATAACTATGTTCATATCTGATCCCTATTGCCCTACCTTAGTGTGCGTCTCTCCATCCTTTCCGGATCTAGAAGGGGCCCTGCTCAGCCACAACGGCCCCGGAGAGCTGCCTCGAGATGGGCATACAGATGCCGACTCCGCCCCTGGCGCTGCTCCGGCTCCTGGTTCTTCCCTGGCCCGCAGCTCCACCACCAGCGCCTGCAAAGTGCCCAAGAAACTCAGCTTCATCCTGGAGAACGAGAGAGACAAATAGCAACAAGGTCGCCAAAGAAAAGGACACATAAGAAAGAAGACACACACACACAGAAAAAAAAACATAGGTTTCAGTATGAACTTTTGTCGATGTTTGAGGAGAAGTCTGTATATAAGATTCTTTCCTGCATTCTTTTATTGCATGTTTTATAAGAAAGGACTGTATATAAAATGCCTTCTTGGCGAAATGTTCAAACGATTGTGACTGACTCGAAATGTATCACTCAAGACAGAAGGAAGATGGTTAAATATGTGAATTGTGCCTTTGTGAATGCACTGGCTTTGGGTGGGAGGGGGTGAGGGATGAGGGGTAATTTTAAAGGCTAAAGGGAGATTTCATTAAAATGACTGACAAAGTTATGAGAAGTGTTCTTGTATTATTCCCAAACATAAATTCTGTCAGCAGGAGGCAATGTTGAGCTGCAGTTGGTGTAGACCAGTGGGTCCCTACCCTATGCACTGACGGTGTATCTGGCAGGAGCTGGGCACTGGAATAGTAAAACGGCAATGTTCTCATAGCAGTGTATGATGGACATATTGGATATTGATCAAAGTGTCTTGAAGATTTGTTAGGTCAGTTTGAGAGTTTGCATCATTTGAAGCAAAGATTGTTGCACATTACCCATTCAATTAGAAATACAGCATGAGGTTACCATTGTTACACATTGTATATCAGAGCATGTTTCTATTTCCACGACTGTATAATACTGTAACAATATTTTACTTTAATATTTTTTTACTTTATTCAGTAAAGCTAAACTCAAAAGATAGGTACTGTCTGAATTCAGCGCTTAAAAGTGTTGATGTTGGAGAAGAAATAGGTACATGAAATTAAACAGCATTCTCAACTAATTTAAAGCAAGATAACATTCATCTGTCTGTGGGTGGAGGACAGGTCCTTAATCAGAAATAGAAAGTATCTATTGGAGTAGTTAATAAAAATAAGCCATAATTTCCCAAAATGCAGTTGCATGTCAGCGTTTGGGCACCAACTGGTCTGCCATTTTTTGTTTATTTTAGAGATTAAAAGGAGGAGTAAATGAATGAATGAAACCTTTATTGCCCCAAGGGGGAATTTGTCTTGCATTTGGGAGCCATAAGTTACACAGAGCTAGACAACACTTATACAGACTCACACATTGATACATAGAATGATGACACTTATACAGACTCACACATTGATACATAGAATGACAAACAAATCCAAAAAACATACAATATTAAAAAAGTGTGTATGCATGCTTTAGGATGGTATCAACCTGTCTGAATTCAACCTAATTAACAACTGGATGCTCCTTGGCACAAAAGATGTAATAGCTCTGTTTGTGTATACCTTCCCTCCAGCATGTAGTCAGTAAAATATTCGCTCAAGAATTATTGCAGTGTTTTCAACTTCATGACCTTTAAATAAAAAAGTGCAATAATAATTCAGTTTTCGCAAACAACGTGTATTGAAGATTTGGCGAGACATATTCCTTTAGAGTTTTTTGTTAACTATAAATGGGAGTATTTAGCATTGTCTACTTATACTTTAAATAGATGCCAGCCCAAAACACTTTCATCTTAAGTCTGTCACTTCCCGGCCTTGGTGCCCCAGAGGTGAAAGAATGCGGGAGAGTATGAGTGTGTGCTTGGCATCTCCAGTCTAATTTATTTTCTGAGTCCCCTCCAGGAGTGACACAGAGGAGCTAAATGGACTGGATAAATAAACACAGAGAGGCAGGGGGGCGGGGGACATCCCATAATGCCAAAGGCTTCAGAGGTACTAAGATCCCTCCAGTGGACTCTGAAAGTGTGTTGTCCAGTCTGAAGTTCAGGGCATAAGAAAACACAAAAGCCAAGCTACTCACGTAAGCCATGCATTTAAGTGCAGACTGTCGGCCTGTATATTCTCTCTGTGTTGGTGTGTGTGTGTGTGAGAGAGAGAGATAGATAGAGTGTGTGTATGCATGTGCTTCACCCTGAGTAACTCACACCACGGCCTCACAGTCCTCTGCTTACTCTGCGTCCTAAAATAGATGCCACCCCTGCTGCCCCCCCCCCCCCACCACCACCACCACCACCACCACCACCTCACACACACTTTCCCCCCTCTCTACGCCCCTGCACTCATCCCCATGCTTCCAGCCCCTCCTCAACCTTCCCAGCTTTCTCGTGTTGTACACCACTCTCCCACGGCTACTACTCCCTAATCCGACAGCATGAAGACCGGGGTGGCTGCCTTGGTCGGGGGCATCGTGGGGGGGCTGGGGGTGCTCTGCTTCCTAGTGGCTTTCGGCACGGATTACTGGCTCCTGGCGAGCGACGACTGTGGCAGCGGCCACTACCCCACATTGCCGGGGACTACAACAACAACGACAACAGCAGCAACAACAACAATAACAACAACAACAACAACACCTAACACCACAGATGCCGCCACTGCCCCCACTGTCCTCGTCGCCAACGCCACTATGGCCAACATCTCCGAGGTGAGAGAGCCCCTTAAACTCCAAAGAGTTCGTTTCTGTAATCCTCTCTTAGCTTTTGAGAACTGTTCAAAGAACATGTCCAAAAACAACTCTTAGCAATAGTTTTTTAGCTGTGGTAGTTTGAGTGAAAGTTGGTCAGAAAAGCCTTCTTAGCTCTGTCATGGTCTATTTTGCCTGTATTTATGTCATAAGCTGTAACAGTACACCAGGTATTCGGGGACAGTGTGGCGTGGCTACATTGGTGCTCAGGCCGGCACGCGAGTGGGGCCCTCGGCACTGTCAGGGGTCCGGTCTCCTGAGCCCCCTCTCACGCAACACACTACACATTTAAGCTGTCTTTGCACTGTAACAACAGAGCACTTGTGTCGTTGTTTAGGCCTGTTTAGTTGAAAGATACAGAAAACCTCTTAATAAGTGGTGCCAATCCAAAAACGTCAGTCCAAATTAACTTGATTGTCTGTAGTGTGTTTCAGCTTTTTATAAAGCAAAGCACTGTTTCAGAATATCACTTTAAGCAGATGGATTTGAAACATCACGGTGGACAGTCTGGTTGAAATTGACAATGAAACTATGCATGTCACAGACACACATACCAACATAGAGTAGGCCTATCTGTGTCCAACACTGCAGCTCTCTGATAGAAAGGCAAGATAAATCTGTAAATAAATCTGTGACTATCCCATCAAAAATTGATTCACAACCTCCCCCCCCCCTCTACCGACTGCTGGACATTTGAGGTGAGACAGCTGAATGTTAGGTTGCTATTGGCAACATCACAGAGGAGGGTGGACAGTTGTGGAAGGGAATCCCTAACCAAGATCGGTATTTTGGCTTCATTTATAATAACATGAACAGTTCTATGGTTTTCTATGGGATATTAGGACTAATACTGTAGATGTTTTTTTTTACTTTGTAGTCATTAATCTATCTGAACTGGGAGGAAACTGGCATGGCCTTCTGCCTTTGAAGAGCTGGGATTTGTCAGTAAGGAGTGCACTCTCACTCCTTTTGGATTTAGGGCTCAGAGCTGTTGACATTCCCTGTGGAACAGTGTGTGGGTGTATGGGTATGTGTGTGTGTGTGTGTGTGTGTGTGTGTGTGTGTGTGTGTGTGTGTGTGTGTGTGTGTGTGTGTGTGTGTGTGTGTGTGTGTGTGTGTGTGTGTGTGTGTGTGTGTGTGTTGATGACAGACGTGGAGCTCTGAGACAGCTGGCAGAGCTAACGACAACTGCAGAGAGACAGACAGGAGCAGAGTTACAGGAGCAGAAGTTCCTTTTCCTCTCACATCAACAAATGCCTCTCTGCCCTCACATCACATACACACACACACACACACACACACACACACACACACACGCGTACAGGCACACACACACAACCACACAGCATACACATTGACATGCAGAGAATAAACTCACTGACACAGACAAACACAATGACACAAATAAACATAGACAACCAGGGATGTTTGAGTGATCTAAAGAGACTTACCCACAGTGGGCGACTGACAGACTAAGAGAGAGAGAGAAAGAAGGTGTAGGCCGCAAGCAAAGTATGTCAGCCAGGTTGCAGATGGTAGACCCTAATGACTCCTGCAGATCCAAATGGTGGGTGACACCAACACACACAGAGACACAAACAAATACACAAACCAATGCACATTGCACACATACACACACACACATATGCAGAATGCACTCACTCACATCTCACTGTGAGGCAGATACTTCTTATTTAAAGAGTCAGACTCAGGACATAGCCACAGAAAAGCCTGTCTCAATGTTAGCCAATCAGGGCAATCTGAATCTCTCAGGGGGCATTTGGATGGTATCCGGAGACGAGGTACATGCAAACAAATCTCCCAGTCGCTGCTGTCATGAGCACTAAACTTACCCTCTCACACATCGCCCACACGCCATCTCCACAGTAGGCGTCCCAGGACCCACACCACGGCCAGCCAAACATGCTAATTGTTAGCGGCAGCGCTCTAAATCAAGCATTCCTGTGGGTGAA